>NW_006256547.1:9002443-9143585 GCF_000478725.1 Eutrema salsugineum | reverse complement strand
CGTCTCGTTTGCCTGCGATGACAATGATGAGACATGATTCAAATGATTAAGAACTCTAATCTAGGTTAATCCTCTCATGAAGGTATTAACCCCTATACTAATCCATTTTCAAACCAAATTCCCATTTGTGAAATATGAATCAATATGCATTAATAAACAGTTCTCAATGATCATTCAAGCAAATAACAATACATCATCATGCAGAAAAATGCTTAAACCTCTAATACAACTCTTTCAGGAATTTCATCAAACACTTTTGGTGCATGAAATTCCCAGAATCTAGATCTCAAGTGATTATCAAGGATCTAGCATAAAGAACAGTTGTTTAGAGAAATGAATCAATGAATCTAGCCTTAAGCACTCCTAATCTAACACTTTAGCACCCTAACCTACACATATAGAACCTCATTAAGGTGACTACTCACTAATCATAATCAACACACTAGATCCTTTGCAAGATGTGTTGTTAATCATGATTAGAAGTTTGATTTGATGATAAGAAATGATGAACAAGATGGAAAGAAACTTCAAAATCGATCTTAAGCTCTCTAAAACAAAGTGTATTCAGTAGGTTTTCACCAAAGGGGGAAAAAGACTAAAAGTAGATTCAAGGTTTTTTACAAATTAGGTCTAAAAACCTTATAAAGGATACTTGGGCGAACCGGGTCAACCCGGAACAAACCGGGTACTGACCCGGCCTTGATGGGCAAGTATGGGTTTGCCACGGTCTGGTGTGCTCTTGGTGTGACCGTGGCAATCCTGACGGTGTCAAAGCCTTCACTTGTGTTCTTGGTTCCTTTTGATGCCACGGTCTGATCAAGCTTCGTTTGAAACCCGTGGCAAGTCACCGTGTCAAACGCCGAGGATGTGTAAAAGTTGCCACGGTCAAGCTCCCAGACCGTGGCATTCAGACCGTGTCAAAAACCGCATGCATGAAAAATCCTTCCCAGCCAAGTATTTGATTGCCACGGTCAAGCTCCAGACCGTGGCATTTAGGCCGTGTCAATCGCCGAATGGTTGTAAAATTCTTCTCAGCCAAGTGTATGTTTGCCACGGTCAAGTGTAGACCGTGGCATGAAGATCGTGTCATTGGCCGAGGGTGCACAAAAGTTGCCACGGCCAAGTGTGGACCGTGGCATTCCATCGCGGCATGTTTAACTAAATCATTCTGGGCTGTCTGGACCATCTCGCATTCCGGAGAGTGTAACTTCCTGGAGACTTGTCCGAATTGAGTGTTTCCGGTTGCAGAAGATAGAGGACTCATTTATCTCCAACTTTGGTGAAGGAAGTTTCGGTGCTTTGGAAGTGTAAGGCTTACTGGAGGGCACATCGTTGCAGTGCATTTACACGACCAGAGAGAGGCGTCTAGACATGTGTCCATTCCGGAGACCGTATCTTCCTGCTCATAGATCCGAATTGAATGCTCTTCGAATTTCTGGAAAGAAGCCTCAAATATCTCTGATTCTCATGAAGGCCCCGGAAACTGAATCGGCCTGGAAGTGCACCGTCCTTCGCATCCTTCAGAACTGATCTGCTCGGTCCGGAACAGCTGCGAGACAGGGGTTCCTTCCGACGAGCTTAACTCTCTGCTCACGCGTCCGAATTCCACGATTCCACTTTCTATGAAACCGTGATCAAGTCTTCTCCAACTTCCATGAAGCACCCGCCATCTGAATCGGACTGGAAGGTTCCCCGGACAGGCGATTTCTGAGACATGTTCACACCCGGAGATTTTGGCCGATACACTTTACTCGCGGTACATGAAAATGGCCGGTAAACTCTTCCCGCGGTACATAAAAATGGCCGAGAAAACCTTCCTGGTCAGCGAGAATGGCCGATAACCTCCAAAGATCCAATTTTTGCCACTTTTCAAGCTTTGCTCACCATTCCACCTCTTGGATTCATCTTTTCAGCTCCAAATTCACCTGATAGACACTCAAAACATGCAAAGACTCATTGGGACCTAATGCATCTCCTAAGTTCTAAAACAAACCCTAAGGACCTAAAATGCATGAAATAAAACATGATTTGGAATGATTTATGCAACCTAAATGATGCAAATTATGAACATATCAACTCCCCCACACTTGTCCTTTGCTTGTCCTCAAGCAAAAAGAGCAAATGAGAGAAAGAGGTTGTATGCAATGGGAGTTCACATTTTCTTTTTGAGAGAAGTGATCACAATGAGAATTCAAGTTCATGCTCAATTATGCAATGCAAAGTCATACTCAGATATATATCAACTCAAGAAGGAATCTCCACAAGTTCTTCTCTCTCTCAACTCTTTCACATTCATTAAGCTTTTATCAGGTGGATCTCATGATGCAAGGTTTAAACAAGCTGGCTTGGCTAGGGAGAGGCTATGAGATTAAAATGATCTCATCAGTGCTCAAGTGGGTTTAATGCAGCAAAGGGATCTCTCTATGAATGATCAAACTTTGGCAGAATGCTAAAGGTAAAAAGCAACCTATGCATACAAGGGCAAAGACTCATCACACCCCACCCTCTACTCAAAGTTTCCTCACTTGCTCAAATATCCTCACTTTTCACTCTCATTTTCCTCTCACTAGGGGATTTACTTTTCACCTTCACTCTCAAGTCTTGGAACTCAAACTTTACACAGCTCTTTTTCTTTTACAACCTCTAGCCTCTTCTTTCTTTCTTTTCAAAACATTTGAGCCTTTTGGCTTCTTTCCTTTTTACTTAGAGGCTAGATTCTTTCTTTTCAACAAACTAGAGCTCACTTTCTCAAAACACCAAGACTGATTTTTTTTTTTTTTCTTTCATTCCCCTAGCTATTTCCACTCTCTCTTTCCCACTCATCTCACCTTTTTCCACTCACCAAAAAGTCTTTTCCCCCACACTTATTCCTCGCCAAAACTCTCAGTTCCTTGATGTTGGAACACAGCACTCAATGAGACCTGCCCTTGTCGCTCTAAACCTAACACTTTATGCTAAGTTTGATCCAAGGTGGCCTTTCAATTCACACACAAACATTGGCTTAAAAGAAGGATGGGTTCAAGGTATGGGAACTGATCCATGATGTGGATTCAGCTACTTGAGCTAAGGAAAAGAGTGGTAAAACAATGGTTCTAGCTCAAGTATGTATATCGGTATCCACAAGCTTTTTCAAACAATGCATCACAAGATATTTTCAAGTCAAGTTCAAGGTTCCCACTTAATTAGAGTTGAGTTCAATTCAAACTTGCTTCTCAGATTCAGATCATTTCAGACTTTGCAAGCACAGAAAAAGATTCACAAGCATATTCAGTTCAAGTTCTCAAAGTGATGTACTCTCTAGAAAACCTATCATTACCCCCTGCAAGATGCAACCTACATGCATATGTAATCTAGACTCAATCCTAAAAGTGACAATGCAACTACATGATCATTTTTTTTTTGTGTAAATTTTTCAGATTTTTCAATTTTTTTGGTTTTTATATGCACTTAGATGAGACTAAATGAATATGCAACTAGAATGTGACTCAAGACTTAAAGTGTAAAATAAGAAAAGAGAAAACATGATTAGTAAAGGATGAAACTCCTCCCCCACACTTAAATAACACAGTCCCTTGTGTTATAAAAGCATGAGAAAGAAGTGAAATCAAAGCAAACAAGTAAAATGCAAAAGAAAAAGAAAGTCTACATGCTATTTACAAGGTTTTGAGTGTTTACCTCAATCGCTGAGGTCTGACCCCGAACTATGTCTCCTTTCCTTTCTCTTGCCACGGTCTGGTTGTTTCCCCGTGTCAAACTCCTCGTGGCAGTGCTCATTCCTCGGTCAAACCCTCCAAATCTTTGCCACGGTCAAACCTTTAGCCCGTGTCTTGTAGACCGTGGCATTCTCCGAATATTGGTCCTTCCACCTTGTTTTTGCCACGGCCTGGTTTCTTCCCGTGGCAATACCTCGTGTCAAACCCTGAATATTGGACATACCACCATAATTTTGCCATGGCCACATCTCTTCCTCGTGACAACTCATCGTGGCAAACCCCGATTGTTGGACACTCCATTTTCATGTTGCCACGGCCTGGTCTTGAACCCGTGCCTTCCAGCCGTGTCATGCACCGAATGGATACTCAGTCTTCATTTCTTTGCCGCGGTCACCTTGTCTTCCCGTGGCAAACTTCTCGTGGCAAAATCCGAATCGAAGTTATGCACCGTTTCCTTTGCCACGGCCAAGTTCCTTAACCGTGTCTTGTGGCCCGTGTCAATCACCGAACAAAGGGGATTTTTGTGTACTTTGCCACGGTCTGGCTCCTTTCCGTGGCAATCTAAACCGTGGCAATCCCTGAGCCTTGTCCATTCCTCTTTTTCTTTTGCCACGGCCTGGCCTTGAGACGTGATTGTCTCCCCGTGGCAACACAAAGAGGCTTGCCACGCCTTGTTCTTGACCGTGGCCAGTGCCCATGTCAAAGGCAGAGCACAAGCTTGTCTCCATTCCTTCATCTCTTTTCATTTTGCATTCACTTTCCAAGGGTTCAGACTCACACCTAACACCTGTAGACACTAAACAAACCCATCAAAACATCCTAAAACATAAAAAGAAAGAAATCAAAAGATCAAAAGCATATTTACAAAGGATAAGCTTGGGGTGTCTCCCAAGAGCACTTTGTTTAAAGTCTCTAAGTTTGACTTTGGAAAACCTGTTTTTAGCTGGGGTGAGATTGAGCACTGATGCTCTTCAGCACTTCAATGGTCCTGAGCAAGGAAGCTGAGTTGGTTTGCTGCCTTTGGGAACCATTAGACCCTTGTCCTTGAGATCCCACCTTGAGACCTCTGTCCACCAGCTCTTGAATACCATCTGGATCTTTATCAAAGATGGCCCTTGTGAGACATGTCCTCACTTCAGCAAACAGACCTGGCTTCCCATTGCAATCCAGCTTATACTTCAGAGAACCATCATCATCAACCCAAGGAGTGAGATCAAAGTCTTGAGAAGAAAGATCAGGTTTAATACTCTTGTCTTCTGATGCTGAGCCATCACTTTTGGTGTTAATCATCCTTAGATCACTAAGTGTAGGAGACCATGAGAGCAAGATGTCTTCTTCTCTGATCAATGGCTGTTCAGTCCCATCCTTGTAAACAGAGTTGGTGTGAGGTTCTTTTTCCATTTCAACAGCTGAGAGAGATTGGGATCCACCTAAAATCCCAGCACTTCCTACATACTTCATCTCAAGTACCTTAGGGGGTTCTATCTCTTGAACAACTGATCCACAAAATTCAGCTAAAGGTGGTTGAACAGGATAAAAGGCATCCTTATCCACCTTTGTAAGCACCACTCTTTGAGTATCAAAGTCAATCATTGCACCAGTGGTGTTGAGAAATGCAGTTCCAAGCAATAGGGGGAGCTCTTTGGTCTTCTTCATCTTCATGATCACAAAATCAGTGGGAATTATGCATTCACCAACTTGAAGTGGATAGTCTTCTAAAAATCCATATGGTTTCTTGGAGTAGGAATCACCAAAGGTGATAGAAGAGGGGTAGGACGTTATAGACTTGACCTTTAGCTTCTCCATCATATCTTTAGACATTATACTCACACTGGAGCCTGAATCACACAAAGCATTCTCAACTCTAAAGTTTCCAAGAGTGCAAGAGATGGTGAACTTCCCTGGGTTGCCTAGCTTTGGGAGGGAGGTGGGCTTCATCTGAGTTGATTCAGAGGTGGAGGCACAATCTGTTAGCTTTGCTTGACCAGTTGGCAGCTCCTTTGTTTCAATAGACACGGAATCATTCCCTTGCTGAACAGAAAGAACTGAACCGGCTGCCCCCCCACTTTTATTCTCAATGTCCTCATTGAGTTCATGTATGAAGCCCATGAAATCCTCTATAATGGCATTCTCATCCACATGGGTTTGTGTAGGTTCACTAGAGACTTGACCATAGAGAAGGTCTTCTATTTCTTGCACAACAGCTGAGTGGTCATCATTGGAGTAGATGGCATTGCAATAATCCTTTGGGTTTTGAAGAACTTTACCAGGAAGAGAGACTTGTGGTTCAGAAGTGCAGATGCCCTTGTTCTTTTTAATAGACTTTAGTTCTGCGCCCAGTGTCTCCATGTCAGATACCATCTTTTGTTGTCCTAGTAAGAGCTGTTGGAGAAGAACATTGAAAACAGGACTTTGTTGAACAGTTGGTGGCTGAAACTGATGTTGAACCGGTGCTTGCTGTTGGAACTGTGGAGGACCAAACCCAGGTGGTGCCTTTTGCTGCTGTGTATTGAAACTAGGACCCTGAAATGGTTGCTGTTGCTGACCAAAACCTTGATTCTGACCAAACTGATTCTTTGGTTGAAAAGATCCTTGAAAGTTGTTCTGGGGAACAAAGTTCTGTGGAGCTTGAGGATCGGGATACACCTGGTCTTGTGGGTTAGCTACATTGGTGTTCCTGTAAGAGAGGTTTGGATTGGCATTACCATACTGATACCTCTGGAACCTCTGATTCCCAATGTAGTTTAGTTCCTCTTGGGTTAGACCTTCTTCACTGATGTTCTCAAAGATTTGAGATGGTTCCTCATACTCTCCAACAAAATACATTGGCTTCTGAGTTACCAACTTCAACTTGTCTAATTCACTTCTCAACTCCTTAACTTCCCTAGTGAGCCTCTGTTCTGAGTTTGAACCTTCAGTCCTATTTGATCTGTCATAGTCTTCACCATAAGTATCATTGCTCAATGCTAAGTTCTCCACTAGCTCTAAAGCAGCATGTATCTCTTTACCCAGAAAGTTCCCATTGGAAGCAGTATCCAGCTGGTTTCTAATCTTGGGAAGAGCTCCTCTATAAAGTGTGCTGAGAAGAGAAGCCTCACTAAACCCATGGTGTGGGCATTGGTTTGTGTAGCTCCTGAATCTCTCATATGCTTCACCAAAACTCTCATTGCTGTGCTGAGTGAAGCTAGAGATTTGGTTTCTCAGTTTTGCAGTTCTTGAGGTGGAGAAGAACTTAGATAAGAATGCTTGCTTGCATTGCTCCCAGGTTTGAATTGAGCCTCTTGGAAGATTCTTCTCCCATTGATGAGCTTTGTCACCAAGACTGAATGGGAATAGTCTTAGCTTGAAGCTGTCTTCTTAAACTCCATTAATCTTGGTCAGATCACACACCTTATCAAACTGGTCCAAGTGTTCCAAGGGATCTTCCATTGCTAACCCATGGAACTTTTAGTTCTGGACCATATTCAGCAATGATGCTTTCACTTCAAAGTTGTTGTTTTGCACAGGTGGTGCCTGAATACCAGCTCCATACTGATGAGCATTGGCCCTGTCATTTTCTCCAACATAGACTTGGGGTTGCTCATATCTTCTTTGCTGTGGTTGGAAAGGGTGGGGTTGGTGGTGCACTTGTTGTCTTTGTTGAACATTGGCCTGATGCCTCTGTTGATGAGCTTGAGCTTGTCCTTGGTGGACATAAGCTTGTTGATGGTGCACCTGTTCCTGATGAACATTACCCTGATGAAACCCTTGACCAACTCCATTACCAGCTCCATTACCAGCTTCATGAGCCTGTTGCTCATGAACTGGTTGTTCTATATCTACCACGTGATCTCTTTGTTCTTCCATGTCAGCCTGATCAATCTGCCTACCACGTCTGTCCCTTCTCCTCCTTGGTACCAAAAGGTTGATGTTGTCGTTGAGAGGGAAAGGAGGACCACAGCTTCTTGATCTAGACCTGGTGTTCATACACCTGAAATCACAAACAGAACTTGAAAGGAATCAGTAAAAACAAGAAAGTAAGCACTTGATCTCAAGAACAGATCAGAGCTTAATGCTAAACAACCCACAATTTGGCAACGGCGCCAATTGATAGACAAGACTTTTTAGGGTCTCAGGGCTATCAATCCCTTGTCAATGTAGCACAAAGAGGTTTATCAATCCAGATGTGATGTTAGACACTAAACTATGTGATCAAGTTCTTAATTCAAGCAAACAAGAGTGATTTTTGTTAACTAATAACAACTAACAAACTTAAACAGGTTTAAAGACAAATGACAATGACAAATGATGTGAATATGATATGATGGAGGCATGAGATTCTAGACATGATAGTTGGTTAGGGTGCTTTGGTGCTAAACTAGAAATGCTAATGACAATGATGAGACATGATTCAAATGATTAAGAACTCTAATCTAGGTTAATCCTCTCATGAAGGTATTAACCCCTATACTAATCCATTTTCAAACCAAATTCCCATTTGTGAAATATGAATCAATATGCATTAATAAACAGTTCTCAATGATCATTCAAGCAAATAACAATACATCATCATGCAGAAAAATGCTTAAACCTCTAATACAACTCTTTCAGGAATTTCATCAAACACTTTTGGTGCATGAAATTCCCAGAATCTAGATCTCAAGTGATTATCAAGGATCTAGCATAAAGAACAGTTGTTTAGAGAAATGAATCAATGAATCTAGCCTTAAGCACTCCTAATCTAACACTTTAGCACCCTAACCTACACATATAGAACCTCATTAAGGTGACTACTCACTAATCATAATCAACACACTAGATCCTTTGCAAGATGTGTTGTTAATCATGATTAGAAGTTTGATTTGATGATAAGAAATGATGAACAAGATGGAAAGAAACTTCAAAATCGATCTTAAGCTCTCTAAAACAAAGTGTATTCAGTAGGTTTTCACCAAAGGGGGAAAAAGACTAAAAGTAGATTCAAGGTTTTTTACAAATTAGGTCTAAAAACCTTATAAAGGATACTTGGGCGAACCGGGTCAACCCGGAACAAACCGGGTACTGACCCGGCCTTGATGGGCAAGTATGGGTTTGCCACGGTCTGGTGTGCTCTTGGTGTGACCGTGGCAATCCTGACCGTGTCAAAGCCTTCACTTGTGTTCTTGGTTCCTTTTGATACCACGGTCTGATCAAGCTTCGTCTGAAACCCGTGGCAAGTCACCGTGTCAAACGCTGAGGATGTGTAAAAGTTGCCACGGTCAAGCTCCCAGACCGTAGCATTCAGACCGTGTCAAAAACCGCATGCATGAAAAATCCTTCCCAGCCAAGTATTTGATTGCCACGGTCAAGCTCCAGACCGTGGCATTTAGGCCGTGTCAATCGCCGAATGGTTGTAAAATTCTTCTCAGCCAAGTGTATGTTTGCCACGGTCAAGTGTAGACCGTGGCATGAAGATCGTGTCATTGGCCGAGGGTGCACAAAAGTTGCCACGGCCAAGTGTGGACCGTGGCATTCCATCGCGGCATGTTTAACTAAGTCATTCTGAGCTGTCTGGACAATCTCGCATTCCGCAGAGTGTAACTTCCGGGAGACTTGTCCGAATTGAGTGATTCCGGTTGCAGAAGACAGAGGACGCATTTATCTCCAACTTTGGTGAAGGAAGTTTCGGTGCTTGGGAAGTGTAAGGCTTCTTGGAGGGCACATCTTTGCAGTGCATTTACACGACCAGAGAGAGGCGTCTAGACATGTGTCCATTCCGGAGACCGTATCTTCCTGCTCATAGATCCGAATTGAATTCTCTTGGACGTTCTGGAAAGAAGACTCAAATATCTCTGATTCTCATGAAGGCCCCGGAAACTGAATCGGCCTGGAAGTGCACCGTCCTTCGCATCCTTCAGAACTGATATGCTCGGTCCGGAACAGCTGCGAGACAGGGGTTCCTTCCAACGAGCTTAACTCTCTACTCACGCGTCCGAATTCCACGATTCCACTTGCTATGAAACCTTGATCAAGTCTTCTCCAACTTCCATGAAGCACCCGCCATCTGAATCGGACTGGAAGGTTCCCCGGACAGGCGACTTCTGAGACATGTTCACACCCGGAGATTTTGGCCGATACACTTTACTCGCGGTACATGAAAATGGCCGGTAAACTCTTCCCGCGGTACATAATAATGGCCAAGAAAACATTCCTGGTCAGCGAGAATGGCCGATAACCTCCAAAGATCCAATTTTTGCCACTTTTCAAGCTTTGCTCACCATTCCACCTCTTGGATTCATCTTTTCAGCTCCAAATTCACCTGATAGACACTCAAAACATGCAAAGACTCATTGGGACCTAATGCATCTCCTAAGTTCTAAAACAAACCCTAAGGACCTAAAATGCATGAAATAAAACATGATTTGGAATGATTTATGCAACCTAAATGATGCAAATTATGAACATATCAATACCAAAGTAGAACTTTGCCGAAGCAATGCAAGATCAATGAAAATAAAGTGCTTTGTACTGCTCGTCTAAATTCTTCATTTCTTCCTCATTCACGATAAAATCTGATGATCGATGCAGAGCGTCCTGAATTGTTTGTGGCGTGTTCAGCGCCATCTCCCTTTGAAACTCTGATTTGTACCATAGGGATCGTTTTAGGGCTTCAAGGGCGGCCTTGTCACTTATTACTTCTACTTTGGACACAACATCTTTGAACCTTGCCATGTAATCCCAAAGCGGTTCGTTAGGTCCTTGAGATAACGTCCATAGATCAGCGTTGGAGGTGCCTCGGTCCATGAACATCGAGTACTGCTTCAAGAACAAGGCGGAGAGCTGCTGGAAGCTGTTGATCAAATTACGTTCTTGCCTTGAGAACCATTCTAGTGCGGCCCCTTTGAGATGCTCTACAAACAGCAGACAATAACCGGCGTCTTTTTCTTGCTTGGTCAGGTTGGCAGAGTTTCTCGTGAAGGCTCGTCCCATTGATATGCGGAACGCCGTGATATGAGCTTTCGGGTTGGTGGTTCCTTCACAGAAAGGGATCCTCACTTTTCCGGGCTCGGGGATCCTAACCTCTGTGATCCACGTCGTGAACGGGGTTTTTTGGTTTCCTCGAGCATTCGATCAATCTCCGGCGCAACACTTGTCGCATTATGCACTTGAGATTTCATGGCGCGTATCTCTGACACTGTCCGAGCCATTGAGGCTCGCAACTCTTCGATCTCCAAGGTCTGCGCGCAGGTCATTCTCCTAGGTGGGCGAGGTTGCTCCTGGTCTTCTCTCCTCGACTCGTCTTTGAACTCTGCCTGCTCGACCCATTGGAGATTTTCCTCTTCCTCGGTTGGGTCGTTATCGCGAGTCGGGTCGGCGACTTCGTGAACTTGAATGCCATTTAGTGCCGAGACGAGCTCTTCTTGACTTATCCGCCCAACCGAGCTTTTTTGTTGCGAGTTCCTGGTTCTGTCGCTATGATGGGCGTCCACATCGGTCACGTCGTTCTCCTCCTCATCGCCTCGTCGCCTTGAATTCTGACGAAGCGGGGGCGGCTCGGTCATGTTGACTCGGGTAGCTGCGGGAGTTTGTTCGCCGAGGGGACGAAACATTAGCGGAGCCATGGGATTTCTTATGCTGCTACCGGATGCTCCTGCAGGTGTCGAGAAATCGAAGCGTCTCCTGACTCTATCTGTCGGATCGAAAATCCTGGTTCTCCAAGTTGGGTGCCGTCTTTCGGCCGTCATTGCGTCAAGTCTCTCCGTAATCGCCTCGTTCCTCTTGTCCTGCTCGTCGATTTTCTTCATCAACGTGGCCATCATGTTTCGCATCTCCTCCTGGGCTTCGGTGGTTGTCGTTGTCGTGCTTGCTGGTAGAGCGTCTTTCTCCGTGCCGTTGTTGTTGTTGTCGTCTCCGGGTGCGTCGGTTGCCATGTTCTTCGGATCTTTAGCTCTTGACGATATTGAGTAAGAAAATTTTGATTCCCCACAGACGGCGCCAAATTGTGTGAGCCAAAACTCGCACAACCAAAAATTTGTTAAGGAAAACTTTAAGGGATCCAAAATTTCTAGGGTTTATCGCAAGAACAGTAAGATCAAAACAAGGTTTTTGCTGAAAAGTGTTTTAGTCTTATTGCTCTCGAGTTGTGAAAAATTACATCATGAATTGTTTACAGCGACTATTTATATAGAGTCAATGAACCGCCTAGCCGAGAATCTCGGGAAAGATTTTTGGAATATTTCCTTATCGCTTTGTGCGGCCGCCGCCATAGCACTTTGCCTAGGGTTTTTATGGGCGTAGGTCCTTTACGATCTTTGTTCATCTCATTAAAGAAGGACTGGCTCGGCCCAACACGAAGAAAAGCAGCTCGGCCCACTCTTTGTTCTTCTCACGGCTTGGCCCATTTATCTTCTTCCACGGCTCGGCCCACTCATCTTGGTGAGCACAGCTCGGCCCACTTATTTTGTGGGACGGCTCGGTGGGCAGCTGTTCCTTCTTGCCAAAACGGTTTTCTCTAGTACTTAGTCATTTTTGAGATGGTTTTATCCGCTTGGGGTGAAACCGACCCCAACAAAGACCAACCTTTATGTTACTCCTACGGTTGTGCTTAAGTCTCTTGAATCACAAGAACAGGTGCTACTAATGATCTGCAAGGAAGGTTTGTTTTCATGTCAGGAACAACAAGAACTCCCTCCAACCATTAAGAGCTGTTGGACCGCTATTCCGATGTGTTCCCGTGGGATATTCCACCTGGCTTACCTCCCATTAGAGGAATAGAGCATCAGATTGACCTGATCCCTGGAGCACCGTTTTCAAACCGAGCCGCTTACCGAGTTAGTCCCGAGGAGGCCAAAGAATTAGAGAAGCAAGTACAAGACCTAATGTCAAAAGGATATATACGCGAGAACCTAAGCCCGTGTGCTGTCCCTGTCTTTCTGGTGCCCAAGAAAGATGGCTCATGGAGGATGTGTGTTAATTGTAGAGCCATCAACATCATCACTATCAAGTACAGCCATCCCATACCCCGAATTGATGACATGCTAGACAAGCTTAACGGTGCCACCATCTTCTCTAAGATCGATTTGAGAAGTGGATATCATCAAGTGCGAATAAAGGAAGAAAATGAATGGAAGACGGCGTTCAAGACAAAGAGGGGCTTATACGAGTGGCTGGTGATGCCATTTGGACTCACCAACACACCAAGCACCTTCATGAGGCTTATGAATCACGTTCTAAGAGCCGACATCTGTAAGTTCGTAGTAGTGTACTTTGACGATATACTAATTTACAGCACTTGTCTTGCAGATCACCTGGAGCATCTTTCACAAGTTCTAGAGACACTTCGGTCAAAGAACTTATATGCCAACATTAAGAAATGCATTTGCACTGATCAAGTATTATTTTTAGGCTTTATAGTTAGCTCACAGGGTCTTAAAGTTGACGAAGAGAAGATCAAAGCTATTCAAGACTGGCCCACGCCAACCACAATCAGCCATGTGAGGAGTTTTCATGGTCTCGTAAGCTTTTACCGCCGATATGACAAGGATTTCAACACCTTGGCAGCACCATTAATATCGGTGATCAAGAAAAACGTGGAGTTCAAGTGGGGGCAGGCACAGGAAGAAGCATTTAACAAGCTAAAGGATAGCTGACACATGCGCCTGTTTTGGTACTCCCAAACTTTGAGCTAACCTTTGAAATTGAGTGTGACGTGTCTGGAACAGGTATAGGGGCTGTGTTAACCCAAGGAAGCAGGCCCGTGGCTTACTTTAGTGAGAAACTAAGTGGAGCATCACTCAATTACCCCACATATGACAAAGAGTTGTATGCACTAGTAAGGTCCCTTGAAACTTGGCAACATTATTTATTATCCAAAGAGTTTATTATTCATACAGATCATGAGACCCTCAACCATTTGAGAGGACAAACCACACTTAAGAAAAGGCATGCTAGATAGCTAGAGTTCATCGAGACCTTCCCTTATATTATCAAGTACAAGAAGGGCCAAGAGAACAAAGTAGCCGATGCTTTGTCAAGAAGACATGCTCTCATATCTACGATGGAGGCCAAGGTATTGGGTTTTGGACATATTAAATCACTTTATGAGAATGACCCAGACTTTCAGGAAGCTTTCCAAGAGACCAACAAGGCGGCTTATGGCTCATTTTATCAACACGATGGATTTTTATTCAAAGACAAGAGGTTGTGTGTGCCGCAAGGTTTTATGAGGGAACTACTAATCAGAGAATCTCACGGAGGAGGGCTCATGGGGCACTTTGGGAGAGACAAAACTCTAAGTGTGCTGATGGAACACTTCCACTGGCCACATATGAAGCATGATGTGGAGAGGTTTTGTGCAAAGTGCATCACTTGCCTTAAGGCAAAGTCCAGGTCACACCCATATGGTCTTTATTTACCTTTGCATATCCCTAACCTACCATGGGTAGATATCTCCATGGATTTTGTTCTAGGGCTGCCAAAGATCAACAACAAGGACTCTATATTCATAGTGGTGGACCGATTCTCCAAAATGGCCCACTTCATCCCATGTAACAAGACCAACAGTGCTACACAAACCGCTGATCTCTTCTTCAAGGAAGTGGTGCGTTTACATGGGGTTCCAAGGACCATAGTCTCTGTCCGAGACACCAAGTTTCTCAGTCATTTCTGGAAGACGTTGTGGAAGAAACTAGGGACCAAGCTGCTCTTTTCCACCACCTGTCATCCACAAACCGACGGCCAGACTGAGGTAGTAAACCGTACACTCTCCACCTTGTTGAGAGTTACGGTGGGTAAGAACTTAAGATATTGGTTATCATGCTTACCTTACATTGAATTCGCTTATAACCATGCTAAGCCCTCAGCTACTAAACAATCTCCTTTTGAAGTTGTATACGGATTTAACCCTTTGAACCCATTAGATCTTTCAACGCTTCCCCAAGCTGTCTATTCTAGCTCAGAAGGGATCAACAAGGATGATTTTGTGAAGAAGCTACATCAACGAGTTAAGGAAAACCTGGAGAATAAGACTGAGAAGTAGAAGCAACATCCAAGTTGATAAGCACCGGAGGGAGGTCACATTTGAGCTGGGGGATCGGGTCTGGCTCCACATGAGAACCGAGAGATTTCCACACCAAAGGAGATCAAAGCTCTTACCAAGGGGAGATGGACCTTTCCGAGTCCTAGAGAAAGTCAATGACAATGCATACAAGCTTGAACTGCCAGGTGAGATGAACATTTCTCCAACCTTTAATGTTACTGATCTAGCTCCTTTCCATGCAAGAGATCCTGTCCTGCGGACAGATCCTTTTGTAGAAGGAGGGAATGATGAGGACATCGAGACAAGCCTAACACTAGCTGATGAAGAGCCGATCAACATACCCACAACGAGACATGCACCAAGGACAACGTCAGGTACTAAGAGTCTAAGAGAGGAGTTCAACAAGTCAATAGAAGAGCTGATCACACTTATAGATCACGAGGAAATTAAAGAGGAGCTACTCAAAGGGGAGATCACCCGAGAGACACTAATGGAGCCTCTAACTGAGTTCAGCACACTTGAGACACAACACGACGTGGGAGAGACAGCCGGTTCAAGCCAAGACCTTCAAGAAGCCAAGAAAGTCAAGGAGACACCGAGCAATGACTACTCTCAACTTAAGTTTCAAGCCATATCATTCCTACCTGTTTTACAAGGCATCAAGGACGCTACTACGTTTGTCATCTCCAAGCAAGTGGAAATACCACTCATCGAACCAATGTAAGTATTTACAATTGGATTATATCTCACGAGCTTATTGTTTGTTCTGCAGGAGCTTTTCTTTGCCTTAGTCGTTTTCCTTAGTTTTTAGAACTTTTCAATTTTGTTGCTTTAGTTAAACGATGAGCTTTGTAGTTTCCTTTTCTGTATTTTTCGGCCAAGAGAAGCCACCCCGCTGTCGAACCATTATATAAGGTTCCTTCTGAGCATGTAAACTTTTAACCTATCAATAAAATAGCCCGAGTTTTCTTTGAAAGCAAAAACCCTAGCCACGGCTAGTTCTCTTCCTCTTCTTTGGTGCGATTCCTTTGGGGCTGAAGAACAAGACTTATCACAGATTTTTCCATCATCTGTGTGGCGTCTCTCGATCCATTGTACCCTTGTCACCTCGTTTCATCACTTCTTTCTACCGAGTCATCAAGAGAGAGTTGTACGGCCAGCTAGAGATTCACCACCTTTCCATCCACGTAAGAACAAGTCACTCTTGTTCCTCCATCAAGTGTAATCTCCGCGGTCAGAGGGTACGCAGCAGGTGGAAAATGCTTGCTGGCCGCAGTCAGGAATGCTGGCTTGCTGGTTGACGGGACATCTTTCTCTTCGCGTAACTTTTGATTGAATTGTTGGATTGTCCTGGTACCAAGTGTGCTGGAAAGCTAGCTGCTTCATCTTTAAGATTTCCCAATTTGAGCTGGATCAGACGGTGCAAAAGTCTTCATTTGAGGGTGTACTTCTGATAGTTTGACTATGAGCTGAAAATCTAGTTTTCTAACCATTTTGCTAATCGTTTTCCTAAGCTTCCTGAAAAGAGTCTTCAAACTACAAATACTAGAAACCCATAATATAAACACTTAAAAGAAATAAAAAGCTTTGAAAAATTATTTTAAAATAATCCATAAACGTGGTCAAAATACGATGTTATCAAAACCCACAATTGAAGAAAAGAAATTCCAACACTTATCACCCGATCCATCACCGCTGTCTCATATCTAAGAGAAATCTGATTGTGGAGGAGAAGGGCGACACATCCGAACAAATCAAAAAGCTTTTGCACTGCCTTAAAAGAACCATGATTCTCAACCATAATACAATCTATCACTCCACTAAGGATTAATGAAGGATTTAATTGAAAGGAATCAAAACAGAAAGATACCAATAGGATTTTTATTGACGGGGAAGAAAAGTTCCGAACAAATCGGAATTTATTGACCGTTTTTTGAACTGGCTTGGTAAATGTCTGATGTTAATCGGAATATACAACAAAAGCTGAGAAAAATTCTCTCTCTCTAAAAAATAAAGATGAGAGAAGAGAAAGAGAGAAGAAAAAAACCCAACGACAGAGGATTTATTCACATCCTGTTTTGTATTCGTCTGTTAATATTCCTCCATTTCCTCAAAGGAATGTCATAGGCTGCTACTTTAGGTGTGGCAGTGGATTCATCAGCTAATCTTATCTTTGTTCTAGTCCTGCTCAGATGCTTAATACCAAGCCTCAAAGCAATTGCTTTGGACATCATGTTGAGACAAGCTCCAGAATCACAAAGAACATGGTTAAATCTTTCACCTCTAATGGAACAAGAGATAAGAAGTTGACCTTTGTCTTCGATTCTATGCAGTGTTCAAACAGGTCTTCCTTGTTTGGCTTGAATGAACAAGTTTTCTATCTCAGGAGTAGATTCCGGTCTTGCTCTCACAGAAGTAGTGGCCGATCATGTGGTCATTGCAGGCTCTGGCAAAATGTGATTCCTTCAGGTAAGCTTCGAACCACATTGTTGAACTCATCTAGCTTATCCTTGCTGATCTTTTTTGTGTAATAGCTGCATTCTTCAGGCTTTTGGAGATGGATTGAGTAGACAACAGCATCAGGCGATGTTCTAGGAAAAGATAAACGTCTGGCTCTCCCAAGTAGGTTCGGATATCCTCCTTGGTCTCTATGCTGTATTTTAAGAAGACTTGCAAACAGCCAAGCTCCCAAATATCATCGAAAAATTTATAGATGGCGATTGTCTTCACAAAGTTGTTGAACTCGAAGTCTTTCCCTAGAGATTGGTGAGCCTTGTTCTAATGAACTGTCTGGATTGCCCCCTTCAATGAATAAACGATAGTCTTTGTCTTCAAGGTACTGCTCTTTGTATTCATCTTCATAAGACAAGGGTATGTCGCATGGTAGTACCTCATATTCTTCTTGAGATGCTTCAGAGCTGATAGAGTAGACTGCTTGCTCATATAAAGGGACTCTAGTTATTCCAGGAGGTGCATCAAAGTCGAGCAGTGGCTTGTATTAATCAAAAGGGACTGATGGGAGTCTGGCT
Source organism: Eutrema salsugineum (assembly GCF_000478725.1). NCBI lineage: Eukaryota > Viridiplantae > Streptophyta > Magnoliopsida > Brassicales > Brassicaceae > Eutrema > Eutrema salsugineum. The sequence goes on along the minus strand of NW_006256547.1, from coordinate 9,125,847 downwards.
GATGGTTGACCGCAGGTGGAAGCAACACGACCGTGACGGAATGACTGATGGCCACGAGTGGAGAAGACACGACTGCGGGATGAGGGCTGTAGGCTGCGGTCCTAGGAAATGCGACCGTGGAGAGAGGACTCCGAGGTGACTTGGTGGATTCATCTTCTCCCTTGTCTTCTAAGTTGTTTTCTGGATCTTCTGGCTCGATATTCTCGTTTCTTAGGTCAATATCATTATTGGGAAATTTTGAACCATGCACTTCACATCCTTGCGTAATCTTCTCAACCTTTTCTTCGACTTCATCAAGAGCATAGATAACTTTTTCTACAGTGGAGTCTATCTCATCTGTCTTATCTCGAACCTTGCGTACTCCATCCCGTATTTCTTTTAAAGAAGTAAGTCTGGTTGTTATGATCATCGATGGTTTCTTCTTCCTGATCGAGTTTGATCCCTAGAGTGCGGATGTTTTCGTTAGCTCTGCGGATGCTGATTTCATCCTGCTTAAGGATTTGGTGAGGTAAGCGATGAACATATGGTCTAGGATCGAACATAAAAGGTACATAAGGATCGTCTCCGTACATAGGAGGCGTGCAGCGTCCGTACAATTGCTGGTTTGGAACAGAGTCGAGATATCGCACATGTACTGCTCTTTTCTGCGTCGGGTGGCTTCAGGTGTGTTGTAGAAACCTTCCTCGTTGTTGGAGGTGGGCTGAGCACAGCTCCCTTTCATTTATTTAACTTGGCCCAAAGCCCATTTCTTACAACCCAACAAGACCGACGACCGCTAAGGGCCCATTAGCCGAATAAAACGAGGTCGTTTCACTCGGTGGGCTTCGCAGACATTGGAAGCAGCTCACACTGATGTCTCAACCATGCTCGAAGCCATGATGGGTCGAATGAGGAAAATAAATCGTCCGACTAGTGTGCGCCTTGCCGAACTGGCTGCAGCAGAGCTTTCAAGCCAAGATCAAGTAAACACTATGCATTCTTTCGAAACAAAAATACCAGAACGGTAAGTTGCCCATGAAACTCAGCGCCTACGACACCTCTTATTTGGAGACTCACCGACATCACTAAAGACCGAAAATCAACCAACCTCGAATGGTGACAAAGTGAACACACGAATATCTGATCATGCTTGGCAACAACGGTGAAAAAACCCTAGACGAGAGGAGGAAATGAAAGAAATGATAGCGAAGTTGCAAGCCATGACTTCGTTAATTCATCAGGCGACTAGTTCAGCTCCTGGGATCGATCGACTATTAAAAGAAAGCCAAAGCACCCCATTCAGAGCTCGAATCACTAGTTTTCCTGTGCGCAACCAAGTTAAATTCAATCTGCCAACATACACCGGGAACTCGGATCCCAGCCAATACATGACCACGTTAAGCATCCAAATGGGAAGAGATCGATTCACACCCGAGGAAAAATATGCAGGTTTCTGTCAACTAATCATTGAAAACATAAGTGGCGCGGCTCTCGTCTGGTTTTCCAAGTTGAATGCCAACTCGATTGATAGTTATCAAGCACTGTCAACGGCTTTCCTCAGGCGATACATGATGTATATTCAAGGCGTAGTGTCCAGTGCCGATCTCTTTTATATCAGACAGGGAGAGAACGAATCCCTCCGTTCTTTCATCGGCAGGTTCAACGCGATAGTCTCTCGCGTCATTGTAACAGAAAAGGCGTCAATACCAGCACTTAGAAACGCACTTCGGATCGACACCAAATTCAGAGACAGCCTCAAATTCGACACACCATTAACCTTAGAGAATGCACTCCACCAGGCAATCTTGTACATCGAAGATGAAGAGGAGAAAGAAACGGCGATCCCCTCAAAAACAACTCTGAGATCGCAGCCGATCAAAGAGATCTCCAAGCAAGATCATGATAACTAAGATTTTTTTGGTTCTTATAAGGGTTATCAATCCCTTTGCTGTTGCAGCATAAAGGGTATCAATCCAAATGTGTGGTAGTTAGGCACTAGTTTATGTGACAAGTTCTTAAGTCAAGTGAGACAAGAAAGGTTTTAGGTGACAAGAAACAAGAAAGCATAAAATAAGAAACAAGCAAAGCAAGATGATTAACTACTAAACAAAGCAAGCAACCAAACAAGATGATGATAAAGCAAATAATGAAAGATAAACCTCTAGATGTGATCACTGATTAGGGTGCTTTAGATATTGATTCATGATGCTAAGAACATAACGCAAAACTTACTACTCTTTAGTCTAGGGTTCTTAATCAGATTAATCCACTCTCATGACAGAAATCCTTTTGCAGATCACTTGATCAAGTCTAACAACCATTAGAGATAATCAAGCAATTAACAAGCATAATGTTCTAAGCCTAATAAGTGACCAACCAATCTCTAACAAAGAAAGCCTGAATCTTTTACAGAAAGACATAACAAGCAATCACATGTTCTCAAAACATTTCAAATTAGAACTGTAATCTAGATTAATCCACTCATGAAGGCATTAACCTCTACACTAATCCATTTTCAAACCAAATTCTCATTTGTGAAATATGAATCAATGAGCATTAAGAAACAGTTCTAATATGTCATTTATGCATTAAACTATCACTCTCGTGATGAAAAAGGCATAAACCCTTAGCTTAGCTCTTTCAGGCATTTCATCAAACACCTTGTGGGTGGAGAAATGCCTAAGCCCTAGATCAGAGTGATGTGTAAAAATCTAGCATTAAGAGCAGCTAACTAAGGAAATGAAATGAGAATCTAGACCCTAAACATCACAAATCAAACATCTAAGCAAACTAATCTACACACTTAGTAGCTTAAAAGAAGACTACTCACTAAGCATGATGAACACACCATTTTCTTTGCAAGAGGTGATGTTAATCATGATTAGAAGCAAAGATGAGATGATGCAATGATAAGAAACAGCTTTTAGATGATTAAATCTGCAAGATATCTCTTAATCAAAAACATTTTTTACACTGAAAAGGAAAGAAAACAAGAGAGAAACTAAGAGAGAAGATAAGGTTTCTAGGGTTTTCTTCCAAAAACGTATTTATACTAAGTGTTATGGACCGGGTCAGCCCAGGACAAACTGGGTACTGACCCGGCTTCAAATGGGTCATGTCTCAAGTGTGCGACATGGTCAGGTGCTTCCCAAGTCTCAGGCCCAAGTCGCACAGCCATAGAAACAGCCTTGTGAGCCTTAAATCCTTCAGCCTCAGCCACATGCCTATCTAGGTGTAAACAGCGAGTGTTTGTGCTGTTTAGGCTTCCTTCTCTTTAACTCGCACAACCAGGACGCATTCTGGAGAGAATATGTGTGCGAGTTGGTCATCTTTAGTCCCAAGTCGCAGGCCCAAGTCGCACAGCCATAGCAACAGCCTTGTGAGCTTTAAATCCTTCAGCCTCCGCCACATGCCTATCTAGGTGTAAACAGCGAGTGTTTGTGCTGTTTAGGCTTCCTTCTCTTTAACTCGCACAACCAGGACGCATTCTGGAGAGAATATGTGTGCGAGTTGGTCATCTTTAGTCCCAAGTCGCAGGCCCAAGTCGCACAGCCATAGAAACAGCCTTGTGAGTCTTTCTGCGGTTCAGTTCGCTGCTCGGCCATCTCGCATGCCTAAATCGCACTGGGACCACTTCGCATTCAAGGGAGCAGAACTTCCAGGATATTGATTCAAATGGCATTATTCCAACTTTAATGTAAATAGAACTCAAATATATAAAACTTTGGTGAAGAAACTATCGGCGCTTTGGAAGTGGAAGGTTCCCCGGAGGGCTCATCTCTGCAGCGCATTAAAACGATCAAAAAGAAGCTCTTAGACCAGTGTTCACTCCAGAGATAGTTTCTTTCAGAACAGAGCTCCAAACTGGATGATCTCAGACGTTCTGGAAAGATAACTCAAAGACCTTGAATCTTGATGAAGACCCCGGCAACTGAATCAGATAGGAAAGGCATCGTCCTATGCAATCTTTATGACTCATCGGATCGGTCTTGAAACTGTAGCGAGACAGGTGTGCCTTCCGGTGAGCTTAACTCTCTACTAATGACTCCAAATCCGATGATTCCACCTGTTATGGATTTTTGACCTAATCATCTCCAACGTTTCTGAAGACCCTGTAATCTGAATCGGACGTTAAAACTCCCCGGACAGGCAATCTTTCCATACGTATCGGATTGCTCCAGAATAGACTCGAGAAAGGTCTGTCTTCTGGTGGCCGTATCTTTCAGCTCGCAGCTCCAAACTCAATGATTCTAACTGTTTGAAGACCCCGGAGGCTGAATCGGCCGTCAAGACCTTCCGGTAACTCGATTTCAGAGATATATCTGCACCCGAGAATTTTGGCCGAGAACCTTGAACAGCCGGTACACGTTTTGCCCGAGAAATCCACCCGCGGTACATCAAAATCGCCGAGAAAAAGCTTCCTGCGGTACAGGATATCGCCGAGAACCTCCAAAAGGCTGTTTTCAACATTTTGTAAAACTCTGATCACCATTTCTTTTCCTGATTTCACATTTTCTGCTCCAAATAACTCCAAATACACCTGATAAACACTCCAAACCATGCAAAGACTCATTGAGACCTAATGCAACCCCTAAGCCCTAAAATAACACATAAAGGCCTAAAATGCTTGAAATAAAACATGATTTGGAACAAATTATACAACCTAAATGATGCAAATTATGAACATATCAGATCATCAGGAGCCACAGCAACACCTCGACATCAATTATAGAATCGAAAACCGACGGGGAACGGCGTATAACATTAAGTCTCTCCTCAAAATCGCTTGTACCAGCTGCAGTCGAACACGTGGCAACGCGGCGATCATGGAGAGACGAAGCCTTTCTGCGATTATGATAACAAGTATGACCATCTAACCACGATGTACCGCGAGTTACAAGCATATCTCATCGCCAAGTATCACAAAGGAGAAATCGTTATAACAAATCAGCCCCAAAACATCGACCCACGTTGGAACGTGAGTCGACAGGCGACGCCCGCCGAAAAACTACCGCCGCCTCCACCAACAAATGAGCAAACCAACGACGATCCCACGAAGAGGGATCGAGGTATCCAACCTCGAGAAGACATTCCATTGTCGTCTCGGAAGAAGGTGTTCATGATAATGGGTGGTCTATCATCATGCAACGATTCCGTCTAATTAATTAAAAAATATGGTCGAAAATTCATGCTCGCTCAGAAGTGGCAGGTAAAGGCTCCCAGGGCGACTATAAACAACGCTGTCACGTTCTCGGAGGCTGATGCTGAGGGGTTTGACATGCCCCATAATGATCCACTCCTGCTCGAACTGCGGGTAGCAGATTGCAAGGTATCACGAATCCTGGTAGATACAGGAAGCTCAGAAGACCTGATCTTTAAGGAAACCTTGGACAAGATAGAAATGATAAACCATCACCTCAAATCTTCAGTGAAGCCACTCACCGGATTCGACGGTGGCACGGTCTACTCGATTGGCACGATCATACTTCCCGTCTACGCTGCCAAAACCACAGACTCGTCAAATTCGTCATCATCGATAAACCCACAATTTATAACGCGATCTTGGGAATGCTGTGGCTTCAACCGATGAAAGCAATCCCATCAACTTATCACCAATGCCTTAAATTCCCAACAGCATTCAGAGTAAAAATCATCAAAGGATCACAAGAAATGTCGAGGTTTTTCATAATTTGCATACTTAGGATTGCATTTTTGGTCCAAATATTGAGTCTCATGCATACATTTAAGTAGTTTTACTTTATTTTGTCTTTGTCTATAGCATTGATTAGGGATTTCATTAGTTCCTAGAGAGTCTTTCACTTTTGGAGTGTTTACAGGTCACTTGGAGCCAATTGGGAACCATTTGGGAGCATTTGGATCAGAGGCCATGGAGAGACCCTCGTTTGGATACATCAGACTCGGACAAGTGCATAGGAGCCGTTGATCCCTCTACTTCATCTCCTAATACGGAAGAGTTGCATTGCGAATCAGCCTCCGGTGCCTTCATCAAGATTTAAGAGGGTTGAGTCTAGTTTCCAGAACGTCTGATATCGTCCATTTTAGAGTTATGAGCTGAACGTTATGGCGATCAGAAGGAACACATGTCTTGGAGCCGCTTAACATTCATATCGACCAGATGCATCGAGATGAAGGATGGTCGATATTGTTTACTTGAGCCGCTGTAGGATTGTCGACTTGTGTATCGAGTTGAAGCTGTGGTCGACATTTTGGACCTTGAACCGCCGAAGGATTGTCGACCTAAGTATTGATCGATATTCTTGTTAAGAAATCCCTTGCAGCAATATCGACCAAGAATATCGATCCGAAATTTAGGGCCTTAATGGGCCAATATCCTGTTTGTTAAGGGTTGGCCCATTAAGAAACCCTTCCTATATATAGTTTGGACACATTAATCATTAGGTTAAGCTTTATTCTCTCTGATTTCCTAGCCTCTTTTGTGAAAAGACTCTCCTTTTGTAAGAGATATCTACTTTTTTGAGTTTTAATCAAGAGAAATCAAGGATCTTTTGTGTTTAAAAGCTGCAATCCATCATTATTTATCTTCCCCATCTTCATTTCTCACCATTAATCATGCCAATCTACTCTACTTGCAAAGGTTTAAGAGAGATTAGTATGATTAGTGAGTAGTTGCTTAATGAGGTTTTAGATATGTATGTTAGGGTACTAAAGTGTTAGATTAGGAGTGCTTAGGGCTAGATCCATGTTTTCATTTCTCTAAATAGCTGATCTTTAAATCCTTGCACATCACTTCTGATCTAGAATCTGAGATTTTTATGCACCAAAAGTGTTTGATGAAATTTCTGAAAGAGCTATATTAGAGGTTTATGCATTAATGCCATGATGATGTTTGTTATTTGCATAAATGATCACTTAGGATTGATTCCTAATGATGTCTTGTTGTTTGATCTTCAATGATGATTGGGTATGTAAAATGGCTTGATTTGTGTCTTGATGCTTAGGTGATAAAGGAATTTTTTTAAAATCAATTCCTTAATACGCTCATGTCATTGCAATATTAAGGTATCAATCCAAAGGGATTAAGATTAACACACCAAGAATACAAGAAATAACTTAAGCTAAGCAAATCACGGGTTTTGGTTTGATTAACTACTGAAAAAATGATTAAAATAAGCAATCAAAAACTAAACCAAGATTAACAAGAAATTAAAAAAAAAAAAAAAATAGAAGAGGTCAACAAAGTCAACTTAAAAGTCAACAAAAGTCAACATAAAAGTCAACAAAAGTCAATGACGAAAATTCAAATATCAACCAATAAAAAGCAAGTCTTTGGGCAAGGTAACTGATTAGGGGATGTTTAATGATAACCCATGATGTCTACAAACTCACAAAAGTGCTAATCCTTAAGTCTAGAACTCTATTTTGGACTTATCCTCTCTCAAGGCATTAATCACTTTGTTAATTACCAAATTCAAGAACTAACTCTCATTAGTGAAATTAGCAATCAAAAGCATTATAAACAAGATCCATTAACTAATTAATCACATTAGACATCCATTCTCATAGGCTAATCATGAAAACCTCTTGCTTAGTTTTTTGGGGAATTTCATCAAACACCTTGTGTTCATGAAATTCCCTAAGACCTTTGATTAACTATTTCTAGCCTAATCAAGCATTAAGAACACTAAACAAGAAAGGAAACTATGGATTAAGACCTAGACATCAAAGATTTAACATCAAAATTGATATGATCAAGAACAGCTTAGGAACGGAGGAGATTGAAGGAGAACAAGGAGAGCCTGAACCAGAATCGAATGAAGACCAAGAGCAGCTGAAACCCGAGGAAGCAAGTATAGACGAAGATAAAGACTTGCATCTTCCGATTGGTCCAATGACGAGATCAAGAGCAATGAAGTTCAAGCAAGCTTTTCACAAGTGTGCTAATCCAACTACACTGGTTGTGATACAAGCCACTTAAGAGTTCATCAAGAGAGGTGTTGTGACTTGTGCTCTTTTTTCCTTCGTTTGGTTTTGTCCCAATTGGGTTTTCCAAACAAGGTTTTTAATGAGGCTTGTTCACAACACTTTCACAAAAGGCCTCTTGATGGAAACTTAGCCCATTTTGTTCACAAGATGCGATCAAGAAAGAGAGGAGCCTATTTTCAAATTCAAACTAGTCTAAGTCTTAGTCATTGAGTCTTTAAGTCGTCTTAGTTGTCTTTGTTATTTCCTATGTGTTCGAGACTCTATATGTAATGCTCTTGTCTTTTTTTCCAATCTATCAAACCTTTTATTTCTAAAACTCTCTCTAAATCGTTTGATCACCAGCTTGATTAGTGAATTCGGATTATATCCTTTCATTACAAGCTCTTTATTTCTGTTGATAGTCTAAGAGATCTTTTCATCTCTCTTAGAAGTGTCAAGGCATTTTCCCCGCGTTACATCATATTTCCTCGCGCCATATTCATTCTTTTCATTTCGCAATACCTCAAACCATCAAATTTAGAGATCACAATCATTGGAGAGTAGTCCAGGGCTTGATCCTCACCTAGGATCATATCAAAAATCCCCTAATCTACCATGCCCAAAGACTATAAAGAACTCTACTCACTAATCATGATTAACACAACTAATCTTTTGCAAGAGGTGGTGTTAATCATGATTAGAAGCAAAGATAAGAAGATGAGATGATAAGAAACAGATTTAGATTGATTAAATCCTTCAGATATCTCTTAACAAACTCGTTTTTTACACTAAAAAGGAAAGAAAACTAGAGAGAAAACTACGTAGAAGATAAGATGTTTAGGGTTTTCTCCAAAAAGCTATATATACTAAGTGCTAATGGACCGGGTCAGCCCAGGACAAACTGGGTACTGACCCGGTTCAGTTGGGTCTGGTGGATGGTGTGCGACATGGTCAGGTTCTTCCCAAGTCGCAGGCCCAAGTCTCACAGCTATAGAATCAGCCTTGTGCGCCATAATTCTCTCAGCCTCAGCCGCATGCCTATCTAGGTGTAAACAGCGAATGTTTGTGCTGCTCAGGCTTCCTTCTCTTCAACTCGCACAACTAGGACGCATTATGGAGATAATATGTGTGCGAGATGGTCACTTCCTTGTCCAAGTCGCATGCCCAAGTCGGTGTAATTTGCGAACACATGTGCTACATGGTTCCACTTCATGTCCAACTCGCACGTCTATCTCGCACAGCATTGTGGACTTACTCAAATTTGATTCTGGAAGACTCTACCTTTCTCATATTCTCCTTACACTCATCTCTAAAGTCTCAACTTGTTTCCAGCGCGTTGAACATTCATGGGTGCGAGTTAATCAAGTCGCAGTACCGTATCGCACAACCTAAGCCTTCTCGGACCTTTTTGCATTGAGGGAAGAGTAACTTCCAGGATATGGCTCCAAATGTCATGATTTCAACTGCATTGGAAATCAAACTCAAATATCTCGAGCTTTGGTGAATTGTTTGGGTTCATTTGACGTCTGCAAAGGCTCAGTTCCACCGGTTCTTTGAGGCGCATTGCATAAGACCTGATCGGGCCGCAAGACATGTGTTCCTTCCGATGGCGATATCTCCCAGTTCAAGGCTCCAAATCGTCTGATTCTAAGTGTTCTGGATTCTAAACGCATTCCTCTTGATTCGTGATGAAGACACCGGAGGTTGAATCGCATTGCAAGTTCTTCGTCCCATGCGATCAAAGTGAGGGTTTTGTCTGCACGAAACCATCTGTCCGAGTTGCTGTACACAGGTGAGGGTTCCTCCATGATCCCAGCTCCAAGTTGCTCCCAAAAGTCTCCAAGTGACCTGAGAACACTCCAAAAATGCAGGACACTCTAGGACCTAATGCAATTCCTAACTAAAGACAAAAGCAAAGACAAATATATGTAAAACTACCTAAATGTATGCATGAGACTCAATATTTGGACAAAAAATGCAATCCTAAACATGACAAAATATGAGTATATCAACTCCCCCATACTTGTCCTTTGCTTGTCCTCAAGTAAACAAGAACAAATGAGAGAGAGAGGTTGAATGCATGGGAGTTCATATTTCTTTAAAGAGAGATCATCATTAAAAAAATTCAAAGCGCATTGTTCAAGTTACCAATTCTAGACTGCAATGCAAACTGGTTTACTCATAAAAATTAGCCATACTTGTCACCAAATGAACCAAACTCAAGCACAAACCTTCACAAGCATTCCTAACCTCAATCTTTTGACATTCATTTAAAGTTTCAAGTGGATCATGTTCATGCAAATTAAGTGAATTCATTTGGCTTGGGACTGGGTTTTGAGATTAAAATGATCTCAATCAAGTAACTGGTATTCCATGCAAGGGGATCACTCAAAAATTAGTAGACTTTAGTAAAATGCTAAGGGTAAAAAGCAATGGATGCATACAAAGATAGAACTGCATCTACCCCACACCCAAAATGCTTTTCACACTCAACTTTAAACCTCTCAAGATTCTTTCTCTAGTTTACACACCCCAAATGGCATTTTATGCTTGACACTCAATCAGCTCTCATCACTCTCTTTATTTCATCTCTTAGGGGAATGCTTTCTTTAACAACCACTTAGTGAGTTTCTTTTCTTTAACACACAAGCTCTTCTTTAATTCAGCCTCTTTTTGAATCTTTTTTTTCTTTTTTTTTCTTTTTATGAGACTCTTTTCATTTCAACACATGAGCTTTACATTTCAGCACACACTCACTTTCTTTCATTCATTCCCCTAACCAATCCGGTTCTTTCCACTTTCATCACTCAGATTTTTTTTCTTTTCAGCTCACACACTCAAAATCAATGCTCTCACTTTCACCTAAACCTAGACTAGCCCTTGATGTTGGACTAGTATCTACATGCAGTACTATCTTTGTCGCTCTAAACCCAACACTTTTTACCAAGTCTACTAGAAACAAGGCCTCACAAATCATGCACACAAGAAGGGTGTTTAGGCTTCAAAGAAAGGTTTGGCTAAAGGCAGGGAACTGTCTCAAGATGAGAGATCAGCTATTTGAGCTAGCAAGAGTGATAAAAAGGGATAAGAAAGCTCAAATATGTATGTGGTACCCATGAATTCACAATGATATGCACAAACAGGATAATTAGATGTCAAATTCAAGGGTTCTCACTTAAGCAAGGTTGAGGCACCAGTTCAAAGCATGGTTCACACTTGATTTCATACCAGTTTTGCAATGCCTTAAGGGACCAAGCTCTTAAAATGATGCTCTCTTCAAGAAAAAAAAATCTATCATTACTCCCATTTGCATATGATGCAACCTATATGAAAATGCAAACTAGACTCAACCTAAAATGTGAATGCAACTACATGAGCATTTTTTTGTGAAATTATTTCAGATTTTTCTATTTTTTTTTTGGTTTTTATATGCACTTAGATGAATGCAAAATGAGACTCAAAGTGAAAAGGAAAATAAGAGCAGAATAAACATGATTAGTAAACACAAAACCCCTCCCCCACACTTAAATAACACAGTCCCCTGTGTTATAAAAGCATGAGAAAAAGGAAAAACAAACATGAAAAAGATAAACTAGGAAAATGAAAAACAAGATGCTTGAATGCTATGTACAGGTTTAGAGTGTTACCTTTTAGGGAATTGGAGATGGGGATGGACACTCAATCATCACCATAGACTAGCTGATGCACGTCCTTGGTCTCTGTCCAACACCTCTCAACCCTTAGACCATCAAATAACCTTGCACACACTTAACAAAAAGATCAAAAGGCTCCCAAAACATATAATTAAAATTGGAAATCAAATAAAAAGAGTATATACATGATAGACATGGGAATGTCTCCCAAGTGCACTTTGTTTTAAGTCACTAAGTTTGACTTTCCATAACTTTTGCTTAGTGACAGATAGAGAGAGTAGAGAAACTCCCTGGATTTTCTTCGAATTCAAGCCTCACCACTTTCCTCATGAGCTCCTCAATACCATCTTCACCTTTGTCCTTCAGCCCTTAAGTGAGAACTGCTCTGACCTTTGAAAATGGTTTAGACCTTCCTCTACACTTGACCTTATACTAAATCACTCCATCTTGATGAGTCAATGGAATGAGAGTGATAGTGGAGGATTTGTCTAGCAAATTTTCCTCCTCCTTGGTCTTGCTTGGTTTCTTCTTGGAAATTGTAGGAGAGTGAGCTTCTTTAGGCTTTCTTTATCTTAGACTTAGGACTTTCACCTTTCTCTTGAACCACTTTGCAAGAAACTTCTTTCCTCATTTGTGTAGAAGATTAAAGTTTCAAGCAATCCTCATCATCACTAAAGAACTTCTCACCATCAATGAACTCAAGATCAAGCTTTCTTTGGCGTTCTTTCTTTTTCTCACAAGCTCTAAGAGGCTGATCCTTCTCTTTCATTCCACAATTCCCCACATACTTCATCTCAAAGTGTTGAAACTCATCACAGAGACTTGGAGGCACATAGGCTGGAGGCTCAATAGATTTTTCTTCCTTCTTGAGCTTTTGCTTGGCCTTCTCTTCAGCAACAATCTGAACCTTGTCTCTAGAAGTTCCATGGACGTCTTTTATAGCAAAAACTTCAGTTTCAAGGGCCACCTCCCTACTTAGTTGCTCAATGTCCTCATTGTCTTGTGAAGAAAGACCTTTAAGAGCAATGTCTTGTTGTGGACTATAGAGCAGACGTTCTATCTCATTTATAGCAGCTTCATGATCTTTGATCTCCATGTGATTCACTTGAGAGGTTAAACTCTCTATTTTGTTGTGGAGATCATTGTAAGAACTCTTCACTCGTCTGGTGATCTCATCTTGTCCCTTGAGAAGTTGTTGGAACATGCTGTTCAACTCCATTTCTTGAGGCTTTGAAGCAACTTGCCCTTGTGGAACAAACTCTTGCTGAAAACAAAGCTCCACCTCACCTTGACCATCTTTACAAGCTTCAATATCAAGCTCCTTGTATCTTTCATTACTCTTGGCCAAATTCTCAACAAGTAGCTCTCCTTGTTCTATGGTAAGATTTGCAAAACGCCCATTGCTAGCTACATCCAATGTCCATTTATGCTCTATAACAACTCCCCAGTAGAAGATACTAAGGATAGCTTCTTGTTTGAACCCATGATGAGGACATTCTCTAGTGTATCCTTTATGTCTCTCCCATGCTTCATCAAAGATCTCATGGGTTCCGTGTTTGAAGCTCAAGATGCCTTTCCTAGCTTGAACAGTCCTTTGTATAGGGTAAAACCTTTGAAGGAAGATCATCTTGCAGTCATCCCAAGAATTGACCAAGTGAGATGGTAAGGCTCTTTCCCATTTGCTTGCCTTTTCCCCAAGTGAAAAGGGGAACAAGATGAGCTTGATACTGTCTTGAGGCACTCCTCCAGTTCTAAATGTGTCACACAACCTCTCAAAGGAGTCCAAATGATCATATGGGTTCTCCATTCCTAACCCCAAGAACTTAGAGTCTTGAATCAACCTAACCAATCTTGCTTTGATCTCATAGGCCTCAGCTTCAATTGGAGGAGGGTGGATTCCATACCTTTTTCCATGACAACAAGGAGTGTCATAGCTTCCAATTGTTAGCTTTTTCTTTGGAGCTTGGGTTAGACTTGAAGCCAATTATTGATGTAGTGGCAATTCTTGAGGTTTTAGAGCTTGGAGATTAATTATGCTCCCATGATTAGCCACCTCTTGAGGCTGTGGATCCTCTTGAATACCATTTTGATGGTTCACCTCCAACACCTCATATGCTCTTGTCTTCTCACTTCTCTTCTTCTTGTTTTGGTACCTTTGAAAGCATAAGAGAACTAAGGAAAACAAGTTAGTAACAATAAATAAAAATAAGTTCATCATCTCAACCAAAGATGAGGAAACAAGGTAAAATAAAAGCTTAGTCTCAAGTATAATCTTAATCTAATGGCTAATGCTAAATCCCCATGGCAACGGCGCCAAATTGATAAAGGAATTTTTTCTAAATCAATTCCTTAATATGCTCATGTCATTGCAATATTAAGATATCAATCCAAAGGGATTAAGATTAACACACCAAGAATACAAGAAATTACTTAAGCTAAGCAAATCAGGGGTTTTGGTTTGATTAACTACTGAACAAATGATTAAAATAAGCAATCAAAAACTCAACCAAGATTAACAAGAAATAAAAAAAAAAGCAAAAATAGAAGAGGTCAACAAAAGTCAACATAAAAAGTCAACAAAAGTCAATGCCGAAAATTCAAATATCAACCAATAAAAAGTAAGTCTTTGGGCAAGGTAATTGATTAGGGGATGTTTAATGATAACCCATGATGTCTACAAACTCACAAAAATGCTAATCCTTAAGTCTAGAACTGTATTTTTGACTAATCCTCTCTCAAGGCACTAATCACTTTGTTAATTACCAAATTCAAGAACTAACTCTCATTAGTGAAATTAGCAATCAAAAGCATTATAAACAAGATCCATTAACTAATTAATCACATTAGACATCCATTCTCATAGGCTAATCATGAAAAACTCTTGCTTAGTTCTTTGGGGAATTTTATCAAACACCTTGTGTTTATGAAATTCCCTAAGACCTTTGATTAACTATCTCTAGCCTAATCAAGCATTAAGAACACTAAACAAGAAAGGAAAATATGGATTAAGACCTAGACATCAAAGATTTAACATCAAAATCCCCTAATCTACCATGCCCAAAGACTATAAAAAACTCTACTCACTAATCATGATTAACACACCTAATCTTTTGCAAGAGATGGTGTTAATCATGATTAGAAGCAAAGATAAGAAGATGAGATGATAAGAAACAGATTTAGATTGATTAAATCCTTCAGATATCTCTTAACAAACTCGTTTTTTACACTAAAAAAGAAAGAAAACTAGAGAGAAACGTTTTTTACACTAAAAAGGAAAGAAAACTAGAGAGAAAACTAAGTAGAAGATAAGATGTTTACGGTTTTCTCCAAAAAGCTATATATACTAAGTGCTAATGGACCGGGTCAGCCCAGGACAAACTCGGTACTGACCCGGTTCAGTTGGGTCTGGTGGATGGTGTGCGACATGGTCAGGTTCTTCCCAAGTCGCAGGCCCAAGTCTCACAGCTATAGAAGCAGCCTTGTGCGCCATAATTCTCTCAGCCTCAGCTGCATGCCTATCTAGGTGTAAACAGCGAATGTTTGTGCTGCTCAGGCTTCCTTCTCTTCAACTCGCACAACCAGGACGCATTATGGAGATAATATGTGTGTGAGATGGTCACTTACTTGTCCAAGTCGCATGCCCAAGTCGGTGTAATTTGCGAACACATGTGCTACATGGTTCCACTTCATGTCCAACTCGCACGTCTATCTCGCGCAGCATTGTGGACTTACTCAAATTTGATTCTGGAAGACTCTACCTTGCTCATAGTCTCCTTACACTCATCTCTAAAGTATCAACTTGTTTCCAGAGCGTTGAACATTCATGGGTGCGAGTTAATCAAGTCGCAGTACCGTATCGCACAACCTAAGCCTTCTCGGACCTTTTTGAATTGAGGGGAGAGTAACTTCCAGGATATGGCTCCAAATGGCATGATTTCAACTGCATTGGAAAGCCAACTCAAATATATCGAGCTTTGGTGAATGGTTTGGGTTCATTTGAAGTCTGAAAAGGCTCAGTTCCACCGGTTCTTTGAGGCGCATTGCATAAGACCTGATCGGGCCGCGAGACATGTGTTCCTTCCGATGGCGATATCTCCCAGTTCAAGGCTCCAAATCGTCTGATTCTAAGTGTTCCGGAACCTAAACGCATTCCTCTTGATTCGTGATGAAGACACCGGAGGTTGAATCGCATTGCAAGTCCTTCGTCCCATGCGATCAAAGTGAGGGTTTTGTCTGCACCAAACCATCTGTCCGAGTTGCTGTACACAGGTGAGGGTTCCTCCATGATCCCAGCTCCAAGTTGCTCCCAAAAGTCTCCAAGTGACCTGAGAACACTCCAAAAATGCAGGACACTCTAGGACCTAATGCAATTCCTAACTAAAGACAAAGCAAAGACAAATATATGCAAAACAACCTAAATGTATGCATGAGACTCAATATTTGGACAAAAATGCAATCCTAAACATGACAAAATGTGAGTATATCATTGGGAAAGATTAAGGCTTGATTAGAATCCTAAATCACTTGAATCATGTTTCATTATTGTCATTAGCATTTCTAGTTTAGCATCAAAGCACCCTAGCCAACTATCATGTCTAGAATCTCATGCTTCCATCATTTCATATCATCTCATCTTGTTTAATTGCTTTTACTTGCTTAGTTTACTTAATCGCTTGTCTTTGTTCTAGTTTTAATCTTGTTTTAAGAATCAGTCACCAACAAACCTCACCATTTTGCTTGAATTAAGAAATTGTCTTACATTCTAGTGTCTACCGCACATGGATTGATAAACCCTTTATGCTACAACAGCTAAGGGATTGATAACCTTTGCTAGAGCCTAAAAACCTTTAGTTATCAATTGACGCCGTTGCCAAAGTGTGCTAGCATTAGTCTTAGATAATTTCTTGAGATCAAGTGCTTTTTTTTGTTTACTAGTTTCTTTCGAGATCTGTTTTTCTTTTCGGGTGCATGAACACTATATCACGGTCTAGGAGTTGTGGTCCACCATTTCCTCTGAACGAGAATATCAATCTCTTGGTGCCAAGAAGAAGAGATAGACGTGCAAGGGAAACTGATAGAGCAGCAGATATGGAGCAACATGCTCAGCATGGTAATGGAGCTCAGAGAAATCAGGCTCAGGCTGAGAGGAAACAGCAGCAAGCTTTTGTCAATCAGAAAATGGCACAAAGGAATGAAAGACAGGCTCAGCAGAATCAGCAACAAGGTAATAGGAATGAGCAAAAAGCTCACAACATTCCTCAGCTCCAAGCTTAAAGGAGACAAGAACCTCCACCAGTGTCTGTTGCGGAGAATGTTAGAGCCAATGCACACCAGCATAGAGCAGGAATCCAAGCACCACCAGTTCAGAATAACAATTTTGAGGTGAAGGCTTCTTTGCTCAACACGGTTCAGAACTCCAAATTTCATGGCTTGCCAATGGAGGACCCTTTGGAGCATTTAGATCAGTTTGACCGAGTTTGTGATCACAAAGATCAATGGTGTCTTTGAAGATAGTTTCAAGCTTAGGCTTTTCCCATTCAGTCTAGGAGACAAGGCACACCAATGGGAGAAGAACCTGCCTAGAGGTTCCATACAGACTTGGAAACAGTGCAAGCTTGCCTTTTTATCCAATTTTTCTCTACTTGTAGGACAGCTAAGCTGAGAAACCAGATTTCAAGCTTCAAGCAACATAACAATGAAAGCTTTGGGGAAGCTTGGGAGTGATTTAGAAGCTACACCAATCAGTGTCCACACCATGGGTTTTCTGAAGCTTCTCTACTTTCTACACGGTATAGAGGAGCTTTACCACAGATAAGGAATCAATTAGACACATTCTCTAATGGTAATTTCTTGGCAAAGGAGATTACAGCAGCTATGGAACTTGTGGAGAATCTGGCTATGTTTAATGTCATATATGGTGAGGATCAGATGGTTCAAGCTCAGAGCAAATGCTTACTAGAGATGTTAAAGATCTGAGAAGTGAACTAGACAAGCTGAAATTGGTTTCTCAAAAACCAATCCATTATATTGGTGAATTTGATGAGTCTCCAAGCTTTGAGAACACCAGTAAAGAATGTCTGACCCAAGAAGAGTTGAACTACATTGGGAAACAAAATAGATACCAAAGGTTCAACAACTTCAATACCAACAACAACTTGTCTTATAGGAGCACTAATGTGGCAAACCCACAAGATCAAGTATATCCTTCTCAGCGAAGCTTTGCCCCTAAGCCTCAGTTTCAGAGTTCTTTTCAGCCAAAGCAACAGTTTTTTCAGCAACAACAGAGCTATGGACAGCAGCAGCAACCGGTTCAGAGCAGTAACTGCACCAGCCAATCGCAGCAACAGAAATATCCACCAGGGTTCAGTCAGCAGCCGATGGGTCAGCAGCAGTTAAGTCATCAGGCGCCGGTTCAGAATCAACAGATGGGACCAGATATGTGTGGGATACTACAGAAGTTGCTACAGGGTCAACAAAGAGTTGAGAGTCAGTATGCTTCCATGCAACAAGAGATAAAAGAGAGCTAAGGCAAAATCAAACTTCAAGTTCAAGAACACAAAATGTCTTACCTGGTAAGCCTGAACCAAAGCCAAAGGAGTATTCTAAAGCCATTACATTGAGAAGTGGCAAAGAGCTACCAGGTTTAGAGCATAACAATGTGATCATTGAGGACAATGATCAAATTGGTGGGGAGGCAGCCCCAAGGG
Source organism: Eutrema salsugineum (assembly GCF_000478725.1). Classification (NCBI taxonomy): domain Eukaryota; kingdom Viridiplantae; phylum Streptophyta; class Magnoliopsida; order Brassicales; family Brassicaceae; genus Eutrema; species Eutrema salsugineum. Next base: position 9,107,564 of record NW_006256547.1, on the reverse strand, counting down.
ATGATCAAGAAGCTGAAATAGCAAAGAAAGGGAAGGCCAAAGAGGTGGAAAAGACATCAGAACCAGAGAAGGTTTATGTTCCACCACCTCCCTATCAACCCAAGCTACCATTTCCAGGCAGGTCTTAAGAAGCATCTTGTAGATAAGGCAAGAGCTGTCGTTGAGAAGACTCTTAATGAGACACCGCTTGCAATGTCTCTCATTGAAGCATTTCTGATGATGCCTAAGCTTGGAAAGTTTTTAAAGGATGCCATCTTGAACAAGACTAAAGAGCTTCAAGGTATGGTGGTGCTTAGTGATGAGTGTAGTGCCATCATTCAAAGAAAGTCAGTCCCAAGGAAGCTGTCTGATCTAAGGAGCTTCAGTCTCCCTTGTGCTATAGGACCATTGTCGTTAGTTGGATCTCTTTGTGACTTGGGTGCATCAGTCAGCTTAATGCCCTTCTCTATTGCAAGAAAACTGGGGTATAAAACTTTCAAAGTAGAAAAAATCACACTTGTTCTTGCTGATAGATCTGTGTGGTTGCCTATTGGAATGCTAGAGTATCTACCAGTGCAGATAGGGGGATTTGAAGTGCCTACAGACTGTGTGGTTCTAGAAATGGATGAGGAACCAGTTGATCCTCTTTTTTTGGGCAGGCTATTCTTAGCCACAGCAGGAGCAATCATTGATGTAAGAGGAGACATAATTGAGCTGCAACTTGGTTCTGAAAGGCTGAAGTTTGATGTTAATGAAATGATGAAGAAGCCAACTATAGAAGGTCAAGTCTTCTATGTTGAGGCCATGGATGAGCTTGCTGATGAGCTCCTAGAAGAGTTAAACACTGAAGATCATCTTCAGATAGCTTTAACAAAGGAACATTGAGATCATGGCTATCTTGAGGATGAAACTTTGGAGCTCATGAAGCTGTTAGACTCTCACAAACCAGAGGAGAGCATTAGTTCTTACTTGAACTTGCACTATGAATGTCCAGAGGTTGAAGGTGATCGGTTTAGAAGCTTGGAAAACTCAAGTTCTTGCATTCATATTGACATGCCAAATCAAGATAATCTAGTCGATATTTTGAATCAAAATGCCAAAGGAATATCGACCAAGATATCGACTTGTGACACCTCGATGGCCCCCAAAACGTTTTCTATGTGTGAAGGACTTAAGACCGATCAGAGAGCCGAAATATTATCAACCAAGGTATCGACTTGTGACACCATTTTCTGTCGACCAGAATATCGACATGTTACATGGTCGATACTATCCCGGAGGCCAAGAAGGAAATGGGTTCTCAAGAGGGTTATGAGATGGTTCAGAGGCAAGACAACAATGCTGAGGGTGAATCACAAGGAGAACAGCCACAACAAGCCTCTCAAACAGCTTGGGAAGGAGATTGGGATTCAAGCAAGGCACCTCAATTGGGACTCAAACCTCTTCCCAAGGGGCTAAGGTATGCTTTCTTAGGACTCAATGAATCTTATCCTGTCATCATAAATGATAGGTTATTAGATGATCAAGAGCATGCATTGTTAGATGAGTTAAGAAAACATAAGAGAGCCATTGGCTACTCTTTGGATGACATAAAAGGTATCTCACCCTCCCTATGCACTCATAGGATTCACCTTGAAGAGGAATCTATGTCATCCATTGAGTACCAAAGGCGGCTCAATCCCAACTTGAAGAAGGTAGTGAAAAAAGAGATTCTTAAACTCCTAGAGGCTGATATCATTTATCCAATCTCAGACTCTAGATTGGTTTCACCAGTTCATGTGGTGCCAAAAAAGGGAGGAATGACAGTTATAAAAAACGAGAGGGATGAGTTGATAGCTACACGGACTAGTACAGGTCACATAATGCGTATAGACTATCGTAAATTGAATGCAGCCTCTAGGAAGGACCATTTTGCTTTGCCTTTTATTGACCAAATGCTAGAGAGGCTCGCAAACCATCCTTTCTTTTGTTTTCTAGACGGTTACTCTGGATTCTTTCAAATCCCAATAGATCCAAGATACCAGGAGAAGACCACATTTACCTGTCCCATACGGGACCTTTGCATATAGGTGCATGCCCTTTGAGCTGTGCAACGCACCTGCCACTTTCCAACGTTGCATGATGAGCATCTTCTCGGATTTAATCGAAGAGAAAGTCGAGGTATTCATGGACGACTTCTCGGTCTATGGATCCTCCTTCTCGGTTTGTCTTGCTAATTTATCTCAGGTCCTGAAGAGGTGTGAGGAGCACAGGTTGGTTTTAAACTGGGAAAAGCGCCACTTTATGGTGCAGGAAGGCATTGTGCTCCGGCATAAAGTCTCCGAGGGGGGGGGTATAGAGGTCGATAAGGCAAAGGTGGAAGTGATGGTAAATCTGCAAGCTCCATATTCAGTCAAGGGGATAAGAAGCTTTCTTGGTCATGCAGGGTTTTACAGAAGGTTCATTAAAGACTTTTCAAAGATAGCTAGGCCTTTGACAAGGCTGTTATGCAAGGATGTTGAATTTGTCTTTGATGCCGAGTGTGAGGAAGCTTTCAAGAAGATCAAAGAGGCATTGATCAGTGCACACATTGTTCAGGCTCCAGATTGGTCTCTCCTCTTTGAGGTAATGACTGATGCCTCAGACTATGCAGTTGGACCCTGTGCTAGGCCAGAGGAAGGACAAAAAGCTTCATGAGATTTACTATGCCAGTAGGACCCTCGATTCTGCTCAAGAAAAGTACGCAACCACTGAGAAAGAGATGTTGGCCATCTTATTTGCATTTGACAAGTTTAGAAGCTATCTTGTGGGATCTAAAGTATTGGTCTATACTGATCATTCTGCACTCAGATATCTGATGACCAAAAAGGATGCTAAGCCAAGGTTGCTAAGGTGGGTTCTCCTTTTTCAAGAGTTTGATATGGAGGTCCAAGACAAGAAGGGAATAGAAAATGGAGTTGTTGACCATATTTATAGATTAAGAGTGGATTCTGAGATCCCTCTTAATTACTCTCTCCCTGAGGAATAACTGATGGTGCTCAACCAATACTTGAAGTTTGAAGAGGCTGAAAGCATTAGAGAGAGAAGGATGCCATGGTTTGCAGATATTGTCACCTTTCTGTCTTGTGGAGTTGAGCCACTTGAGCTAAGTGGCTATTAAAAGAAGAAATTTTCCAGAGAGATCAATAGACATTACTGGGATGAGCCATTTCTCTATGTGCTCAACAATGATCACTTATATAGAAGGTGTTTGGCTGAAGAGTAGCTTCAACCTGTGTTGCAAGAGTGTCACGGTTCTGCTTATGGCGGACACTTAGGAGCTATCAAACCGGTTGCCAAGGTGTTACAGTAAGGTTTCTGGTGGCAAAGTATGTTTAAAGATGCTCAAGGTGTTGTGTCAAGCTGTGATCAATGCCAAAGAAAAAGCAACATCTCTAAGAGAAGTGAAATGCCCCAAAATCCCATCTTGGAAGTGGAACTCTTTGACTGTTTGGGTATTGACTTCATGGGTTTTTTTTGTAAGCTCATATGGGAACCAATACATCCTTGTAGCAGTTGATTATGTCTCAAAGTGGATTGAGGCCATTGCCTCCCAACCAATGACTCCAAGGTGGTATGCAAGCTCTTCAAGAGTATTATCCTCCCAAGTTTTGGGGTTCCTAGAGTAGTGAAAAGTGATGGTGGCACACACTTTGTGAACAAGACTCTAGAGGGGTTGTTAAGGAAGCATGGTGTCAAACACAAGATAGCAAGTCCATATCATCCCCAAAAAAGTGGCCAGGTGGAGGTTTCTAATAGACAGATCAAGGCCATCTTGGAAAGAACAGTGAGCAACTCAAGGAAGGATTGGAGCAAGAAGTTAGATGATGCTCTTTGGACCTATAGGACTGCTTTCAAGACACCCATTGGAACCTCACCTTTCAATATGTTGTATCGGAAGAGCTGTCATCTACCAGTAGAGCTTGAGTACAAAGCTCTTCGGGCTGTTGAAATGTTGAATTTTGACATTAAAACAGCTCAATAGAAGAGGGTGCTTCAGTTACATGAGCTACAAGAGATAAGACTCAATGCTTTTGAGAGTGCAAGGATTTAGAAAGAAAAGACCAAGATCTTGCATGATCAGAAGATTCTTAAGAGAGAGTTCAAGGTGGGAGACCTTGTTCTCTTGTTGAACTCTAGGCTCAAGCTCTTTCCAGCCAAGTTAAGGTCAAGATGGTTAGGACCATTCAGGGTTTAAGAGGTTAGAAGCTATGGAGCATTGGTCTTGGAGGGAAAGGATGGAAATGGTTTTGTTGTGAATGGACAAAAGGTCAAGCATTACCTGGTTTCAGAGAAGAGAGAGGAAGCTTCTACAGTTCCTCTTGATGATCCACCAACCTGTTAAACAGGTTTTCAAAGTCAAACTTAGAGACTTTAAACAAAGTGCTCTTGGGAGACACCCCAAGCTTATCACTTGTATATACTTTCTTTCATGTTTCTTTTGAATTTTTAGGACTCTTTGATGTGTTTTCTTAAGTGTGAGCAGGTCTAATATGGTTTGAGAGCTGTCTAAAGGAGATTTGAATGCAGGAAATGTCAAAAATCAACCAAGGTTTGAGATCCTATCGACCATGCACAATCTCGATATTCTGGTCGATAATGTAAATTTTGTGCACCAAAAAAATGTCGACCAGAATATCGAGATTTTGAGCCTCGATGCTGGCCAGGAAAAACACATATTTACAAGTGCATTGAGGTGTGTTTGTACGATATTTTGGTCGATAAAACAAGAAAAATCACCGAGAAAATATCGACCAAGAATATCGACTAGAAGCATGTCGATATGATCTCGCGAAAACCTTGTCACCAGCGGTCCGAAGGGTGCCTCAGTCAAAGTCAATGGTCCAGCCACATCCAGCTGTCTCCCACAAAGCAAAAGCTAGGGCAGGACCACATTCTGGATCAGGATTTCCCTTCTCCTCTCCTTCTCATTTTAGAGAAACACCTTTTTCTGCCTCCTTTTCCTCCATTGCTGCTCTCTCAAAACTCACTATTTCTCACTTAAAACTGCTCGTTCTTGCTGGGTTTAGTGTATATCGCTGATTCTCTGCATTTATGTTGAGATGGATTCTGTTTGAACTTGAGAATGAGCTTGAACTGTGTTTAGAACCTTAGAATCTAGGTTGTGGATAGCTAGAAAAGAACTCCCTTGGGCTGATTTGTTGCTTGAACACTGATTTTGCTTGTCATGAGAAAGTTGTGTTCTTGAGCCATTGTTGGGATTTTAGAAATTTCTGTGGAGCTGTGATTTTGTTGTTTGTGCTTGGAATGGATTGATATGATGTTGCTTGAAATTATTCTGATGATTTTCTTGCAAGAAAAAATCATTATCAAATTTTTGAGATTAAATCCCACTCCATGGCGCTAATGGCTTTGTTTGAGACTTTGTAATGAATCATGAACAATGGCAAAAGGAAACCTTGTTTTGCTTGCCAAACTACCAAGGAGAGACAATTGAAAATCAGTTGCTTCAGGTTCAGGGGAACAGTCTCAAACGGTTGATGCTGGGTCTAAAAAAAAGGGAAAAGCTGCTGCTTCAAGCTCAAGAAGTTCAGGGAAACAGAAAAGGGTTGAAAGGAGCCCAAGTGTTGATTCCAGTAAGAAGAGGACAATGTGGGTTCACTAGCTCCTGTGCTTCAAAAGGAAAAGAAGGTGGTCAAGAAAACCAAGCCAAAACCGGCCACTTACTCTGATTACCTCAAGAAGCTCCAAGGTGTGACCCATCAAGGAACCATGTACCCTGATGTGTAACTGCTGAGAAAGATGGGTCTTTATGATGATGTGAGGGCTGTGCTTAACAACATTGGTCTTGGGAACATTATGGAGGTGACTCTTGCATCTTACAAGGATCTGACTTGCCAATTCCTTGCATCTTTGCAAGCAAACTTCTATTCTGATGAAGGTCCATGTGAGATTGAAGATGGTTTTGGATCAGTTGAGTTCAAGATTGGCAAGGAGAAATATGAGATGACTTTCAGGGAAGTTTGTGAATGCTTTGGGTTTCAAATTGAAGGAAAGTGCTCCACCAAGAAACTGAGGTACTATGGGAGTGACAAGATTAAAGGGAAGTGCTCCCCCAAGCAGCTTTGGGATTCAATTGGTAGTGGCAGTTACAAGAGTGGTGCAGATAAAGCAGCAATCATCAGAAATCCCATACTAAAAGTGGTGCACAAGGTGATTGCTCAGACATTCGATGGCAAAGCTGAGTTTAGTCATGTTTATGATGAGGAGTTAATGGTGATTGGTGAGGGTATTAAGGGTTACATGCCTGTGTTCTTTAGTGGAATGACATTCCATGGAGCTAGATATCGACCAACAATGGCATCTCTACTCATCAAAATATTTCTTTCCATAAGAAAATAGGCTCTCAACACCACCTCCAAGAACCCCTCAATGTGCATAGGAGGCCTGATTACTCCCATCTTGTTACATTCTGGAGTTGTGCTAAGTGGTCAGCCAAAGGCTTTTAAGCTCATGGATCAGATGCATCTTGCTAAAACAAACTTCATTGAAGGAGCTGTGGGAAGTTATTATGCTTACAATCTCACCCTTGGGGAAGTGAAGGTGAAAATCTTATTGCCAAACTAATCTCTCACTTCTCTTTCTGAGAAAAGGAACATCAAATTCTTTATCACCGAGGAGATGCACTATAACCCTGAGGTTTGTCCACCAATCAAGAAGCTGAGAAAGAAGAGTCCCATGTCTCTAACCGCTGATGATGCTAATGGTGATGAAGCAGCTGGTCCGAACTCTGTCTATAGGAGAAAGAATGATGGCAAGATTCCTGATGATGCCACCACAGCTGCACATTACCGCACCAAGAGTCTGAGGAGATGGAACCACTAGCAAGACAAGAACATCAAGAAGATGTTCGGTACAGTAAACACTTTGGTTGACACGGTCAAGAAGATGGCTTCCAAGATTAAGAAGCTCAATGCAAAGCTAAAGAGGTACCAAAGAGGAGAGGTTGGGGAAAGTTCTCACCAAGGCAAGCTGCTGAGAATCTGTGCCGGCCCTTGTGAGCAAGACTCTGATGATGACGAGCTAAGGGTCTAGAGAGAAGCAATGGAATCTCCATCAGACCAATCCTCCAACCCATCTTACTACATGGGGTCTCCAGCGCCAACTCTCAGCCCATGATCAGGTAACACTCTATCCTTGTAAATATGCATATAGCTTAGCTTATTTTCTCTTTGCATTTTGTGATTTTGCTTTGCACTTCTCCTTCATGCTTTTATAACACAAGGGACTGTGTTATCTAAGTGTGGGGGAGGGGTTTTGTGTCTACTAATCATGTTTTGTTCTGTTCTTATTTTCCTTTGATCTTGTGTCTCATTTTGCATTCATCTAAGTGCATATAAAAACCAAAAAAATTGAAAAATTTTCACAAAAAATTGCTCATGTAGTTGCATTCACTTTTTAGATTGTGTTTAGGATTGCATTCATATAGGGTTGCATCACTTGCATGGGAGTAATGATAGGTTTCCTTGAGAGAACATCACATTAAGAGTTCCATTCAATGCCCAAGTTGTTAGGTCTTTAATGCTTTAATGACTTGAAAATTTATGAGATTGTTGATGCAAGTTTGAATTGAACTCAGCTCTAGTTGAAGTCATAACCCTGAACTTGACAATGGAATTATCATTTGATGCATGCTTGAATAACCATGTGGATAGCATATACATATCTGAGCTAAAACCCCATTTTTACCTCTTCCTTGGTTCAGATAGCTGACTCCCATATTTGGAGCAGTTACCTCACCTTTAACCAAAAAACCCTTCTTTCAAGCCAATGTTTGTGTGTGAATTGTGAGGTGATGTGTCTACTGCGTGAGGGAATAAGTTTTACCCTTAATAACAAAAAATGAAAGCCGCAAGTGCACAGCTAATCAATTGTAGTATTTAGGGATCGAATCCACAGAGATTTGTGTGCCTGGTATTCTTCTACGGTTTCTAATTTTATGTCTAGACTAGACTGGTTTTAGAGGTTGGTTATTGTCACAGATTAAACTAAAACTAAAGAAAGCAAATAAATCTATCATAAAGAACAAGTAGAAAATCGAATTACACGCAAATGAAACACGCAGAATATCGAACTATGGTTAATGAAATGCAGATCTAAATAAGCAAGTACAAATCGATTGGTTTGTAAACTATGGCTAAAAACGCTGAGCTTTTGGGAACTCTACAGGGATCATAATTGGGTTTAACACTAGGAATTATAGATTGGGATTGACAGGAATCGAAATATAGGGTTCTAGAGCTAGAGTACGGCAGAATGACTACGTCACTGTCGTGATCATAACCAACTGTTTCTCGCAACCCTGACCAGTAAATTTCCACTCTGACTCTGGAAGGGAGAGGACGCAAGAGCTGCACAGGATTCGTCAGTATTCACGATTTCACCACAGGTAGGTTTCCACTCCAACGGAAAAATTGCCTGTTTCATTCTAGGTCTGTTAATTAATGAAAACTTTCACAACACTAACTATCTAGATCAGATACTAGGTGATCCTAAGCCCAACTCGGGATCTACTCAGACATGGCTGAGGTCGACATCATCATTGGTTTTAATAAAAGTAATTAAAAACAGTAAAGAAAAGAGATGAAAGAAAACTTCTCTATTGAAGAATTCAGAGTTGAACAATCTTCTCTAAAAATTGCGTAAAACGGCTAAAGGAAAAGGGTTTCTGTAAAAGTATGATGGTGGTGTCTAAAAACGACGTAAATGACAAGTATTTATAGTCTTCAATACTCCATGGTCTCTATGATTCCGGAATTGAGGCAGAGAAATGACTTTGGGCTTCAGAAATATGGGCTTTTTAATTGGAGTTGTCCGGCCGTGGTCGGAAGTAACGTGACCGCGGGAAATAGAGGCTTCGCCGCGGTCGTGAAACTTGTGACCAGGGGAAATAGGCTGGGGGCCGCGGTCGCGTGACTCGCTCGCCGTCTTCGAGTGTCTCCCGAGCAAATAGAATATCTTGAGATCCAACTGTTAGAATGTCTCCAAAACAAGTGCATTTGAAAGCTGGTTGATTCTTCTATTGTCCAATTTTGAGGGTGATCAGAAGGTGAGAAAGTCGTCGTCTCTCCATGAGAGTTTCGACGGTCTGCATTTATCCAAAATAGTCTTTTTGTTTCAATTTATGCCTCTTTATCCCAAATTACCCGAAAACTCTTTTAAAATCTGAAACATAGAAATCCCTTGAAAACTTTTGAAAATGGAGTAAAAACACATGTAAAAGACATTAATGTGATCCATAAAAATTGTCAAAATACGGTGTTATCAACTCTCCCAGACTTAGTCATTTGTTTGTCCTCAAACAAAACAAAATCTCAGAGACCAAACTTCTAGACCAATATTAATCATTATGCATCAATCGGGAATAGCCTAGAAAATTCTCACTAGCAATACGGGCATAACTAGTCCGTTAATCCGTCATTCCGAAATCTATTGCACTCAGATCTAATTTCCAGTCAACTAGCTCTTAATATTTATTAAAAATTTTGGTGGTTCTCATCAAAGAAAGGTTAAGCAAGGCAATCTAGGCTAGGTGTGAAATGGGTTATTCTAGGGGTAGGCTTAAAGTGTTTACGGGTTACCTGAATATCTGAAGGGTGCAAGATATTATGCAAAACAGCAAGAGAGAGTGAAGCTATTGGTATCCACAGTATTCAGTCACTTTCTTCTTGCCATAGATTCCTGGTCTTCTTCCTCAGGTTCTCTCCTAACTCCCCCAGTGATGTGATCATGGATCCAGAGGCACAAGTGGAGGTTCCAGAATCAGCCTTAGTCGTTCCGGAGGGTCCTTTAACGCGGTCCAAGACCCGGAAGCTTGCTAGAGCTGTTCGGAGTTTGCTTGAGGGAATCAGGAACATGGAGGTTCATGGCCGGGTCAATGAAGATCAACTTACACTTGCCATCTTGACCTCAGTATCGTAACAGGAATCAGATTGAGGTTCGGCCGGCGTGTAAGTTCATGGTACTATTGTTCATGTGCTCGGTTTTGTCCGAATAGGTTTTCCGGCTAGATGTTATAACGAGGCTATGGGCTTACATTCCTTTTCCGGCCCAAACTCATCAGGAATTCCAAGATTCATCTCGGCTGGCAGTCCAAGAGTCAGTCAATGTAGTCAAGGCAGCCGAGGAGTCAGTCAAAGCTTTATTATTTCGGTCTTAGCTTCATTTAATAAAATTGTCTTTACCGAGTATGGCTTTTCGCCTGCTCCTTCCCCAATATAAACGATGTAGAGATCCCAGATCTCATTCATTCAATTTTTCCTTAATAAAATTTCTTAGAGAATTCTTTCTTTTGTTCTTCGTGAACTTTTTCTTATTACTTGGTGGTTAGCCATTTGATCATTTTCGGTTTATCAAGTGTCGTTCATTACACTTGACGCAGCCTTCACCCAGTTGTCTCGTTGGGACGTTCAAGTAGTTAATGGGGTTTACGCCTTAACATCCTTTTTCCGCGGATCCAATCAGCCAGCTTAGTCACCCCCTTGTTTCGAGCCTTTCACCGCGAGTTTGCGCCTAAGGATCTTTGGGTTTCAACCCACCCCTTAGCATCTTCTCCGTGAACCCGTTTGGAGTCAAGGCTCTATCAGCCAAATCCGATCAAGAGTGTGCTTTCTTTGGGAAGATCGTATCAAGGGGTATCAGAGCCACACCCTTGAAATCGGTATTATCTATCCTTTCATAGTCTTTAAACTTCCGCCTTATCTTCTCTTTCTTTTGAAAAATCCCATATCTTAAAAAAAAAAGAATAAAACAAAAAAAAAAGATCTGGTTGAAAGACGAAAATCTTTTCTGTCTATCTACTCTTTTTTTCTTCTTCATAATCCGCTTGATATTCTATTTTGGTTTGGGCTTAAATCGAGTTTTCGATCTAGTTCTACACGAACCAAGGAGAGTTTCTAGTGTTGTGAGGACCTTAAGAGTGTTTGAGTGAAACACTGAGTGAAACACTTGTGAGAAAACTTTTATTAACTTTTTTGTTCATTTTGCGAGGTACATCATGTCTTCTAGTGAAGATCCATCCTCTGTTCGTTCAGGAGAAATAAGGGACGCAGCTGTGGTTCATAAAATGGATCAGATCACCCGGATGCTGAGTCGCATGAACCGGCGTATGGAACGGTTGGAGACCACGCAGCCCCGACGAGCTGATGAAGTCGGACCAAGCGATGGTGGTCGAAACCGTACGGGCCAGAGGAGGAGAACTCAAGACCAGGAAGAGGTTGTCGATGAAAACCCATTTTATAATGACGGACACTCCTCAGGCGGAAGTAGGATTCGACACAGGTGAGATCGGGAGGATCGTGATCGGCCAAAATATGACCGCAACCCAAGACGAGAACGGCACGAACCAGATACAGCCCGAGGCCGACCTGATAACGACCTTGGCGGGCTGAAGTTGCGAATACCACCCTTTTATGGGAAGAATGATCCCGATGCTTATCTGGAGTGGGAAAAGAAGATCGAGATCGTGTTTGGTTGCCAGAATTTTACAGAAAGGAAGAAGATCAACCTGGCAGCTACAGAGTTCCACGGCTATGCTGTGGATTTGTGGGATCAGATCGTCACCAACCGGAGACGGAACGGGGATCGACCCGTTGAGACATGGGACGAGATGGTGGGTCTAATGCGGCGACGGTTTGTTCCAAGCTACTACACCGGGAACTACACAATAAACTGCGGCGGCTGACCCAGGGCACCAAAAATATCGAAGATTATACCAGGAGATGGAGCGACTGATGCTCAAAGCCGACGCAGAAGAGCCGGAAGACGCTACTATGGCACGGTTCCTCAGCGGTATGAACCGAGACGCAGGATCGTATGGAGATGGAGACCTACCAGAGTTTGTCCGACATGTACCATAAGGCCATACTTGTGGAACAACAGTTGAAGAGGAAGAGCACTGCCCGGTATGGATCCAGCTCGTGGCCCAATGACAAACCGAGCTATCCTTCCCGATCCGACGCCAAGCCCAAGTTAGATTCCAAGCCGACTTCATCTACAGCCGATTACAAAGGCAAGACCGAGGCTACACCGGTCAGGAACAGGGACATTGAGTGCTCCAAGTGTAGAGGCAAAGAGCATTATGGCATTAAATGTCCGAACCAGCGGGTAATGATTTCGCTTGACTCGGGTGAGATTGTGTCAGATGACGAAGAGGATACCGGACCAGTTTTCGACGATGATGAGGAGCATGCGGCAGAGGGTGAGTTGCTCGTAACCAGACGGGTTTTTCTAACTCAGGAACCGGTCAAGGAGGAGGAACAGCGGGAAAACCTTTTTCATACCCGATGTGTTGTTTAGGGAAAGGTGTGCAGCCTTATCATAGATGGAGGAAGCTGTACGAACGTTGCTAGCACTACCTTGGTGGAGAAATTGAACCTTGTCACTCGGAAACATCCGCAACCATACAGCCTTATGTGGTTAAACAATCAGAGGCAGCTGAAGGTTACTAAGCGGGTTTCGATGCCTTTAGCCATCGGCCGATACGAGGACGAAGTGGTGTGCGATGTGTTATCCATGGAGGCCGGCCATATATTACTCGGGAGACCATGGCAGTAGGACCAGAGGGCAGTACACGACGGCTTCACCGACAAACATTCCTTCAAGTTCAAGGGCCGGAAGGTTACTCTTGCACCCTTATCTCCCCGCGAAGTTTACTTGGACCAACTTAGACTTGAGCAGAATAGCAAGGGAAAATCCATTGTGAGTGATCTTTCAAACACCTCTTCCACTAAATCTGAGAGTGAGAGTCTGAGAAAAACCCAGCAAATGGCCTTTGAGAGTGAATCCGGGAGATCGACCCATTCATTATTTGTGAGGCCGAGTGAGATTAAACACGCCTTGCTTTCTAGGCAGCCTTTCACTCTTCATTATGGATGCTTTGACTAGTATCTCTGACCCAGAGCCGGTTCTTCCGAGCAGTATTTCATCTGTTTTGCAGGAATTTTCCGATGTGTTCTCGGAAGACAACCCAGGCGGCTTACCACCGATCCAAGGGATCGAGCATCAGATTGATTTTGTACCTGGAGCCTCATTACCGAACTGGCCAACTTACATAACCAATCCAGTTGAAACAAAGGAGCTTCAGAAGCAGGTTGGCGAGCTTATTGAGAAAGGCTACATCCGGGAAAGCATGAGTCCATGTGCGGCACCCGTTTTGCTTGTGCCGAAAAAGGACGGAACCTGGAGGATGTGCGTAGACTGTCGGGCTATCAACAACATCACAGTTAAGTACCGCCATCCCATTCCCAGGTTAGATGATATGCTCGATGAGTTACATGGGTCTAGTGTCTTTTCGAAAATTGACTTTAAAAGTGGTTATCACCAAATCCGGATGAAGGAAGGTGATGAGTGGAAAACCGCTTTCAAAACCAAACATGGTCTATAGGAATGGCTTGTCATGCCATTTGGCCTTACTAATGCACCCAGCACTTTCATGCGTTCAATGAACCATGTCCTTAGGTCTTTCATAGGTGTCTTTGTTGTAGTATATTTCGATGATATCCTGATTTACAGCAAAACTATAGATGATCATGTGGGACATTTGCGACAGGTTCTAGAGGTGCTTAGGCAATAAAGACTTTTTGGTAACTTTAAGAAATGTTCTTTTTGTACAGATAACGTGGTCTTTTTAGGTTTTGTGGTGAGTTCACAGGGCATACAGGTGGACGAGGAAAAGATTAAGGCCATTCGGGATTGGCCAAGCCCTAAGTCGGTCAGAGAAGTTTGAAGCTTTCATGGCCTAGCCGGTTTCTATAGGCGATTTGTTCAGGACTTCAGCACCATTGCCGCACCACTAACTGAGGTCATCAAGAAGGACGTGGGCTTCAAGTGGGAACAAGCCCAAGAGGATGCATTCCAGCTGCTAAAACACAAGCTTACTCACGCCCCTTTACTTGTTTTACCAGATTTTCTCAAAACTTTCGAGATTGAATGTGATGCTTCTGGTGCAGGTATAGGAGCCGTACTGATGCAGGAAAAGAAGCCGATTGCTTTCTTTAGTGAGAAGCTTGGTGGAGCCACGCTGAATTATCTGACTTATGATAAGGAACTTTATGCCTTAGTCCGCGCACTTCAGACCTGGCAGCACTATCTTTGGCCGAAGGAATTTGGGATCCACACCGACCATCAGTCTCTCAAACACCTTAAGGGACAACAGAAGCTGAATAAGAGGCATGCTCGGTGGGTACAGTTCATAGAGACGTTCCCTTATGTAATCCAGTACAAACAAGGCAAAGAGAATGTGGTGGCCGATGCCTTGTCCCGACGCTATGCACTGATTTCAACTCTTGACGCCAAGATCCTTGGGTTTGAGATGTTCAAGGACGCCTATGCCACCGACCCAGACTTTCAGGAAGTCTTTCTTTCTTTTGAAAAATTCGCTTGGCAAATATTTCTGAAAGGATGGATTTTTTTTCTATGAGAACCGAATATGCATCCCTAACTCTTCATTGCGAGATTTGCTTGCCAGGGAAGCACACGGTGGGGCGTTAATGGGACATTTTGGTGTGGCCAAGACCCTTCACATCTTGCAGGACCACTTCTATTGGCCTCATATGAAACGCGATGTGGAACGGATCTGCGGCCGGTGTACAACTTGTAAGTTTTCCAAGTCCAAAGGCCAAAATCAAGGTCTGTATTCCCCTTTACTCATTCCTACCGAACCATGAACGGACATTTTGATGGATTTTGTTTTAGGTTTGCCTAGGACTCGAAAAGGAAGTGATTCGGTCTTTGTTGTGGTAGATAGATTTTTGAAAATGGCCCATTTCATACCTTGTCATAAAACCGATGATGCATCGAACATATCAGATTTGTTCTTTAAAGAGATTGTTCGATTGCATGGAATGCCTAGGACCATAGTCTCGGATAGGAATACAAAGTTCTTGAGTTATTTCTGGAAAACTCTTTAGTCTAAGTTAGGAACAAAACTGTGTTTTTCCACTACTTGTCATCCGCAATCAGATGGTCAGACCGAGGTGGTCAATAGGACTCTTTCCACCCTTTTGCGTGCTGTGATTAGGAAGAACAATAAGTCTTGGGAAGATTGCTTGCCTCATGTAGAATTCGCTTATAATAATGCTGTGCATTTTACGACCTTATTCTCACAATTTCAGCTCGTTTATGGTTTTAATCCACTTACACCTCTTGATCTAACTCCTTTACCTATGATTGAGCTTGTAAGTATGGATGGTAAGAAAAAGGCCGAGCTGGTCAGGCAGATGCACGTAAAGGCAAAGCAGAACATTGAACGCAAGATGGAGCTGTACCGAAAGCATGCAAACAAGGGCCGGAGCAAGAAAATATTTGAACCAGGCGACCTTGTGTGGATTTACTTGAGAAAGGAACTATTTCCAGAAGAAAGAAAGTCCAAACTCTTGCCAAAAGTGGACGGACGCTTCACTGTCTTTGAGCGGATCAACAACAATGCCTACAAGATTGATCTCCAAGGTAAGTATGCCGTGAGTTCTAGTTTTAATGTGGCTGACATTATCCCTTTTGTTTCAGATGGACCAGACTTGAGGACAAGTCCTTTTCAAGAGGGGGGGGATGATGTGATCATGGACCCAGAGCACAAGTGGAGGTTCCGGAATCAGCCTTAGTTGTTCTGGAGGGTCCTTTAACACGGTCCAAGACCCGGAAGCTTGCTGGAGCTGTTCGGAGTTTGCTTGAGGGAATCAGGAACATGGAGGTTCATGGCCGGGTCAATGAAGATCAACTTACACTTGCCATCTTGACCTCAGTATCGTACCAGGAATCGGATTGAGGTTCGGCCGGCGTGTAAATTCATGGTACTCTTTTTCATGTGCTCGGTTTTGTCCGAATGGGTTTTCCGGGTAGAGGTTTTAACGAGGCTATGGGCTTACATTCCTTTTCCGGCCCAAACTCATGAGGAATTCCAAGAGTCATCTCGGCTGGCAGTCCAAGGGTCAGTCAACGTAGTCAAGGCAGCCGAGGAGTCAGTCTAAGCTTTATTATTTCTGTCTTAGCTTCATTTAATAAAATTGTCTTTACCGAGTATGGCTTTTCGCCTGCTCCTTCCCCTATATAAACGATGTAGAGATCCCAGATCTCATTCATTCACTTTTTCCTTAATAAAATTTCTTAGAGAATTCTCTCTTTTGTTCTTCGTGAATTTTTTCTGATTACTTGGTGGTTAGCCATTTGACCATTTTCGGTTTATCAAGTGTCATTCATTACACTTGACGCAGCCTTCACCCAGTTGTCTCGTTGGGACGTTCAAGTAGTTAAAGGGGCTAAAGGATTTTTGGGAACTTAGTTCTCACGCCTTAACATCCTTTTTCCGCGGATCCAATCAGCCAGCTTAGTCACCCCCTTGTTTCAAGCCTTTCACCGCGAGTTTGGGCCTAAGGATCTTCGGGTTTCAACCCACCCCTTAGCATCTTCTCCGTGAACCCGTTTGGAGTCCAGGCTCTATCAGCCAAATCCGATCAAGAGTGTGATTTCCTTGGGAAGATCGTATCACCCAGACTTAGATTTTTGCAAATCTTTCAAAACCATAGCTCTTCAAACGAATAGTGGTTGCTTCTTGCTCCAAAAATTTCGACAATCAAAGACTCATTAGGATTTTTGTTTCCCTCTCTTTCATTCATTTTTTTTTTGAAAGAGGGAACACCTTTAGATATAGAGTCATATAGAGCACGAAATTACCAATAAAAATCAGTCTTGTAAAGCTTAATAAGGTTTCTGAAACTCTTCCTTCCCAATTCCATTCAGTCTTCCTTGTGAGTGACTGAAAACTGCGTCGCTCCTCTTCTCTCCGACGTTTTTGCACATATCTGATGATATAAACTAAAGAGAGAATGCATGAGGATTGAAAACAAGGGTTTTGGGTTTAGGGTATGGTACCAGATAAAGATGAACTGGCCAACTAGGATGACAAAGAGTGGTAAAAATGAGGGTAAAAGACGTCCTAGATATCAATATTAAGGTCAAATAAAATGAGCTAGTATATCCTGTTAGAAAGAATCTCCATGTATAGAAGTCCTCTGGTGGGAGTTCGTAGTGCAAGTACTCTAGCTACCGCCTAGTCTAGTGCTAACCACAAATGAGCTATCATGCATAGTGTAGAAGCGTGCAGGTCTAAATCATCACAGTTTTGTGTCAAACATTACTTAAGGTCGAATAGGTTACATATTAAAATTTAAAAAGTACTTGAAATTTTGAAAGCAAAAGCAAGAGAATGATTAGTACGGATAGATATCCTCCCCCAGACTTAAATCACAGTGTCTTTAGTGTGAAAAAGCTGGTGAAAAGATGGTGAATAAAAGCGAAAATAAAATAAGATAGAAGAAAAGAAAATGATGATAGAACCGTGATGGCTGTCAAATGACAATGAAGTGCTGATCAATCACTCATCCTCCAATGTGTATGCTTCGAACTGGTGCTGCTCCTGTAGGAAGGTGACAACGCGCTCAAAGCGTCGTCATTGTCTCTCTAATCTGCGCTCCAGATCAGAATGTTTGTGTGACGATGTTGATGATGAAGAGTAGCTGGTCGAAACAGATGGCTGAAAGTGAGCACCGGCTGCAGCTGCATCGTGCTTTTTTAATAGCCATTATGTATTGCCTGATGGTAAATGGTAGACGAGGCACAGATGGTAAAAACTCATTGGGTTCCGGAGTCCATCGTGGATGTCCTCCGGTACACAATCTCAGGACTGATGCTAAGGGTAAATAGACTCGGTGCTCCTCAGTGCCAGTGCAATACATGTAACCGAACCTGTCTAGATCGAAAGTGGCACGAGAGATAGTGTGATCGCGAGAGAGATAGAGTAGGTCATACCAGACGTCGGGAAGTGGATCATCAGATGAGAAATCTAATCCTACAGCATGTAGTATTGCTGTAATATCGCTCACATAAGCTGGAGTAGCGTCCTCGCAACCATGTAAGTCATGCTTCACCTTCACCATGTTCTGTACTATGATCCAGGAAACACATGCAAGTCGTGGGTCATCCATAAATGGCATCTGAAGTGAAGTGAGCTCGGTCTTCAAAACACATCCCATGTTGGCTCGAGAGAAAATCGTGTGTGCTAAGAGTTTGTGCACAACTCTCACTGCTGGATGAGTAAAAAGCGCTATCATAGACGCCATGACCCATCTCTCTCCATAAATCAAAATCAGGTTCTTCCCCGAGGTAAATGCCATCAGTGTACGGGAGCTTAAGAGATTCACAAAGTGCAGAAATGGTGAGTGAGTAGGTCTGTCCGCGGATAGAGAACGACAAGACGCCATCAGATGCTCTAGGGTTCCTCCTCTTCATGTGGTGGAGGGTGACAGTTGCTAAGAACTCGCGGACTAGCTCGAGATAAGTTGGAAGGTTCGGCTCCAGGTAGGGTCTCAGCTTAAGTGCATCGATGTACCAGATTACATCTTCTCTAATCCCAAGCATCTCGAGTGTATGATAATCAATGCAGAGCGTCGTTTTGATGTTCAGCTTCTTGAAACGTCTTGCATAGTCCACTCTCGGGTTGATCTCTTTCCCAATATATCGGATCTGTGGTGGCTCGGGAATTGCTCGTGTTTCTCTTGAGTGCTGGAGCAGCCTCATCACGTAGTTTATTCTTCTCGGTCTGGCTTGGTTCAGCATGTACTCTCCAAGAGTACTATCATCAGGAATTTTCTCAGAGCTGTCACCAGTGCGACGGCTTATTCGAGATCTGGTTTGTTCCATTTTTCCTACAAGACGAGATGATACTTGGAAAAAGAGTGAATATGGATGCTGATTTTAACACATTAGCGATCAGTTATACTAACCATAGTATCAAGAGATTAGTTAAAACCACAAGCAAACATAATTGATATTGAATCGAGAAATTGAGTAGTTCATGACCCGATTCGGATTTTCTCAACATAGAAATCTTCTAAAAATTGGTTCAAGTGAGCAATTTCCATGTCAAATCTATAGGTTACCTAAAACTAATCACTAATCACACAAGACTAAATCAAATTCATCAATTTTGTTGTTCCAAATTTGATTTTTATAAAGCATGTTGAATCCAAATTTCAAAAATCTCAATTCCTCTTAAGCTGGGTGTTAAAACTGATTTTCAGATAACCTAGAAGGATAATCTAATGTTTTTAAGCTATTTCCACCATTAAAAAACAAAGATTTGGGCTTTTTTAGAAAACCCTAAATTCCAAAATCAATTAAAAATTGCGAGATTGAGCTTCATACCTTGCTTGAAAAAGAGATTTGGTGATAGATTTGAAATCAGCTTTGAAAAAGAGTTTTGTCCAAGAGTTTCTTAAAAAGCTTAAAAATTGAAAAAGATGTTCTGTCTCCTAAATCTCCAAGTCTTTTGGAAGAGAAAAGAAAAAGGAGGTTTTGATCCAAAAAGTGTGTTTCCTTTCTTTAAAAAGCGTTTTTGTAGCAAAAACGGGAAATTTCCAAGAATTCAAAAGCTTACGGGAACTTACCTTTTTTGTCTTGTACGCAACATGGGATTTAAAACTTATGTAAAATCTTAACGGGCTTTTCCGAGAATGTTCTGGGAATCAACGGGAATAACCGGAAATCACCCGGAATCACCTGGAATCACCGGGAATCACTGGGAAATTTTGAAAAGCGGCGGAAGTCCGAGTTCCCTTCTCAACGACCAAGGGCCGCGGTAAGGAGACGCACAACCGCGGTAATCATAAGCTCGGCCGCGGTAATTAAAGCAGGAATCATAGCACAAGCTTCTATGAAAGGTAATCTCACATTTAATTGATCAATCAACTCTTTCAGCTTAGCTTTTTCTTTTTCTTTCTTAGGGGATCTTAAGGCTCTAGGATATGGAGGTTTAGGTTTGTAGACACGAGTTGGTGGAGGAGGAATCGGGTCTTCTCCAAGGATTTCCCGGGATGAATCTTCTCTTACTACTTCTCCATCCTTTTCTCCTACCACTTCCTCTTCAACATCTTCATTCGTGATTCTTTCTTTTTCTTTCTCCTTTTCCTTACCCTTTTCCTCATCTTTGGGATCTTTAGGAAATTCAGGCTCTTTGTAAGCTAATCCACTCCTAAGTGTGATAGCTTTCACATGATCGGAGGGATCTGCTTCACTTGAGCTTTCGAAAGAATTTTCACTTAGCTCCTCTTAAGAATTTTCTAAGTTTTTAGAATTAGTTTTGACCATCAGACTAAGGAGGGTATGGAAATCCTTCTGCATCTCTTTTAGTTCAGATCTAAGATCACTAATCTCTTGAGACATAGATTTTTCAAGCTCTAAATTCTTTTTGTTTAGGTTTTCAGCTTCAGAAGAGGGAAAACTAGGATATGAAACAGGATCAGATTGAACAGCCGAGATTGGTTCGGAAGGTGATTTCCAGGCAGATTCGGAAGACAGTTTCCCGCGGTCAGGAGGCTCACGACCGCGGTGAATCATGTCTTGGCCGTGGTCAGAACCAGCACGACCGCGGTGAAAGTTTGCTTTGCCGCGGTCCGGAGGAATGGACCCGCGGTGATCAGAAACGAATGGAAAATCTTGAATTTGATAAACTTCTGCAGTGTTCACCATTCCTTGATCATAAGAATTCATTGGGTTGTCCCAACCTTCAAAGTTACACGTATTGTGTGCCTTGTTTGGTTGTTGCAATCCAAGATGACTCATTATGTGACGGAGACACTTTATAACTTCCGAAATTTCTTCTTTCTTCTCAGAAAGTGCAGAATTACCAAAGGTTACTTGATTTCGGATGATGTTTCCTAAATTTTTAATGAAAATGTGAGCATCTTCTACAGATCTAGTTGTGAAATCTCCATTACTTGCTATGTCGAAAGAGTGTCGTAACTCTGGATTTATACCGTGATAGAAGATACCTAGCAGGTATTCCTCGGCATATCCATGGTGTGGACAATCTCTTTGGTATTCCCTAAATCTTTCCCAAATATCTAAAAGATCTTCATCTTCTTTTTGTTTAAAAGTTCTTATCTTCTTTTTTAAGAAATTTGAACGATTTCTAGTGTAAAAACGATTTAGGAAAGCAGTTCTACACGCTGCCCACGTTTTTAGTGAAGCAGGTGGCAAAGATTTTAGCCATTTTCCGGCCTTATCTCTAAGAGAGAATGGGAAAAGACTACACTTGTGGTAATCCCCATTTGCTGTAATGGTTGCACACAATTCTTCGAACGTCTCGATATGGTCTATCGGGTTTTCGAATGAATAACCAGAGAATTGATTTTGTTGAACTAAATGGATATGGGGTACCTTAATTTCGGTTTTGCCATCCTCAGGTAAGGCTGGTTGAATAGCTCTTCGATCTCCCATGAACTTTTCGAGTGAATCGAAACTTCCAATCAGTTCATCATCATCTTTGTGTTTGACCGACCCGATTAGCTCCTTGTCATCATAAATAGGTTCTTCAAACTCATCATCAGTCAGGTCATCATCGCTTGGATCACCATCCACACGATTTGGTGGATCACCAAGAATTCCGGGAACATGTTCCCGGTCTCTCATCGCAGAGAAACCTGAAAATTCAAAAGAAAAAGTAAAAGTAAACAAGTGTTCTAATGGATTTAAGCTGGGTTTCGCAACGAAACAAATCAAAGTCCCCGGCAACGGTGCCAAAAACTTGATTACGAGCAAAAGCGGGGTTGTTGTTTTCGTTTTACTAAGCTTCATGTTTTAAATTTATAACCCCTAAATGTCTGCAAGTGCACAGATATGCGCTGTAGTACTTAGGGTATCGATCCACAGAGACTTAGTTGTTTCAGTATGAATTCACTGCAACGCTTAAATCAGATTAGAACTAAAAAGGTTTTGGTTTTGGTTTTGGGTTTTTGTTGTCACTAAATCTAAACTAGAAAGCTAAACAAGTAAAAGCAATTGAAAGTGAAAGAAAATAAAAGCAAGTAAAAATCGATTAAACAAAAGCGAATGAAGGCAACTAAATGGCGATTAAACTAGGCAATTGAAAGCAAAGAACAAGCAAATGAAAAGCAAACTAAATTGAAGGTTGTAAGCAATGAAAGACACACGTTGGGGCTCAAGGGGTTTCGCAGGGGTTCATGGTCTATGCTAAGTCGATTTTAAACATATGATAAAGGTAATCAACTACGTATGTTCTAGAAATCGAGGCACGGAAGTATGAATAGCCTACTTTCGCAGCACTAAACAACTATCTCTCGCAACCCTAATCAGTAGGTTTCCACTCTGATTCTGGAAGGGAGAAGATGCAATAGCAGAACAAGACTCATCAATATTCACAACTCAATTACAGGTAGGTTTCCACTCCTATAGAAGAATTGCTCGTTTCACCCTAGTTCAGACAATCAATGAAAACTTTCGCAACACATCATATCAGATCGGCTTCTAAGTGGCCAGCAAAGAATCACGCAGTAAGATTAAAGGCAAACGAAGAATATCTAGAAGATTATAAATCCTAAATCTATCGATTCATAAGCAAAGACACATGAAATTCCCTTTGAATAATCCCTTTAAACCCAACTGGGTAACTACTCAAACATATTGTAAACAATCATCACAGAGTATTGAAAGTGCAGGAAATTAAAGAAAAAAAAAGGGAAGAAAAACGAAGACCGGAGGCGACGACGGAGGCGCGATGATACTCTCCAGCGGCGGCTCCTCTTCCTTAAAATGGCGGCCTCCTCCTTAGGGTTCCACACGAACTCTCTCTCTCTCCTTTGTCTTTTAGTTTTGGCCTCTCCTTCGATTGCCCTCTTTAGAATGACCTAAAGGGGGTATTTATAGCTTCTGGGGTGGTCCTAGACACTTAGGGCTTCAAAAATAACGAAAGGAATTGATCTGGGCTAAAATTAAGTCGTCGGAAAAGTGAACGAAAAAAGTCCGCGGTCGCAGTGGCTCTACCCGCGGGAAAATGGGTGTTGGCCGCGGTCCCGGCACATGCTCTCTTCCGGAACTGCATTTTCTGTCATTCTTGCATCGGGAGTATCTGAAGATCTAATCGTTGGATTGTCTCCAAACCAAGTTCATTAGAAAGCTGGTTGGATCTTCTATGTTGTCACAAATTTTGGGGGTGATCAGACGGTGAGAAGGTCTTCATCGCTTGTCATACTTCTGACGGTCTGCATTTATCCAAAATTGTTCATTTGTTCTAAATTGCATATCTTTTGCCCAAGTTTCCTGTAAAGTCTTTTGAAACTCTAAAACATTGAAAACACTTTAAAAACCATTGAAAACAGAGTTAAAACACCTGTATAAGATACAATTATGATCCATAAAAGTGGTCAAAATACGGTGTTATCAGCCAAAAATCTCGGGTGCAGATACATCTCAGAAATCACGTTACCGGAAGGTCTTGCCGTTGGATTCAGCTGTCGGGGTCTTCATGAAAGTTGGCTATAATTGAGTCAAGAACCCATAACAGTTAGAATCAGGGCATTTGGAGAAGTGAGCCGAAAGATATGGCCACCGGAAGACGAACATGTCTCGCACTCATTCTGGAGAAACCCGAGACGCCTCAAAGACGGCATTACTGGGAAGCCTTCCCTTCCGATATGGTTTACGAGGTCTTCATAGAAGTTTTAGATCACTGAGTCTAGCTTCCATACCGCTTAGAATAATTGGATTTGGAGTAGTGAGCAGAGAGTTAAGCTCACCGGAAGACACACCTGTCTCGTCGCCACTTTAAACCGATCCGATGAGCTCCAAAGATTGTGAGGGACGATGCACTTCCAGGGCCTTCATCAAGAATCAAGATATTTGAGTCCTTATTTTATAACGTTTGAGATCATTCAATTTCGAGCTATGGGCAAGCAGATAACGTTTCCGGAATGGACACATGTCTAGAAGTCTCTTTCTGATCGTGTCAATGCTTTGCAAAGATGAGCCCTCCGGGGAACCTTCCACTTCCCAAATGCTGATAGTTTATTCACCAAAGTTTGATCTGGGTGAGTGATATTTCTTATGAATCGTGTTTCAGGTCATTTGGAGTTCCGATCTGAAAGTTACACTGAACAGAAGAGAAACTGGTCAATTCGGGTTTTAAGAGATGCGACTGTATGCTAAGTTTTGTGCCCTGCCTCGATGTGAATACCTCGACTTGCTATGACGAGGAGGCATGTTTACGAAGCTTTCAGCATAAACCTCGAGCTAGCACCTCGGTCTTTCAACACCAAGGCTCCCTTGATGACCAAAATGACCCCAAAACGACTAAGTGTTGAAGCTGACCTTGGTGTGAACCCCTCGGCTTTACATGTTGGACCCCTATGTAACACAAACCTCGATTACCAATCCCCTCAGTGTGTCATGCCGAGGTCCTCATCTCTCCAACCCAGATTACAAACAATTTCTTTTCACGTTCCAACTCTTTAACCAGATCAAAGACAAGTTCCATG
Organism: Eutrema salsugineum; assembly: GCF_000478725.1. NCBI lineage: Eukaryota > Viridiplantae > Streptophyta > Magnoliopsida > Brassicales > Brassicaceae > Eutrema > Eutrema salsugineum. Next base: position 9,083,223 of record NW_006256547.1, on the reverse strand, counting down.
CATGTTCTTCAAGTGTTCATCAAAGTTTCAACCTAGCACATGATCCCTTGGTGTATGACCCTCAGTGTGGGACTTCTTCAGATGTCGAGGGATGGCTCCAGAAATCCAGAAAGGGCGGGTCAGTACCCAGTTTGTCCTGGGCTGACCCTGCCCAATGCCTTTTCTATAAATAGTTTTTAGAGACTAAAACCCTAGTTAGCCTTTATCTAATCCTTGATCTTATCTTCTAATTTGTTTTCTATTTGTTTTTCTCTCCTTCTTAGTGTAAAAACGAGTTTGATCAAGAGATATCCAGCAGATTTAATCATCTTAAGGCTGTTTCTTATCATCTCATCATCTCATCTCTGCTTCTAATCATGATTAACATCACCTCTTGCAAAGGAAATGGTGTGTTCTTCATGATTAGTGAGTTGTCATCTTTTAAGCTTCTAGGTGTGTAGATTAGGGTGCTTAGATGTTTGATTTGTGATGTTTAGGGTCTAGATTCTCATTTCCTTTCCTTAGTTAGCTGCTCTTAATGCTAGATCTTTGCATATAACTCTGATCTAGACCTTAGTCATTTCTCCACCCACAAGGTGTTTGATGAAATGTCTGAATGAGCTAAGCTAAGGGTTTATGCCTTTTTCATCATGGGAATAATTTTTTAAATGCATGAATGACATATTAGAACTGTTTCTTAATGCTCACTGATTCGTATTTCAGAAATGATGATTTGGTTTGAAAATGGATTAGTGTAGAGGTTAATGTCTTCATGAGAGGATTAATCTAGTTTAGAGTTCTAAGTTAATTGGTTTTGAGATTATGTGAATACTTGTTGCTTCTTTCTGTGTAAGATTCGGTCCTCTCTTAAGTAGAAACCGTTTGGTAATAATTAGACTTGATACTCTATGCTTTTTTATTGCTTGATCTTGCTTAAGCTTAATTAATCTTGATTAAGCGGTTTGCAAAAAGATTATTGTCATCGGAATGAATTAATCTATCTTTGAAGTCTAGACTAAAGAGTAACAAGTATTGCATTATGTTCTTAGCATCATGAATCAACATTGATAGCACCCTAATCAATGATCACATCTAGAGGTTGATCTTTTATCATTTGATTAATCATCATCATCGTTTTCAGCTTGCTTGTTTTAGTTCATTGATCATTGCTTGTTTGTTTCTTGTTTATGCTTACTTTGTTACTTGTTACCAAACTCATCTTTGATCACTTTACTTAAGAACTTATCTTACAAACTAGTGCTTAACTACCACACATATGGATTGACACCCTTTATACTACTTTGACAAGGGGATTGATAACCCTTTTAAGATCCTAAAAACTCTAGTTATCAGAATCCTAAACTAAACCTAATCTAGTATTTACGGTAAATAAAATGCAATGCAAATTAATTGTTAAAAGAATATCTCTAAACTCATAGGTGGCGATTTAGACTTCTCTGGTTTACTCTAATCGATGTCAAAACATTTCCAATTAGCCTCCGGGCTATTTATCTTCATCTATTTATGGGATCTGCATGGAATTGGAATAGACATATGTATGATTAACCAACTCTCGCCATCTTAATCAACTAAGATCATGCCAGAAATGCAGCGATTATGTTCATGCATTAACTATTGAATACGTCTTAATCAACTAAGATCATGTATGATCACTCAAATCTGACAATTAACTCTCGCTCTCATGCCAGAAATAAGATCATGCATTAACTATTGAATACGTCTGCTGACATCTTTCCTACAGGTAGCTCTCGACTTCTGTAGCGATTATGTTCTTCTGAAGCTAGGTATGAATGATCTGATCGATCATAGGCTCAGAGAATAGGTCATGAATCTACTCTCATGCAATATGAACAACTTAGAAGAGATGAGATCCAGAATTCTGGTTTAGAAACTTAGAAATTCTAATCGAACATGTATTCATATCGATGACTCTTCAACAACTTGACTATCTGGGAGAGATCTACATGATGCAATGAATGATAAAAGACATGAAAGAATGCAAAATATTAAACAGAAAAGTTAATTAGATAGAAAGGAGAAAGAACAATGGATCTAGGGGAAAATACCCTTCTCCATCGCCTAACCCTAGAAAAACAGAGTTTGGTGGCTCAAATCTCATTACATGAGCACACACCCAATTAGGGTTGCTAAAAAATGTATTTATAGGTCCTAAGGTCTTCCAGGTCTCTTTTAGGGCTTCTCTGAAGAGGAATGACGAAATGGGCTTTGATGTTGGGTCTTGCAGCTCGGATATGGTCCATCTGGGGTGAAAGTCTTCTGGGGCACGTAAAATGCTTGTTTGCAGCGGGTGAGAGTCTTCCAGAACTGGTGAATTTGGTCAACTTGTTCTCCATGTATCTTTTGATTTCACTGTTTGATCTTCCTGATGTAAACTGCTATAGAGAGCTGGTTGTCTCGTCTTGAGTGTCTCCAAATTTGAGCTGGATCGGACAGTCAGAAAGTCTTCATTTGAGGCTGAACTTCTCGGGGTCTTACTCTGAGCTAAAAATGTGGATTTCTTCCATTTTGCCATTTTTTTCCCTAAGTTTCCTGATAAGAGCCTTCAAACTACAAATATAGAGAAATCATAATAAAGTTTCCTAAAACTGATTAAAACTTTTGAAAAAGCATTTGAAATAAATGGTGAAAATGGGTACAAATACGGTGTTATCATTAAACGAACTCTATGGGTCTAGTGTGTTTTCAAAGATAGATTCAAAGAGTAGGTATCACCAGATTAGAATGAAATAAGGTGATGAGTGGAAGACTGTCTTTTAAATGAAACATGGTCTATATGAATGGTTGGTTATGCCATTCGGTCTTACTAACGCACCTAGCACGTTAATGTGTTTGATGAACCATGTTCTTAGGGCTTACATTGGTGTATTCTTAGTTGTTTACTTCGAAGACATATTGATCTATGGTAAGAATATGGATGATCATGTGGGAAATTTGAAACATGTGTTAGAAGTGCTTAAGAAGGAACGTTTGTTTGGCAATTTTAAAAAGTGTTCATTTTGTACAGATAATGTACATGGTCTTCCTAGGTTTTTTTGTTAGTTCACATGGTATTCAGTTGGACGAAGAGAAGATTAAGGCTATCGAGGATAGGTCGAGTCCAAAGACGGTCGGAGAGGTCCGTATGTTTCAAGGCTTGGCAGGATTTTAACGGCATTTTTTCCAAGATTTCAATATGATTGGTGCATCCTTGACTGAGGTCATCACGAAAGATGTCGGCTTCAAATGGGAGCAGGCTCAGAAGGACACGTTCCAGCTTCTTAAACACAGGCTAACTCATGCACCCCTTCTCTCTTTACCTAATTTTCTCAAAGCTTTTGAAATCAAGTGCGATGCATCCGTTGTAGGTATTGGAGCGGTGCTTATACAGGAGAAGCGGCCCATTGCCTATTTTAGTGACAAGCTCGGTGGTGCAACCCTGAACTATCCAACCTACGACAAGGAGTTGTATGCCCTGGTCCGTGCCTTGCAAACATGGCAGCATTATTTGTGGCCGAAGGAGTTTGGGATCCACAACGATCACCAATTGCTAAAATATCTCAAGGGCCAGTAAAAGCTTAACAAAAGGCCCGCGAGATGGGTCGAGTTTATCAAGGCCTTCCCATACATGATACAGTACAAACAAGGCAAAGAAAATGTTGTTTTTGATGACTTGTCCCAACGATATGCTTTGATCTCGACTCTCGATGCCAAAGTTCTCGGCTTTGAAATGATTAAGGAGGCCTACGCGACCGATCCTCACTTCTAGGAAGTCTTTCTCTCCTGTTCAAAATTTGCCCAGTCAAATACTTTCAGAGCAATGTCTTTCTGTTTTACGAGAACCACCTATGTATACCTAACATTTCTTTGCCTGACTTACTTCTCGGGGAGGCTCATGACGGCGGCTTGATGGAGCATTTCGGAGTGGCTAAGACCCTTAGTGTGGTTCATGATCATTTTCATTTGCCGCATCTAAAACAGGACGTGGAACGGATCTGTAACTGATGCACCGTGTGTAAATATGCCAAATCCAAAAGCCAAGGACGAGGTATGTATACTCCTTTACGGATCCCGAGTGAACCATGGACTAATATCTCGATAGCTTTTTTTCTCGGATTTCCTAGGACTAGGCGAGGTAGAGATTCAGTGTTTGTTGTTGTGGACTGGTTCTCTCACATGGCCCATATCATTCCATGTCATAAAACCAACGATGCTTCGAATGTAGCAGACTTGTTCTTTAGGAAGATAGTCCGTTTGCAAAGCGTTCCTAGAATCATTGTTTCAGATAGAGATAAAAAAATTTATTAGTTACTTTCGGAAGACCTTTTGGTCCAAAATAGGAAGTAAGTTATGCTTCTCTACGACCTGTCACCCCCATACTGACGGTCAACCAAAGTGGTTAATAGAACCTTGTCGGCTGTTTTACGATCAGTCATTAAAAAGAACATTAGAAATTGGGAGGACTGTTTGCCACATGTAGAGTTCACTTACAATCATGCTGTTCATTCTACGACTTTGTTTTCCCCTTTTCAGTTAGTATATGTTTTTAATCCATTTACACCTTTGGATCTAACCCATTTGCATCTGAGTGAAAGTGTAAGAATGGATGGGAAAAAGAAAGCTGAATTGGTCAAACAGATGCATGAAAAGGCCAAGCAGAACATTGAAAAGAAGACAGAGCAGTTCCCAAAGTACGCCAATCAAGGCCACAGCAAAAAGGTGTTCGAACCAGGCGATCAAGTTTGGATCTATCTCAGAAAATACCGATTCCCAGAAAAGAAGAAGTACAAGTTGCTACCTAGGGTGGACGGAACATTTACTCTCTTGGAACGAACAACGACAATGCCTACATGATCGACCTCCAAGGTAAGTACTCAGTTAGTTCCATTTTCAATATTGCTGATATTATTCCTTTTCTCCCAGATGAACCAGACTTGAGGACAAGTCTTTTTCTACAGAAGGGGGATGAAACGATCATGGAACCAGAGGATGAACCGCGGGTCGAGGATCGGATCGAGAATGAGGTTCAAGACACGGCCTTGGTCGTTCTGGAAGGACCGATGACAAGATCAAGGATCCGGAGACTTGTGGGAGCCGTTCGAGGGATACTTATCGAGATCAGGAACCAAAGAAAGGAACCTACTGATGTGAGTGCAGTGGGCAACACAAGTTTTACTCTAGACAATCTGCAAGTGCACAGCAAACGCAGTAGTACATAGGGATCGAATCCACAGAGATCTGTGTGTTGAGGACTCCTAACTGATGCTAAAAACAATCGTAAACCTAATCTAATAAAAAGAGTTTTGGTTTGTCACTAAATCTAATTATGCAGAATATTAAAAAGAGCTTTAAGTAAAAAGCTCGGGGTTCAAGGTTCATCTTTAGGGTTCCTGTACTAAAACACAAGGAATTTAGGTAAGGATTTTCTATGACTCTGAAACTAGGATAGACACATGTAAGATTAGCCAACTCTCGTCACCCTAATCATCTAATCACTTGTTCATGGCAATTAACTCTCATTTTCATGTCAGTACAAGATCATGCTTTGTAGATCGGAATCCATCTCTGCTTACGTATACTCCATAGGTAGCTTTCGTCTCCTACGACGGGGACGTCCATAAGATCCGGTTCAGGCATCCCAGATACAACACTCTCGTGGCTCGGATTAAACCTAGGATCGGATTCTGGGTGATCAATCCAGAATTACCGCTTTGAGAATTGGATGAATGGGAGAATCATGTTAAAAAATCAAAATCCTTTTTCCTAAAAACCTAGATGTCATTCGAACATGGGGTCCCTTTGGATTACCCTTTCACCCAACTAGGTGACTACTCAGACATGGCTGAGGTAGACATCATCATCGGTTTAGAACTAAGAAGAAGAAAAGTAAAAGAAACAAAGTTGCAGAAAGACTTCTCTTATTGAAGACAGTATGGCGATGAAAAGCTTCTACAGATGCATAAATGAATGAGTTCTCTCTCAAAGAGAAGAAAGAGGCTCTCCTACAAAAGACCGAAAAATGAGTATTTATAGTGTTTCTCCAAGTCTTGGGCGTCTAGGGCTTGTAAAATGGGTGCAGGAAGTGTCTTGGGCCTTAGTTGGGCTCCTGAGGTTCGGACATAGGTCCATCGGGGGTGAGACCTCCTGAGCCACGGTGGGGAGAAGGCTGGCCGCGGGTGAAAGCACTTGTGCTTGACTGGGCTTGTGTTGATCGGCCTTCAGTGCATTAATGATATCTTGAGATCTAACCGTTGGATTGCTTTGATTCCAAGTGTGTTGGAAAGCTGGTTGTCTCCTCTAAATTTCTCTAAATTTGGGGATGATCAGACGGTGAGAAGATCTTCTTTGGTTGCCAAACTTCTGACGGCCTGAATTTATCCAAAATTGTACTTTTGCACCAAAATGCACTCCAAAGTCTCAAGTTTCCTGAAAAGCCTTTTAAAACTCCAAAACATGGAAAACACTTATAAAACCTTTAAAACTGAGTAAAAACACCTGCATAAGATATTGAAAGTGATCCATAAAAATAGACAAAATCAGGTGTTATCACCTACACCCAGCACCATGACTACTCTCATGTACACAGGTCGTTGCTAACTTGGTCCGGGTGTTTGGCTAAATACTCTTTTGCCTTGCATCCGGATTTGTCTCAATGGGTTTACCAGATGGGGTTTTAATGAGGTTAAGTCATGCACCCACCTCACGACCCAAGTTCAGTCTCAACCTCAATCCGGGTTAAGTGTGTGAAGTCCTTAAGGAGTTTCTATCAAGTTGTTAGATTTAGTATAGTTTATATGATTATTAGTCGTATTCTTGTTTGTTACTTCATGTTGTGTTATTTGTCACCTAGCAACTGATTTAAGTAAAATGAATCCATTTTTCATGCTGAATTTATTGACCTTAACTAGAGTATGTGAGAAACTATGTTGTAATTTACAAAAGTATACTTACAGGCATTGTGAGCGTCTTACAAACTTCTCTTTATTGCTGATTTCTGCCTAGCAAGCAACAATGCTGACTTGTTAGATCTAGTTGTTTATGTCTATGTGAGTAGGATAAGTACAATTCCATGTTCTAGTTTAAGAACCACTAGTTGACTAAGTCGCTATAAATCCAAACTAATGCTTGTTTGATTTGATCCAGAATTCTCTGCTGTCCAGCCGTTTTATTCATGAAGTTTACATCATTTATTTTCTGATTTGCTATTTATTTGTCCTTTCTGCAAAATTCTGACAACCTTTTGAACTTTATTATTTTAGATACAAAATTAGGTTAGATAAAAATCCTAAGCACACTAGTCCTTGTGAATTTGATACTCGTTATATACTATTGTGATTGTTGTGCGCTTGCAGTTTTATTAGGACAAAACTTGTTATATTTTTCACCGCATCAGCGAATCCAATGAAGCTTCAGTCCATAATAAGTTTTCGAAGTAACAGTGCACCATCAACCTTAGGAGGAAACAATGCATTCACCCAAAGAAATATCAAGACACAAGACACACAGGAACAATTCAAACATTTTTTTCTTTGACAAAATTAAATTCAGTTTTTTTCTGTTTGAAGCTTATTACGTAGTTCGATTAAGTACAATGATTCTTCTTCCAAAAGAAAGATATTTTCTTGGGAAAAGATGACTTCACTTCTCCTACAGAACCCAAGCTGGAAATATTTAGTAGTAGTGTGTCTCTTTTGTCATGGAGGAGCCCCCTTCCAATGATGGCTTCTTTCCCTTTTCATACTGTTCTTCACTTCTTCCTTTCTTTAAGCTCCCCATTGTGTAACGTGTTTTCCTCCTTTAGTGGCTCATTCTCAACTATTAATTGGTGTGAATTAAGCGCCAAATTCATGATGAAATAGAAATATCATCATCTTAATGTTGTCATTAACTTTGTTGGATCTGTCATGATTAATATTCCTAAAACTCTCTGCTTTGAATGAGTCTTTGGTCTTGCATTGTTGACTAAAAAATTCTGCATTTAATCTCTTTTGACCGTAGATGTCACTACGGCTAGTCTTTCAGCTAGACTCGTTATCTCATTTCCTCATTTGACTTTGTTGAACTCTTTGACTTTGTTTGGCCTTTTACATCTTAAATAAATTTGGCCCAATTTAAGAGACCGGGAATTTATCCCCCACAATTATTGTCAAAAACAAAATTGTAAAAGTACATTTGACATATTAGAACCCTACAATATAATCTTTGACCTTTAATCGATTATGAAATGGTGTAAATTCATAATTCTTTATATATAGTAGTGTGGAAATGGTTTTTTTTTATTTACTCTAAGTAGAATCACATTGTTTTTGATCTTATAAATTCAAAATTATGAATGACTATGTTTTGGATCTTATAGTTTCCAAAACCATGAATAAAGTTGTTTTAAAAACCAAAATTTTATAGTTGAATAGCAATTTGACAACAATCTTCAAAGAGAATAGAATTCGCTAAATTTCTCTTCTTGACACAAAATCACTATAGGAACTTATACGATGAATATTTTGTGTAGCTTTGTTGTTCTACTTTTTTTTTCTTCACGCGAGGTGCCTTTAGTTTTCTTAATTTTTATATAATCATTTATAAATTATTTCGGGTTCAGATTCTATTACTACATCATGCCATTCTTCTTTTTGTTTTTAATGAAACTCCATTAATTTAATAAAAAATTTACGAAAATTTATTTTCCACTTTGTCAAAGTGAAATAATCCACCCAGATTGGGGTGTCACAAAATTATTTGACTACAACATAAGATTTTTGACATCAAAACCTTTTACGCCTCTTTTTGTACTTACGAGCCCAAATATGTTTTCCAGACCAATCAAACTTGTTGAGACTATTGCCTTTGAGTATGCGATCCACGGTAACGACCGAGTCCAGGACGAGCCTTGCATATAGTGATTGTTGCTGACCATTTTTGTTGAAGGAGTTTCCACTAACATCTGGCATGAAAACGCCTACAACGCAACCTTCTCCATATTTTTGGGTGAAGAGTTTCTTCACTTCCGCTTCTGACACTGAAAACCCACGAGAAAACGTTAGAAATATGGTTCGATCATTCTCAGTTGCGATGCATGTAGTATGCCAACCCCAAAGATCACTAGGGATCAGGGATGGGTTGTTGTTGGGGATATTATTCCAGCAAACAACATGAGGCATCACGACGATGTTCCCAAAAGTTGGATGAGGGAAGCCAGGGATGTTGAGAGGGCTGCAGAGTCTGCTGAAATTGGAGGATGATAAAGGACACAGAAGAGCTCTTTGAATTATATCGGAGAAAATTCTAGAACAAACAGTGCTTAGGAAATTTTTGATTCCTATGATGGCACTGTATCGATATTTGTAGATTATTTGAAGAGATATATCTTTTTCCATGAATCTTGCAGTGAGAGGGATCTGTTTAAAGCCATTTGGTGGTTTGTTAAACTCAAGGCACCGGAAGCACGAGACAGCCTCGTCAGCAAGAGATATAATTAAAGGATCGCTGAGAGACATGATGACTGAGAAGATATGTTTAAAGCCAAAGTTTTCAAGCCAAAACCATGTGGCCATGACGAGAAGGGACTCAGCTGGGGCTCTTGAGAATTTTAAAACCAGTTTAGCGAATATCTCTCTGTCTTGAGAATGGAAATCATGTAGTTGTTCTACGGTGGAGAGTGACATAATTGGTTTAAGATCTACAGAGGATATTGGAGAAAAAAGCGTATGCAGAGAGTTTGAAGAAAATGAAAGGTGGTGATAAATTATTGGAATATCTCGTAATCGTCATCTAATCTCGTAATCGTTTTATACACATATTAAAAAAATGTTTAACTTTTAAGATAACGAATTCAAGATTTTGTTATCTTTTTAACCACATATTAATCTTGTTTTTTGGTAGTTTTCAAGTAATGGTAACAAATATATATATATATATATATGAATAGTTGTTAAGTGATAACACTGTATTTTGACCACTTTTATAGATCGTTTTGAAATATTTTTTCTATGTTTTTAATTGCTTTTAAGTACTTTTATCACGTTTTTCTAGTATTTGTAGTTCCAATACTCTTTTCAGGTAACTTAGGGAAAAACTTAACAAAATGGATAGAAAACCAGATTTCAGCTCAGAGTCAAACCGTCAGAAGTTCACCCCTAATTGAAGGCTTTCTCACCGTCCGATCCAGCTCAAATTTGGTGATCTTAAAGATGAAAGTATCAGCTTTCCAGCACACTTTACAGCTTGGCAATCCAACGATTCAATCAAAAGATACGCGAAGAGCAAGATGTCCTGTAAACCAGCCGGCAAGCAATTCCACCCGCGGCCAACAGGCCATTTCCCGCGGTTAGAAGCATCCCGACCGCGGCCAGCAGTCCATTTCCCGCGGTCACAACCATCCCGACCGCGGCCAGCCAACTCCGAGCCCGAAGGCCCATTTCTGAAGCCCACAATGATTCCCTCATTTGGAGAAACCCTAAGTGACGTCCAGAGATGTCTTGAGTACTATAAATACATGTTTTAGGAACCCTAAAAGGGAGAACCGAATTATTACATCATATTTTTATTGTTTTTGTTTTAGCTTTTAGGGAGAGAGAGATTTGTTCTCTTGAACCCTTGTTCTTTCTTTTTCAATTTCGGTTTCTATTATACTTATTAATACTATGTTTTTGATTTCGTTCATTATGTCTGAGTAGTTTTATTGTTGGGATTAAGGGATTTTCGATGGGGATTTATATGTTCGATGAGGATTCCATGAGCTTTTGAGCCGAATCTTAGAACTTTTTCTTCTGAATTCGTTTTTACTGCATGAGAGTAGCGTCATGAACTACAATCTGATCCAGATGCTTGGTGACACGAAAGTGTTCATCCGGTGTCAGATTTAGTTTGGGAGAGCAAAACAAACATAGGAGTGGAAACCTACCTATGGGCGATTTGTGAATGCTGACGAGTCTTAAACATAATGCATCTCTTCTTTTCCAGGGCCAGAGTGGAAACCTACTTGTCAGGGTTGAGAGAGATAGTTGTCTATGATCACGACAGTGGCGTATTCATACGTCCGTGACTCCAGTTCGAAAAGTTTAAGTTAAGATCTTAACAATTTTACTCTCTAGCAATGTTTTGAATCGTTCGTACCCCTGAGAAAACTTCCCTGAACCCCAACGCCTTCTTTCCTATAGATTTACACCGTTTTTATTTCAAGCTTTAGTTAAATATTCTCATTCCTTTTTAGTAGATTTTCATTTAAGCAATTCGAATATCCGTTTTTCTCATTTTTATTCATTTTGTTAAGTTTAGTTATTAGGCCATTTAATTCCCGTAGTTTCTTTTTAGACTTCGTTTTTACATTTTAAACACACCACCAAAACCCCCCACAAAACCGTTTGGTTGTAGACTTCCTTACTTTATATTTCTTTCAAAGGCTTTTGCAGAAAAAGATCCTCCTTCCCTCTGGATTCGATCCCTAAGTACTACAATCGATCAGCTGTGCACTTGCGGCTATTGATTTCATTTAGGGTAAAACTTGACAACCCTCACGACACCACGACATCAAGTTTTTGGCGCCGTTGCCGGGGAAGGCACGCGTTTTTCTTTTCCGCAAAATCCCAAGAAAGGTTGGTAAATCGACTCTAAAACCCCTTTTTCTGCATATTTCCATTTTTCGGTTATTTTGTTTCCATTTCAGAAGATATGGATCCTATAAAACGAAATTACTACTATGAGGGAGGTTTTCACAACACTCCTCAAGCCACTCAACGCCGAGAAGCACAATACATTCGTGATCTCTCCTCAATGCATCAGAATTCAATTCCGAACCACCACACAAGAGGACTTCACAGCCACAACAAATCAATTCGCAAAGGTTTAGAGGAACAAGGATTCTACTGGGAGACCGTGTCAACTTACAATGCCCACGGAGATATCCATGATCCTCTCTTTGACGAAGATATGTCGTCTGTCTCCCAAACCGAGATTGATGATATGCTTCAGGAGCTCAATGAATCTATGGATGATGGGTATTGGGTAGCTTGTGAAGTAGATGGAGAATCCTCCATCAAGTTTGTTAGAAAGAGGCCATCAAATGAAATTCCTTTGGATCATCACGTCATGGAAGCCAGCCATCAAGAAAAAGGAGAACCTCTTTCCATCCCTAGTGACGATCTCGTCTCTACCGATTCATTCAAGTGTTTTGGAGTCGACAAACAAGATCATAAGTCCCTTCCTCTTGATGAACCAAAGCCTTTATCTCCTTCAGCTCCTCACCATCTTGACTGTAAGACAGACCACGTGAAAGATGAGACACTAATGGTGACATCAAAACCACCATTGGAGGCGCTTTCTAAGACGAAGGATTCCGAGAAGTTTGATGCCCCATTCTCAATCAAGGAAGTGAAATTTCGTGATTCTCTTTGTGAATCTGGACCTGATGTGAATCTCATACCAAAGACCATTGCAGAGAATGCAGGTATTTCGATTTTTCATCCTTCTAAGATTTATATTCACTATGGAGATCTTTCTGGTGCAGCTCTACTTGGTTCCAAACCAGAATTGCCTTTTCAAAGGAAAGGTTGTCTTGTTTCTACTGGTTCCCATGCTATGGAGATGAGAAACAATGCAACAAAACCCTTGATACTCGGTACTTTGTTCCTAGCATCTGTTGGAACACTCATCAACTACCTGCATCAACATATGAGTTTCCTGAAGATCAACAAGAAAACCCCATACGCAGTGATTACTACAAGGAACTCTCATTGTTTGATCATAGGCAGCATAGAAGATCTAATATTTGACCCTGGAGGAGCTACAAAGGATGTTGGATACGTTCTACAAAGAAGAGCACCCAAAGAAAACGCTGGATTTACAAGCTTGACGAACAAAGGTACTTCCTTATGTACACCTTTAACCAATGCTCTTATGAGAGGTGATGCAGACTTAATTGAAGCAAGAGTGGAGTTTAAATGGCTCTCAAGACTCTTTTCCGAAGACCCTCCACAAGGAAAAAGAATTGGAGACAAGAAGCAAGAGGATCTGAACATCTTTCCTAGGACATTCGGCACCGCGGTCGCGTGTGCGCTACCCGCGGCCAAACCACCTTTCCCCGCGGTCGCGACACTTCCACCCACGGAGAATGCTCTTTATATCGACCTTTGGACAGTTCAAGCCATGGCGACACCTCTCCAACCAAATTGTCCTCACCTTGGATGCTTAACCATCTCCACCACTTCAGATCATAAAGAATCATCTGTCCTTGTATCTTGCAACATGGTTCAATGTCATGAAGTGAGAGAGACCTTATTCACCTCATCATACAAGCATCTGAGACGTTCTCCTATCACAAGTGGTGTTGAAGACTCATGCCTCAAAAGAGCTCCAAGACTGATTTTTGATCCTGGAGGAGGCTACCATCTCAAACCTAAGGACAAATTTTCCAATTGGGAATGGCGTTATAAGGGATATACAAAGGAAAGCAAGGAGATGTCGAAAAAGACTTGTCTCAGGACAAGGTCTTCTTCATTGGACTAAGCAACGTCCAACACCAAAAGTCGAGCTAAACGACTTAAAACAAAAGCGCTTAATGGGAGGCAACCCATTTAGGTATTGTTTTCTCTAGGATTTTTCTTTCTTTTTCTATTGATCTTTTTCTTTTTCTTAGTTTCAGGCGTTTCTTATAAAAAAAAAAGCCAAAAAAATCAAAAAACCCGAAAAAACCAAAAAGAAGGATGGTCCCTGACTGCTCGGCCCAGCAGGAACCAAGAAGAAGCAGGAAGAGGCCGCGAAATAAGCCCCCGCGGTCGCAGACGTTCTGACCGCGGGAAACGCCTCTTCGACCGCGGTCGCGTGATTCTGACCGCGGCCAAGCACCTGTTTACCGCGGTCGCGTGACTCCTGACCGCGGCAATTGGTCGTTGAGATCAAACCAACCCCAAACCACCCACTTCACCTCATTCCACCTCACCTATCCCCACTCCACCTCATTCATCACCCTCCACCACCTTCATCACCACCAATCACCTTCCCAAACCTCTTCGAATGAATCCGGTTCATCTCCACCAGCATCCCGGATCCAGGTAAGTTCTCTTTGGCCTTACCAATTCGATTATCTATGCATTTTTCTCATCCAATCTCGACTTGTTTCACACTGAGGACAGTGTGATTTAAGTCTGGGGGAGGATTTCATCCCTTTCTAACCACTTTTCTTTCATGAGTCTTGTATTATCTACACTTTTTGCATTTTCCTTAAAGTTTTTCAAAATCGGTTTTCAAAACAAAATACGTTTTAAAAGGGAATGGTGAACAATAATCAATGATAGTTGACTGTGTGCTTTAGACTGTTCCTAGTGACTTGCTCATTCATGATTTAGGACTAGACTAGGCGGTAGCTAAGCACATTTGAAACGAAGTACCCCAGAGGAATTTGAATGATTTCGATTTAGATGAAGGGATATACTAGCTCTGTTTTATTTGGACTTAATTTGGACTTAATTTTCTCATTGAAACATTAGACCAGGGAAACGAATCATACATTCAGGACTCCTTTATCCTTTTACCACTCTCTGTTGATCCTGAATGGCTAGTTCATCTTTAGCTAGTTCCCCACCTTAACCAATCCTCTTTCAAACCACATGCACTCTTGTTTTCTATTGTCTTATATGCAAATAAGTGCAAAAACGTTGGAGAGAAAGAGGAACGACGCAGTTTTCAGTCACCAAGGACAAAGACCTGCGATTTGCCGGAATAGTTCCCGGAAGGATTCAACACAAGAGGAAGCTCAGTTTGCCTTAGAAAAATCTCAAATTTTGGTACAATCTCGTCCTCTAGTCTCTCTCTCTTTAAAAGGCATTTCCTTTCCAAAAAAAAATAATAAAAAAAATAATAAAAAATAAATCCGAAAATAAGAAAAGAAAGGAGATAAAAGCCTTAGAGAGTCTAGAGAATCGAATTTTAAGTCCCAAGGCAACTGGAGTTCAATTTTGTGGAGTTTTGGAGATCATTTTCTGATTCCTGGAAAGGATCTAAGTCTGGGGGAACAGCTGTTTACAACAAAGGAGGAAGGATTATGCAACAACATTTGGCAAGAAGAAGTGACTGAAAACTGTGGTCATCAGCATGTCCTTATCTCTCTTGCGGTTTTGCATATTATCTTGCATCCTCCAGATCTTCAGGTAACCCGAAACACTTTAACTCCACCACTTAAACGGCCCTTTAATGCCAAACGCCGTCTACCCTGGATGATGTCTTCAATGAGAACTCACTATTGAACTTAATGAATGTAGAGAGCCAGTTGACTGGAATCAAGATTTAAATTGTTTAAGTTTTGCATGACGGAAAAAGTGGACTAGTATCTCTTGTGCATTGGTGAGAATTTTCTAGACTAAGTTGTGGATTGATGCACTATCTTTGGTCCTAGTTTAGGAGTTCATGTCTATGAGATTTGTGCATTCCCTATTTTTGTTTTCACTTAACCAGTTTAGGCTTTTGTTTTGTTTGAGGACAAACAAAGGTTTAAGTCTGGGGGAGTTGATAACACCGTATTTTGACGACTTTTATGGATCGTTTTGAAATACTTTTTTTATGTTTTAATTTCTTTTAAGTACTTTTATAACGTTTTTCTAGTATTTGTAGTTCCAAGACTCTTTTCAGGTAACTTAGGGAAAAGCTTAACAAAATAGATAGAAAACCAGATTTCAGCTCAGAGTCAAACCGTCAGAAATTCACCCCTGATTGAAGGCCTTCTTACTGTCTGATCCAGCTCAAATTTGGAGATCTTAAATATGGAAGTATCAGCTTTCCAGCACACTTTACAGCTTGGCAATCCAACGGTTCAATCAAAAGATACGCGAAGAGCAAGATGTCCCGTAAACCAGCCGGCAAGCAATTCCACCCGCGGCCAACAGGCCATTTCCCGCGGTCAGAAGCATCCCGACCGCGGCCAGCAGTCCATTTTCCGCGGTCACAGCCATCCCGACCGTGGCCAGCCAACTCGGAGCCCGAAGGCCCATTTCTGAAGCCCACAATGATTCCCTCATTTGGAGAAACCCTAACTGATGTCCAGAGATGTCTTGAGCACTATAAATACATGTTTTAGGAACCCTAAAAGGGAGAACCGAATCATTACTTCATATTCTTATTGTTTTTGCTTTAGCTTTTAGGGAAAGAGAGATTTGTTCTCTTGAACCCTTGTTCTTTCTTTTTCAATTTCAGTTTCTATTCTACTTATTAATACTATGTTTTTGATTTCGTTCATTATGTCTGAGTAGTTTTATTGTTGGGATTAAGGGATTTTCGATGGGGATTTATATGTTCGATGAGGATTCCATGAGCTTTTGAGTCGAATCTTAGAACTTTTTCTTCTGAATTCGTTTTTACTGCATGAGAGTAGCGTCATGAACTACAATCTGATCCAGATGCTTGGTGACACGAAAGTGTTCATCCAGTGTCAAATCTAGTTTGGGAGAGCAAAACAAACATAGGAGTGGAAACCTACCTATGGGCGATTTGTGAATGCTGATGAGTCTTAAACATAATGCATCTCTTCTTTTCTAGGGCCAGAGTGGAAACCTACTGGTCAGGGTTGAGAGAGATAGTTATCTATGATCACGACAGTGGCGTATTCATACGTTCGTGACTCCAGTTCGAAAAGTTTAAGCTAAGATCTTATCAATTTTACTCTCTAGCAATGTTTTGAATCGTTCCTACCCCTGAGAAAACTTCCCTGAACCCCAACACCTTCTTTCCTATAGATTTACACCGTTTTTATTTCAGGCTTTAGCTCAATATTCTCATTCCTTTTTAGTAGATATTCATTTAAGCAATTAGAATATCCGTTTTTCTCATTTTTATTCATTTTCGTTAAGTTTAGTTATTAGGCCATTTAATTCTCGTAGTTTCTTTTTAGATTTCGTTTTTACATTTTAAACACAC
Source organism: Eutrema salsugineum (assembly GCF_000478725.1). NCBI lineage: Eukaryota > Viridiplantae > Streptophyta > Magnoliopsida > Brassicales > Brassicaceae > Eutrema > Eutrema salsugineum. The sequence goes on along the minus strand of NW_006256547.1, from coordinate 9,066,327 downwards.
CACCAAAACCCCCACAAAACTGTTTGGTTCTAGACTTCCTTACTTTATATTTATTTCAAAGGCTTTTGCAGGAAAAGATCCTCCTTCCCTGTGGATTCGATTCCTAAGTACTACAATCGATCAGCTGTGCACTTGCGGCTATTGATTTCATTTAGGGTAAAACTTGACAACCCTCACGACACCACCGCATCATTAAGGAGTTCGAGTTATATTTATATGTGATGTTTATATTTTCAGCCCCGAAAGAATTCATTTAGAATTTTATTGACTATTGACATTGAATTATAACAATGTAAAAGAAAGTAACCTTATATGTTAATGTGGTTTGGTGTATTCAGAAATAAAATCTTATGTATGCTAAGTTGACTCTTTAAATTTAGCAAATCATGTTTACTATATATGGCTAACTGTAACTGGACACCTACCCTTCTTCTAATAAATGTGTTCAATAAGAATTCACCACTCATTTTTATTCATTGTATGCAATGCAATGTCTATATGACATACTTTATTTTCTATGTATGGTGTACTTTCTTTTTATACTGGATAATATTTTATAATTTTAATTATTTTCTATTTTTGGGATTGTTTCTGGAGAATGGTAGATATATTTTTGGGTACTTTTGAAATATTTTTTAACCAATAAATGGTTTTTTCTTTTGTTTTAAATATCATTACTTTTTACAGCTTTTCAAGGTCTTAAATTCAAAATCCTATTTTATAATATGGTTCTTTAAAATAATGTCTAAAATAATATGATATTTTGAAATAAGTTATATATAGTTTTACATAGTTTCATAAGTGATTATTGGTCGAAATTATATAAGTGTCATTGCTCATTGCTAAGTTCTCTACCAGCTCTAAAGCAGCATGAATCTGCCTTCCCAGAAAGTTTCTATTTGATGCAGTATCCAGCTGATTGCTGATCTTGGGAAGAGCCCCTCTATAAAGTGTGCTGAGAAGAGAAGCCTCACTAAACTCATGGTGTGGGCAATGGTTTTTGTAGCTCCCCAATCTCTCCCATGCTTCACCAAAACTCTCATTGCTGTGTTGAGTGAAGCTGGAGATTTGGTTTCTCAGTTTTGCTGTTCTCGAGGTTGAGAAGAACTTAGACAGAAATGTCTGCTTGCATTGCTCCCAATTTTGAATGGAGCCTCTTGGAAGATTCTTCTCCCATTGGTGTGCTTTGTAACCAAAACTGAAGGGGAATAATCTGAGCTTGAACCTCTCCTCAGATACTCCATTTATCTTTGTCAAGTCACAAACTTTATCAAACTGGTCCAAGTGTTCCAAAGGATCTTCCATTGGCAATCCATGGAACTTGGAATTTTGGAAAATGTTCAGTAAAGATGCTTTCACTTCAAAATTGTTGTTCTGCACCTGTGGTGCTTGAATCCCTGCTCCAGACTGATGAGCATTGGCCCTGTCATTTTCCCCAACAAACACAGGTGGATGATCTGGTCTCGAAGCTTGATGCTGAGGAATGAATTGAGCCTGTTGCTCATTCCTATGAGCCTGCTGCTGATTCTGCTGAGCCTGCCGCTCATTCCTTTGTGCCATGTTTATATTGACAAAGGCTTGTTGCTCATTCCTGTCAGCTTGAGCCTGATTCCTTTGAGCTCCATTACCATGCTGAGCCTGTTGCTCCTCTTGAGCCTGGTGCTCAATGTCAACCACATGGTGCTCTCTCTGTTGTTCCATATCAGCTGCTCTTTCTGTTTCCATTGGACGTCTATCTCTTCTTCTTCTTGGAACTAAGAGATTGATGTTGTCGTTCAAATGAAATGGTGGACCACAACTTCTTGACCTTGATCTGGTGTTCATACACCTGAAAACAAAGACAGAACTTGCAAAGTAATCAGTAAACAAAAAGAAAGCACTTGATCTCAAGAAAGTATCTAAGACTAATGCTAGCACACTTTGGCAACGGTGCCAATTGATAACTAGAAGTTTTAAAGCTCTAAATAGGGGTTATCAATCCCTTAGCTGTTGCAGCATAAAGGGTTTATCCATCCAATGTGTGGTAGACACTAGAATGTAAGACAGTTTCTTAATTCAAGCAGAATGGTGGAGATTGTTGGTGACTAATGCTTAAAACAAGATTAAAACTAGAACAAAGACTAATGATCAAATAAACAAGCAAGGAATAACAACTAAACAAGATGAGATTATATGAAAGGATGGAAGCATGAGATTCTAGACATGATAGTTGGCTAGGGTGCTTTGGTGCTAAACTAGAAATGCCAATGACAATGATGAAACATGATTCAAATGATTTAGAACTCTAATCTCGATTAATCCTCTCATGAAGGCATTAACCTCTACACTAATCCATTTTCAAACCAAATCATCATTTGTGAAATATGAATCAATGAGCATTAAGAAACAGTTCTAAAAGATCATTTATGCAAATAACAAGACATTATCATGCAGCTAATGCATAAACCTCTCATACAGCTCTTTCAGGAATTTCATCAAACACTTTTGGTGCATGAAATTCCCAGATTCTAGATCACAAGTGATGTGCAAGGATCTAGCTTAGAGAACAGCTGTTTAGAGAGATGAAAGCATGAATCTAGCCCTAAGCACTCCTAATCTAGCTCTTTAGCACCCTAACCTACACATCTAGAACGTCATTAAGGTGACTACTCACTAATCATATTAATCTCTCTTAAACCTTTGCAAGTTGAGTAGATTGGCATGATTAATGATGAGAAATGGAGATGGAGAAGATGAAGAATGATGGATTTGCAGCTTTAAACACAAAAATCTCTGATTCTCTCTTGATTAAAACTCAAAAAGGGAGATATTTCTCTTCTTAAAAGGAGTCTTTCACAAAAGAGGCAAAGAAATTAGGAGAATAAAGCTTAGTCTTTAGGGTAAAACCCTAAAAAATATATATAGTGTCTCCTGCGGACCGGGTCAGCCCGGAATAATCTCGAGTGTGCGAGTTGGTCAGGAGCTTCCCATCTCGTAGGATCAAGTCGCACAGCCATAGAAACAGTCTTGTGAGCCTTAAGTCCTTCAGACTCAGCCGCATGTCCATCTAGGTGTAAACCGCGAGTCTTTATGCGGTTCAGGCTTTCTTCTCTTCAACTCGCACGACCAAGACGCATTCTGGAGATAATAAATGTGCGAGTTGGTCCTCCTTTAGTCCCAAGTCGCATGCCCCACTCGCACAAGTCTAGAAAGGAGCTTTAGCGAGATAAAACTATGTAAACCAAGCCGCATTCCTCTCCCGGTGTAAACTGCGAGTGTTTGTGCGATTCAGGTTCGCTTGTCTTCAATCGCACGACCAGGTGGCACAGAACTTCAAACATGTGTGCGAGTTGGTCTACTTCACTCCCAAGTCGCAAGCCCAAGTCGGTGTAACCAGCGAGTGTTTGTGCGGTTCAGTTCACTGCTCGGCCAACTCGCATGCTCAAGTCGCACACTTGTGGACTTAGCATTTTTCCTGATCGGGAGCCTTTGACCTCCCCCAGGGTTACCTTACCTGCACATCTCCACACGCAGCTCAATTCCCAGAATTTATCCTTTAAGCGTTGCGGGTTAGCCAAGTCGCAAAACCATCTCGCAGACTTCAAATCTCTTCGGACCACTTCGTATTCGGGGGACCGTAACTTCCAGGATATAGATCCAAATGTCTTGATTCCAGCTTTCCAGGAAGTGGAAATAGCACTCAACTATCACCAACTTTCGTGAAGAAGCCTTCTGCGCTTGGGAAGTGGAAGGTTCCCTGGACGGCTCATCTCTGAAGTGCATTGAAACGATCAAAAAGAAGTTCTTGGACCAGTGTTCGCTCCGGAGACGGTATCGTTCGGAACATAACACCAAACTGGATGATCTCAGATGTTCTTGAAAGAGCATTCAACGATATCGAATCTCGATGAAGACCCCGGCAACTGAATCAGACTGGAAAGGCATCGTCTCACGCAATCTTTGTGACTCATCGGATCGGTCTTGAAACTGTAGCGAGACAGGTGTTCCTTCCGGTGAGCTTAACTCTCTGCTCACGACTTCAAATCCAATGATTCCACCTGTTCTGGATCCGTGACCTGATCATATCCAACCTTTCGGAAGCCTTGTAATCTGAATCGGACGTTAAAACTCCCAGACAGGCGATCTTTCCAGATGTATCGGATTGCTCCGGAATGGACTCGAGAGAGGTCTGTCTTCCGGTGGCCGTATCTTTAAGCTCGCTGTTCCAAACGCATCGATTTTAACTGTTTGGAGATCTAGACTCAATTATCTTGATCTTTTCTGAAGACCTCAGAGGCTGAATCAGCCGGAAAAACCTTCTGGTAATGCAAATTCGGAGATGTATCTACACCCGGGAATTTTGGCCGAGAAACTTGAATGGCCGGTACGTGTTTTGGCCGAGAGGACTTCCCTCCCGTGGTACACGAAAATCGTCGAGAAAAAGCTTTCCGCGGTATAGGCTAGCGCCGAGAACCTCCAAAAAGCTGTTTTCACCATTTTTAAAGCCCCAATCACCATTTCTTTTCTTGGCTTTATCTTTTTTGGTCCAAACTGCTTCCAAATCACCTGTAAACACTCCAAAACATTGAAGACTCACTTGGACGTAATGCAAACCCCTAAGTCCTAAAAGAACACCTGGAAGCCTAAATATCATGAAATAAGATATGATTTGGAATGAAATATACAACCTAAATGATGCAAATTATGAACATATCACTAAGACCCTTAGTGTGGTTCATGATCATTTTCATTTGCCGCATCTGAAATGGGACGTGTAACGGATCTGTAACCGATGCACCATGTGTAAACTTGCCAAATCCAAAGGCCAAGGCCGAGGTATGTATACTCATTTACCGATCCCGAGTGAACCATGGACTAATATCTCGATAGACTTTTTTTTTTGGGATTGCCTAGGACTAGGCGAGGTAGAGCTTCAGTGTTTGTTGTTTGATAGTAGGAATTTTTCAATCCTTGATCAATTCCTCAACTACTCATGTCATTGTAGCACTTGAGGTATCAATCCAAATGGAGAGATTCTAGACACTAGAACTATGAGGATCAATTCTTAATCCAAGTCTAATAAGCAGATGAGTTGGTAACCAAGATTATCTAAAAGCATATAACAAAACAAGCAAGAACAAACAGTAATTAAGAATTAAACAAGCAAGAGAAACTAAACAAACACTCAAATTCAAATAAAAAGAAAGCTAAACCTCTAGATGTGATCATTGATTAGGGTGCTTTAAATGTGAATTCATGATGCTAAGCAAACAATGCAACACTTGCAAATCTTTAGTCTAGACTTCCAATTCAGATTAATTCATTCTCATGACAGAAATCCCTTTGTTAATTACCAATTCAAGACTAATTCCCATTAGTGAATAAGCAGTTAACAAGCATAAGGTTCCAAGTCTAACATGACCAGACAGCCTCTTTGTGCATCAAAATAAGAGCTAAGAAAGACTGAATCTTATACAGAAAGATAAAGCAAGCATCACATGATCTCAAATTCCAATTAACTTAGAACTCTAATCTAGATTAATCCTCTCATGAAGGCACTCCTCTACACTAATCCATTTTCAAACCAAATCATCATTTGTGAAATATGAATCAATGAGCATTAAGAAACAGTTCTAATATGCCATTCATGCATTTAACAATCATTCCCATGACATTAATGCATAAACCCTTAGTTAGCTTTCATTCAGGCATTTCATCAAACACTTTTGGTGCATGAAAAACCCAGATTCTAGACCCAAGTGATGTGCAAGGATCTAGCATTAGGATCAGCTAACTAAGGAAAGGAGAAGAGAATCTAAGCTTAAACAATCATTAATCTACATCTAAGCACCCTAATCTACACACCTAGAAGCTTAAAAGATGACTACTCACTAATCATGAAGAACACATCTAATCTTTTGCAAGAGATGATGTTAATCATGATTAGAAGCAGAAATGAGATGATGAGATGATGAGAAACAGACTTAGATTGATTAAATCCTTGAGATCTCTCTTAATCAAAAACGTTTTTACACTAAAAAGGAAAGAAAACTAGAGAGAAACTAAGAGAGAAGATGATCCTCTTGGGTTTTTCTCCCAAAAAACTATATATACCTAGTGCTAATGGACCGGGTCAGCCCAGGACAAACTGGGTACTGACCCGGCTCAGTTGGGTCAAGTGGAAATCCTGCGGGTCAGTCCAGTATGTCCCAGGTCGCACACCTAAGTCGCAGTAGATGAAGACTTGTCTTGTGAAGCCTGAATCGCCTTGTCTTAGCCGCACGCCTAAGTAGGAGTGTTTTGCGAGTGTTGCTGCGGCTTGGTCTCCTTCCTCTCCAACTCGCAGGGCTAAGGCGGTTTCTGGGGAATGTACAAACTGTGCGGGTTGGTCTCTATTGCACCTAGGTCGCAGGCTCAAGTCGGAGTGATTTGCGAGTGTTGCTGCGGCTTGGTCTCCTTCCTCTCCAACTCGCAGCATCCAGAGCAGCTTAGACCACTTCGCATTCCGGAGAGTGTAACTCCTATGAGACTTGTCCGAATTGAATGATTTTGGTTGCAGAAGACAGAGGACTCATTTATCTCCAACTTTGGTGAAGAAAGCTTCGGTGCTTGGGAAGTGTAAGGCTTCCTGGAGGGCACATCTTTGCAGTGCATGTACACGACCAGAGAGAGGCGTCTAGACATGTGTCCATTCCGGAGACTGTATCTTTCTGCTCATAGATCCGAATTGAATGCTCTTGGACGTTCTGGAAAGAAGACTCAAATGTCTATGGTTCTCATGAAGGACCCGGAAACTAAATCGGCCTGGAAGTGCACCGTCCTTCGCATCCTTTAGAACTGATCTGCTCGGTCCGGAATACCTGCGAGACTGGGGTTCCTTCCGACAAGCTTATCTCTCTGCTCACGCGTCCGAATTCCACGATTCTACTTGCTAAGAGACCGTGATGCAATGCTCTCCAAATTCTATGAAGCACCCGCCGTCTGAATCGGACCGGAAGGCTCCCCGGACAGGCGATCATTCAGGGGTATCGGATTGCTCCGGAATGAGTGCGAGACCTGTTCGTCTTCCGATTACCATATCTTTCAGTTCTGTGGTCCAAATGCCTTGATTCCAACTGTTATGAACTCTTGACTCAATTATCTCCAACCTTTATGAAGACTCCGATAGCTGAATCTGACCGGAAGGTTCCCTGGACGGGCGATTTCGGAAACGTGTCTGCACCCGGAGATTTTGGCCGAGAGACTTGACCGCGGTACGTGTTTTTGGCCGAGAAAGCTACCCGCGGGAAGGATTTTGGCCGAGAACCTTCGACCTTCAGTACACCATTTTGCCGAGAAACCCAAAATTGTTCCTTTTCACCATGTTTGATCATTCCAACTCCATTTCTTCATCTGAATCATATCCTCCACTCCAAATTGGCTCCAAAAGCACCTGTTTAACACTCCAAAACATGGAAAACTCTCTTGGACCTAATGAAATCTCCTAAGTCCTAAAACAATGCCTAAAGACCTAAAATGCATGAGATAAGACATGATTTGGACTAAAACATGTACACTAAATGATGCAATTTATGAATATATCAACTCCCCCACACTTATCCTTTGCTTGTCCTCAAGCAAAGTCATACCACCGATGATGCTTCGACTAGGGCAGACTTGTCTTTAGGAAGATAGTCCGTTTGCAAAGCGTTCCAAGAATCATTGTTTCAGATAGAGATAAAAAATTTCTTAGTTACTTTTGGAAGACCTATTGGTCCAAATTAGGAACTAAATTATGTTTCTCTATGACCTGTCACCCCCAAACTGACGGTCAACCAAAGTGGTTAATAGAACCTTGTCGGCTCTTTTACGATCAGTCATTAAAAAGAACATTAGAACTTGGGAGGACTGTTTGCCACATGTAGAGTTCACTTACAATCATGCTGTTCATTCTACAACTTTGTTTTCTCCTTTTCAGTTAGAATATGGTTTTAATCCATTTACACCTTTGGATCTAACCCATTTGCGTCTGAGTGAAAGTGTAAGCATGGATGGGAAAAAGAAAGCTGAATTGGTCAAACAGATGCATGAAAAGGCCAAACAGAACATTGAAAAGAAGACAGAGCAGTTCCGGAAGTACGCCAATCAAGGCCACAGCAAAAAGGTGTTTGAACCAGGCGATCAAGTTTGGTTCTATCTCAGAAAATACCAATTCCCAGAAGAGAGGAAGTACAAGTTGCTACCTAGGGTGGACGGAACATTTACTGTCTTGGAACGAACAACGACAATGCCTACAAGATCGACCTCCAAGGTAAGTACTCAGTTAGTTCCATTTTTAATATTGCTGATATTATTCCTTTTCTCCCAGGTACAAGACTTGAGGACAAGTCTTTTTCAACAGAAGGGGGATGAAACGATCATGGAACCAGAGGATGAACCACGGGTCGAGGATCGGATCGAGAATGAGGTTCAAGACACGGCATTGGTCGTTCTGGAAGGACCGATGACAAGATCAAGGATCCGGAGACTTGTGGGAGCCGTTCGAGGGCTAGTTATCGAGATCAGGAACCAAATAAAGGAACCTACACCCAGCAACTTGACTGTTCTCATGTACACAGGTCGTTGCTAACTTGGTCCGGATGTTTGGCTAAATACTCTTTTTCCTTGCATCCAGGTTTGTCCCAATGGGTTTGCGGATGGAGTTTTAATGAGGTTAAGTCATGCACCTACCTCACGACCCAAGTTCAGTCTCAACCCCAATCTGGGTCAAGTGTGTGAAGTCCTTAAGCAGTTTCTATCAAGTTGTTAGATTTAGGATAGTTTATATGATTATTAGTCGTAATCTTGTTTGTTACTTCATGTTGTGTTATTTGTCACCTAGCAACTGATTTAAGTAAAATGAATCCATTTCCATGCTGAATTTATTGACCTTAACTAGAGTATGTGAGAAACTATGTTGTAATATACAAAAGTATACTTACAGGCATTGTGAGCGTCTTACAAACTTCTCTTTATTGCTGATTTCTGCCTAGCAAGCAACAATGCTGACTTGTTAAGTTATTTAGATCTAGTTGTTTATGTCTATGTGAGTAGGATAAGTACAATTCCATGTTCTAGTTTAAGAACCACTAGTTGACTAAGTCGCTATAAATCCAAACTAATGCTTGTTTGATTTGATCCAGAATTCTCTGCTGTCCAGCCGTTTTATTCATAAAGTTTACATCATTTATTTTCTGATTTGCTATTTATTTGTCCTTTCTGCAAAATTCTGACAACCTTTTGAACTTGATTATTTGAGATACAAAATTAGGTTAGATCGAAATCCTAAGCTCACTAGTCCTTGTGAATTTGATACTCGTCATATACTATTGTGATTGTTGTGCGCTTGCAGTTTTATTAGGACAAAACTTGTTATATTTTTCACCGAATCAGCGAATCCAATGAAGCTTCAGTCCATAATAAGTTTCGAAGTAACAGTGCACCATCAACCTTAGGAGGGAACAATACATTCACCCAAAGAAAGATCAAGACACAAGACACACATGAACAATTCAAACATTTTTTTCTTGGACAAAATTAAATTGAGTTTTTTTCTGTTTCAAGCTTATTACGTAGTTCGATTAAGTACAATGATTCTTCTTCCAAAAGAAAGATATTTTCTTGGGAAAAGATGACTTCACTTCTCCTACAGAACCCAAGCTGGAAATATTTAGTAGTAGTGTGTCTCTCTTGTCATGGAGGAGTCCCAAGGCCGTGCCTATGTGGTAAAATTTGAAACATTGGCCTAGGGCAAAATTTTTGTTTTTAACATTTTAAAAACTTATTTCTTTTTATTAAAAGATATAATATATTAGAATTTCAATGGTATATATACTTTTAAAGTTTAAAATAGATATTTTTCATATTCCAGCATAGTTTCTATAATTTTATCATATACAAAATATTTAAAAACAAAATTAAAATACAAAAATAAAATTAAAATATTAAAACAACATTAGTAAAAGATGTTAAATCTTTACTGAATAATATTTGTAAATTTTGCCCTTGTTATAACACATATCATATATGGACTCTTATACCGGCCCATTAGGCCCATCAGGGCATTGTACTTAATCTAGATTCCCTATGTACTCTATATATACATTCCAGTGATTAATAAAGTTTCTAAGTTTTCACAACACGTTATCAGCACGATAAGACTCTCTGAGCGAAAAACCCTAATAAATCCGGCCACCACCAAAACCCTAAAAGCAAGTCGAAACTTAAAAGACGCATATCTTCCAAACCGTGAGGAACCAGAAGACGATCTACATATCAAATCGAAGCCCTCGACGAGACGAATCTACTGGTGAAAACCGTTTGTCGATCCAACGTCGGACGCGCCCTCACGCACACTTACAGTACACGACGATCAACCGAAAAAAAAACCAGATCCGAGTTTTTCCTTCTTCAACCAGCAGCTTCTCCAGTTTTGGTGATCAATCCTTGGAATTTGTAGCGGCTAACTGAGGTCTATTAGCTCTCAGTTTCATTAGCCTGTCAGAAATCCAAAGGTGGAAAAGGTATCTTCTAAAACTGAGAGCCATAGAACCTGTTGTTTAAACACTTCAAAACCCTATAAAAAAAAAAAAAAAAAAAAATCGATCTCTAATTGATTGAAAGTGTTTGATACTCTGATGATTGATTGATAAATTGTTGATTGATTGTTTAAATTACAAGTTTATGCATGTTCAAAGGTTTTAAACTCGTTTTATAAAACCCTAATCTACAAAAACCTAACAACCGTTTTTGGCCATGTTTATGGCATAAACCTATTCGATTTTCTTCATGTTTAATAAGCTTGTTGCAGCTTATTTGATTGTTGATTCTCTTGCTTGAAACACTTGATTGAATAAACTAAGAAAATCAACCCTAAATCCTAAGCTTGATTCACGATTTTGTAATCTTCAAAATCGTAAGTCATAATGCTTAAACCCTAGTCCTTTTCACGTGATTTCTTTGTTGTCCTTGTGAAATTATTAAAACCATCGACCACAGATCCTATAGATCTCGAAATCACATCCAAAATATGTTTTCCAAACCGTTAAAACCCTAGATAAAACCCTAATCATATTCGGCTCCCCTAGGGTTCCTCCTAAACCGCCTAAAACCGGCTAAACCTGGTTCTCATTAACCGAAATTATATTCGGCTTTAACCGATTAAATCACAGCTATTAAACCGACATCATGTTCGGGGTAACTAAAACCATACCCTTTAAAATTTACTATTTCCGAGAAAGTTCCCTCTAATAGAAAGTTTCCTCATATAAAAACTTTCCTCATATAGAAATTTTCCCGACATAGAAACTTTTCTCATTTAGAAAATTACCCAAATTAGAAACTTTCCAAATTTAGAAACTTTCCTAAAATAGAAATATTCTCAAAATAGAAAGTTTCATCATCAGCATTCAAAATTTTCTCAAAACAATCCCTAACAAAATCAATCTCATGTTTCAGATGTCAAACATTCAGAAATGTGAATTCGAGGCCCTTCACGTCTCCGGGGATAACTACCTTGAGTGGGCCCTAGACATGCGCTTGTTCCTTGCATCGAAAGAACTCGATGCGTGTATTACCGACGGTAACACCGCATCCCGTAAGGGACAGTCTCAGGCGATATGTCACATACGCCATCATCTGGCCCCGAGCCTTAAGCAGCAATATCTCACTCTTGAGAATCCACTTGAATTGTGGCAAGCGCTGAAAAAGCGATATGACCATCAGAAAATGGTCCAGTTGCCTCAGGCAGATTTCGACTGGAAGAACCTTCGGTTCCAGGACTAGAAATCCGTAGATGATTACAACAACGAACTCTTTCGTATTGTTGCCATCCGGAAACTCTGTGGCGAGGATGTGACAGATAATGATCTCCTCGAGAAAACATTATCCACATTCAGCACAGAGAATGTTGTGCTCCAACAACAATACCGTGCAATGAAACACACATTGTACGAAGACTTGTTGTCCTGTCTTCTCCTCGCTGAGAAGAATAACCAGCTGCTTATGAGGAACAGCGCTATGAGGCCCCCGGGATCGGCTCCTGTCCCAGCTTCTCGTCAAGAGTCCTACCATGTTCAACCCGATAGATCCTCAGATCACCGCCGTGGACGTGGTAATGGACGTGGTAATGGCCGAGGACATGGACGTGGAAGACGTGGACGCGGACATGGTCGTGGCAACCGACCTAACCTCAGTTATGGTCCTGGTCGTGGTCGAGGCATCACCAAGCCGACCCGCCACACCAACCCCGATCACTCTGCTTGTACCAGATGTGGGATGTTCAACCACCCAACAAAGCAATGTCGCACCCCCAAGATCCACTGCGATCTATACCAGAAGTACGGAAAAGCTCCTGCTGAAGCCAACATGACTCAGCCAGTCGATGCTGCTAACCTGGAAGGTGACGACCTCCTTGATGATGAGAACACCACAAACGAGCAGACCGACCCCATGGACTATGAAACAGCTGATCTCCTCGATTAATTCAATCATCTGAAACTCTGATACAATTTGATTTTGTTCTTTATTTTTTTCATTTTGGGATTTGTTTCATTTTTTTTTCCATTTGCCTTTATTCTCAGACACTGCTTTACTTTATGATTTATCACATTTTCTGAATTCCTCAATACTGAATTCTATCTTCTATTCATAATGAAGCACACCAGCAAATGGAAACCATAGTCGTAGATAGTGGATCCAGCCACACTATCTTAAGAAACAAAAGTTACTTCATAAACCTAACCTATCAAACCGCAAATATTAGCACCATCGCGGGTCCCTCAAACCTTATCGAAGGATATGGCCATGCCTATGTGTTGCTATCAAATGGCACACAACTTGAAATACCAGATGCTCTATATTCTCCTAGTTCGAAGAGAAATCTTCTGAGCTTCAAGGATATAAGACAGAATGGTTTCCACATAGAAACCCAAGGTCAAGGGAACAAAGAATCCCTCCTAGTCACTAAAACCGTGGACGGCCATAAACAAATCCTTGAAACCATACCCGCGCTCTCTACTGGACTTTACCATGCTAAAGTCAGTATGATTGAAGCTAATACCACTCTCAAAGCCCGGTTTACTGATTATACTATTTGGTACGACCGGCTCGGTCATCCCGGTGCAAATATGATGCGTAAACTAATTCAAAACTCTCAAGGGCATACCCTCAAAGAAAACCGAGCTTATCCTCAACACCTCATGTGCACAGCTTGTTCTCAAGGCAAATTGATCACTCGGCCTTCACCAGTTAAAATCTCTAAACAAACACTTCATTTCCAAGAAAGAATCCAGGGCGATATCTGTGGACCTATACATCCATCTTCCGGACCATTCCGGTACTTCATGGTCCTTATAGACGCATCGACCCGTTGGTCATATGTTTGTCTCTTGTCCTCTCGGAACCAAGCCTTCGCTAGGTTCTTGGCCCAAATCATAAAATTGCGGGCCCATTTCCCTGACTTCCCACTAAAGACTATCCGCCTTGACAATGCTGGTGAATTTACCTCACAAGCGTTTAATGACTACTGTATGGCCATGGGGGTAACCGTGGAACATCCTGTAGCACATGTCCATACTCAAAATGGATTGGCTGAATCATTCATTAAACGCATTCAATGGATAGCCCGACCATTACTCATGAGATCAAAGCTCCCGGCCTCAGCATGGGGACATGCAGTATTACATGCTGCTGAACTCATACGCATCCGGCCATCTAGTGAACACAAATATTCCCCATCCCAACTACTCTCGGGTCATGAGCCAGACATCTCCCATCTCAAAACATTTGGGTGTTCAGTATATGTACCCATTGCTCCACCACATCGAACCAAAATGGGACCTCAAAGAAGGATGGGAATATATGTTGGTTTTGACTCTCCCACCATCATAAGATATCTCGAGCCAACCACTGGAGATCTCTTCAAGGCCAGATATGCGGATTGCCAATTCGATGAATCGGTATATCCCTCTTTAGGTGGTGAGACAAACAAGCTGGTCAAAGATCTTTCATGGAATCAAACATCATTAAATTGGCAAGATCCTCGGACTCTAGAATGTGATTCAGAGATCCAAAAGATTATTCATTATCAAAAGCTAGCTAATCAATTGCCAGATTCCTTTGCTGACCCGACCAAAGTAACCAAATCGTACATCCCAGCTTGTAATGCACCAGTACGAATAGCTGTCCCAACGGGACAGACTCAAGTTGCTACAGAGTCTGCACCACGTCTCAAACGGGGCAGACCTCTCGGTTCCAAAGATAAGAATCCCCGGAAATCAAAGAAAGGTGCAATAACCGAAACCCGGATTCCTGCAATATCAGACATAGCCGCGGCTGAGACTCAATCTAATGAACCCTCAATGGAAGTTCGGGACACCGAATCTCCAGGTTCAGAAGATAACAATGAGATCTCCATCAATTACAATATGTCCGGAATACAATGGAATCGAAAAGAAGTCGACTTAAATGCACTCTTTGCATACAAAGTAGCACTTGATGTTGCGCTCACGCAAGAGGATCTAGAACCCACGTCAATAACACAGTGTACACATCGAACAGATTGGCTAAAATGGAAAGAAGCCATAAACGTGGAGTTAAAGAGTCTCAAACTCAGAAACGTGTTCGGTCCGATCATCCGGACCCCATCACACATCAAGCCAGTGGGCCACAAATGGGTCTTTGTGCGCAAAAGGAACGAACTCGGTGAAGTCGTTCGATACAAAGCACGGCTTGTAGCACAAGGATTCTCACAGAGACCCGGAATCGATTATGAGGAGACTTATTCTCCAGTGGTGGATGCAACAACATTCCGATTCCTCATAAGTCTGGCCATAAGAGAAAATCTTGATCTGCGGTTAATGGATGTTGTAACCGCATATCTCTATGGGCCCCTGGACAACGAAATATATATGAGACTCCCAGATGGCATTGAACTAAAAGACAAAAATGCATCTCGAGATCAATACTGCATCAGGCTGAACAAATCCTTGTATGGACTGAAACAAAGTGGGCGTATGTGGTACAACCGCCTCAGCGATTACCTCATCAAAGAAGGCTACAAAAATGACCCCATCAGTCCATGCATCTTCATCAAGAAGTACTCAAACAAAGGATTTGTAATCATAGCAGTATACGTGGATGATCTAAACATCCTCGGAACATCTGGTGAGATCTCCCAAACAGTCGACTGCTTAAAAGCAGAATTCGAAATGAAAGACCTAGGCAAAACAAAGTACTGTTTGGGATTACAACTTGAGTACATCAAAGGAGGAATCCTTGTGCATCAATCGGCTTATATCGAAAAGGTACTCAAGCGATTTAATATGGACCAAGCTCACCCATTGACCAGCCCAATGGTAGTTAGAAGCTTAAGTGATGACCCTCTTGGTCCCAAAAAGGATGATGAAGAAATCCTTGGTCCTGAAAAGCCATACCTCAGTGCTGTAGGAGCGTTAATGTACCTGGCTAGTCACACTAGACCAGACATATGTTTCGCCGTGAACCTCCTCGCTCGATATAGTTCATCTCCAACTCAGAGGCACTGGAACGGTATAAAACATCTCCTAAGATACCATCGAGGTACTCAAGACTTAGGACTCTTCTATACTAACCAAAATAAAGATGGGTTAGTCGGCTTCGCCGATGCAGGATATCTATCAGATCCGCACACTGCCAAGTCTCAAACTGGCTACGTTTTTACGCATGGAGGAACAGCCATCTCTTGGAGATCAATGAAGCAGACACTCACTGCCACTTCATCAAACCATGCTGAAATCCTAGCCATTCATGAGGCTAGTAGGGAATGCGTCTGGCTGTGCTCCATGACTCAGCACATCCGCAGAGATTGTGGTATGGACGAAGACACACAGCCCACGGTGATGTATGAAGACAACGCGGCATGCATAGCTCAGCTCAAGGAAGGATATATCAAAGGAGATCGGACGAAGCACATTCTACCGAAGTTCTTCTCAACCTCAGACTGGCAGAAGGACGGCACTCTCAGCGTTCAGCAGGTCCGATCCAGTGAGAATTCAGCTGACCTCTTCACCAAATCATTGCCTACTTCAACACACCGGAAGCTCGTCAAACAGATAGGAATGTATAGACTTAGAGATCTGCAGTGATGCTACAATCAGGGGGAATAATGCGTGTTGTACTCTTTTTCCTTCACCATGGTTTTGTCCCACTGGGTTTTTCCTGGTAAGGTTTTAATGAGGCAACATTCCCCAGCGCATTATCGAGATCCCGATTGAGTAGCTGACCCGGTTCACTCGTCCAAGGGGGAATGTTAACACATATCATATATGGACTCTTATACCGGCCCATTAGGCCCATCAGGGCATTGTACTTAATCTAGATTCCCTATGTACTCTATATATACATTCCAGTGATTAATAAAGTTTCTAAGTTTTCACAACAGCCCTCTTATTTTTTTGTTTTTTTTGGAAAATTGTTTAGGGCCTCAAATAACCTGGGCACGACTCTGAGGAGCCCCCTTCCAATGATGTCTTCTTTCACTTTTTATACTGTTCTTCACTTCTTCCTTTCTTTAAGCTCCCCATTGTGTAACGTGTTTTCCTCCTTTAGTGGCTCATTCTCAACTATTAATTGGAGAAAAAAGCGTATGCACAAAGTTTGAAGAAAATAAAAGGTGGTGATAAATTATTGGAATATCTCGTAATCGTCATCTAATCTCGTAATAGTTTTATACACATATTAAAAAAAATGTTTAACTTTTAAGATAACGAATGCAAGATTTTGTTATCTTTTTAACCACATATTAATCAGATGTTTTTTTATAGTTTTTAAGTAATTGTAGCAAACAAACAAAAATATATATGAATAGTTGTTAAGGCGTTCGAGTTATATTTATATGTGATGTTTATAATTTTAGCCCCGAAAAAAATCATTTAGAATTTTATTGACTATTGACATTGAATTTTAACAATGTAAAAGAAAATAACTTTATATGTTAATGTGGTTTGGTGTATTCAGAAATAAAATCTTATGTATGCTAAGTTGATTCTTTAAATTTAGCAAATCATGTTTACTATATATGGCTAACTGTAACTGGACACCTACCTTTCTTCTAATAAAGGTGTAACAATAAGAATTCACCACTCATTTTTATTCATTGTATGCAATGCAATATCTATATGACATACTTTATTTTCTATGTATGGTGTATTTTCTTTTTATACTGGATAATATTTTATAATTTTATTTATTTTCTATTTTTGGGATTGTTTCTGGAGAATGGTAGATATATTTTTGGGTATTTTTGAAATATATTTTAACCAATAAATGGTATTTGATTATTTTTTCTTTTGTTTTAAATATCATTACTTTTTACAGCTTTTCAAGGTCTTAAATTCAAAATTCTATTTATAATATGGTTCTTTAAAATAATGTCTAAAATAATATGATATTTTAAAATAAATTATATAAATTATATAATTGATTATTGGTCGAACTTATATAAGTGAGTTAAATGGTCCTTTTACAAATTTTGTTTTTTGCAAGAAATTATTCTTTTCTAAAAAACTGAATTATCATTTTTCTTGAGTAAAAAGGTTCAAAACAAAAATTTAATGAAAAAAAAACCACAAAACTTAAGTGATAACAAAAAAATTCAATTTGAATCTTGAAACAGCCCCGTTCAGCATCTAATACTACAATCCAACCAAGATACTTGACAGAGACAGAAGATGAAGTGGCAAAGCGATGGCATCAGAATTTTAGTTTTTAGAGTTTTTGAATTTTTTATTTTGTTATGGTCAAGATTTTTTAAATTTTCTTAAAAACTTATATTCATTCACTAATTTTTTTTATCAATAGACAAGTTTAGAGAGAATATATATATATATATATATATATCTTAAATAATAAATATATAAAAATTAAAAATTATAAGTTTAATTCCTTAGACCTAGGATCTTTAAACTTACTTATTGAAGATCTTTAATTGATTAGCATTTAAGGAGATCTCCAATAAGTAATTTAGGGGTGAAGATATAATTGAGTGAAAATACTCAGAATCCCTTTTTTGTTTTTCTCTAAGAGTTTTAATATCATTTTTTACCTCTTTTCTTTCTATCCTAAGATATTGAATTGTTGTTTTAGAACGATCTTTCTTTCTTTTGTTAAGGATTGTGGTTAGATCATACGATGATTTTAAAGATGTTGGATTATGAGGCTTTGGTGTGTTTTCAGAGATTTTTGTTTCTTTTTCGTTAAGGGAAGAAAGGATTGTTTCTAAAACTTCTTGTTTGGTCTGAGGATTTGAAATAGAATTCAAGATTTCAATCTGAAATTCTTGATCTTTTGTAAGTACGTTTATTTTATTTTCATCGGATTCAGATCCGGATGATGAGGTTTTTAGCTCATCAACTTGTAGGGTGTTTTCAGAAGATAATGATGAATCAGAATCATTACCCGATGATGATGAATGATCTAGCAAGAGATTTGATATTTTACTCGAAAGTTCTTCGGCAAGGCCGGGTTCTTGGATTTTTCTGTTAAAACAGCATAATTTTGAAGTGTGACCCTTTTTATTACATTTGAAGCAAGTGAAATTTTTATAGAAAGGCTTAGAGTTTGTTATTTCTTTTGGAGTAAATCTCTTACGAGGTTTTTGCCAGGAATTTTCATGAGATTTATGATTTCTATAGGTTTTAGAGTATCTTCTAGGCTTGTTTTTAGAGTAGTAAGAATTACTGAAATCTCCTATGCAGGATTTACAATTTTTGCTGGGATCAATTTCGAATTGTCAACAAAATGAGCCTAATTCTACTTTTGTTCTTTTGAGTTCCCATTTAAGATGTTTCTGGAGTTTTAGATCTTGACAGATCTTGAAACCTTCTTGTTGAACAATACTGATCAATTCTCCATAAGTGAAATCATCATAATCAATTATAAGTTTAATTCCTTAGACCTAGGATCTCTGATACCATAAGAAATAGAAGTAGATCATATAAAAAACAGAAATAAAAATAAAATTATGAACATAAAAGAAACAGAAATAAAATAAAAATTATAAATATATATATACAGATTATTTAGTATAATGGGCGGTTAAACCAGCCACTTAAACATAAATTTAAATATAAACATAAATGTAAACTGTGATATAAACAAGAGAAAAATTTTTTATTACATAAAAGTAAAGGCGGTTAAACCAGCATAGTACAAGTTTGGAAAAAACTTACTTATTGGAGATCGTAACAACGTAGAAGATTACAGGAATTAGAGAATATGGTAGAGAAAGAGAATGAAAGAGAGGGATGAGAAATGGAGAATGAAAACTTGGGGATTACAACTAAACACACACTCCTTTATATAGGAGTTTTACAAGAGTTCCAATGATAAAAATAATAAAACATAAAATAGTGGTAGAGAATGTATAAATCCACTCACAAAAGCTTGTCTCCAATTTGCAAAAGATTGTCTCCAATTTCAAAGTGGTGTCATGTCTGCGGAAAATAACACCGAGAAATGCGGTCTTTGATGTGTGGTGTTGTCGTATTTCGTCGTTGTGGATCGTATCAAAATATTTGTCTTTATGATATTTTCGTAACAATGATTTGTCGAGATTTGTTCTTTGGTGGCGAGAAATCATACTCCACTGTTTCCAAAAATTTCTTCATCGACATCCGGGATATTAGATTCTGATCCGCTTCCCGAGGTTTGTGAAATAGAGTCTGAGATTGAAGGCATGAATTGTAAGGAGATTGCCTTAATTTCTTCTTCAGATTTAGCTGCTGCTAGCATCAATAACATTTTGGATTTTTGTGCCAAGAAAAAGGTTGTTTCCGGTGTTTGGTTTTTATTTGGTGTTTGGATAAGTGCGACGGAGGAGTTGGAATTTTGGATTTTAATCTATTCTAGAATGTTGGAAGGATAAAGGTTTGAGGGAATTTTAAATTTGTCCCACCATTTTACCCTGAACTTTCTCCTAATGATTGGAATCAGATCAGGAGAAAACTTGAGAGTCCAAGAAAAAACCCAAGGAAAATGAAATTTAGAGTAAAAAAGGGCTAATGGGGGAAATTATTTTTTCATTTTCTGATGGAATGAAGTTTGTTTTGAAGATTTGAAAAGAGTTTTGAATGTTAGGCTTGAAAATTTCGGTAACAGAACCAAAATAGTTCCACCACGGAATGAACCAATAAGGAGATTTGGATAAATCACAAGTGGTATCAAAAAAGATTAACCATGTGTGTTTACGTTTTGGAGATTGGATTAAAAAGGAATTGTACCAAGCCTGACAATAGTCCCAGTAGTTGAAAGAGACGTTGAAACAAGAGAGATCTTTTGGATTTTCTGGAAAATTTAGATTTTCATTAAGATCGTATTCCGAATCGCTTGGAGCAATGACCTTATGAATTTTAAAAGTGGAATAAGCACGATCAGTGTGGTTTTCATTGAGATAAAAATGTTTAAAGGACACTGATTCTGTTATTTCCAAAATTGTTTGAAAGTATAACATAATTTTATCTGTATTATGAGGTTTGAAAAATCTGTTTTTCCCAAAATATTTTTCGATTGTTAAAAATGGGTCGTTGCTAACTAAACATCCTTTTTCAATATTTATAATGTTTTGGTAAATAGTTTTTTCAAAATTTTCAGAAGGTGAGTTTTGTGGAAACTCCTTCAGAATAATTTGTGAATTATTCGAAGGATTTTAAAACATTTTTTGAAGAGGGGGTTTTAGAAGAATCACCCTTCTCCTGTTTTGAAAAACTTAGATCGAAGGCTTTTTGTAGCTGTAGAATTTGATTCATGATTTTTTTCTGGAGTTTAAAGAGAATCAGAATGTTCTTCTTTTTTCACATTTTTTGTTTGTAACGGAAATCTAGGGTTCTGTTTTTATCTGTGGAGATGTGTTTGGAGGTAAGGTTTTTTCTGGGATTGGTTCCAGGGATATGTCTTTTCCTTTATCAATCTTCCTCGGAGGCATCGTACCTGTTTTGAAGAAATTCCCTTGTCAAGAAATCTGGAACAGAGTTTGAATCTCTTTTAATATATTCTATATCAAAATCAAAAATACTTAAAATTGCTTGTCATCGTGCAAAAATTTTTTTTGAGGCAAGGTTTTTAACATCTTTTTGTAAAACATCTTTAGCGCTTTTGCAATTGATACGTAATAAAAAAAAATTTATTCAAAAGATTACTTTGAAATTTTTGTATACATAATACTATACTTAAAATCTCCTTTTTAATAGTATAATAGTTTCTTTGGGTATCATTCCAATGCGAAGATGTAAATTGTATTATACTCTCTCGACCATCTATGTTCTTTTGTTTAAAAATACCACCATATCTTTGTTTAAAAAAGGTCAATGTTTCTATGTGGAGACAATGGATCAGTTGGCTGATGAGTTGCTTCAGGAACTGAACATTGAGGATCCTCTTCAAGCTGCTCTAACTCATGAACAAGGAAACAATGGGCTCTTAGCATAAGAAAGTGAGGGGTATAAGCTGTATTTGGACAGTGCTAGAGAGCTGGGTCCTGAGACAAGGTTTTTGGAGCTGGAACAAAGTGGCTCTGAGGTTTTTGCTATCAAAGGATCATATACCAGCCAAAGCAGCTTGGACAAGGATTGGAATGTGGCTGATGCACCCCCTGTCGAGCTCAAGCCTCTACCAACAGGGCTCAGGTATGCTTTCTTGGGCTTAAACTCCACATATCCAGTAATCATCAATGATAGCTTGTTAGAGCATCAAGAGAGTGCATTGCTTAGTGAGATAAGAAAGTTCAGGAGAGCCATAGGATATTCTTTGGCTGATATTAGAGGGATCTCTCCTGACATTTTCACCCATATGATCCACCTAGAGGACCAATCTATGTCCTCTATTGAGCATCAATGACGTCTTAACCCCAACCTTAAGGAAGTGGTTAAGAAGGAGATACTAAAACTTCTTGAGGCAGGGATAATTTACCCAATCTCTGACTGAAGATGGGTGTCTCCTGTTCATGTTGTGCCCAAGAAGGGTGGGATCACAGTGGTTAAAAACGAGAAGGATGAGCTGATAGCTACTAGGACTGTCAGGACACAGAATGTGTATAGACTATAGAAAGCTCAATGCAGCCTCTAGGAAAGATCATTTTCCTTTACCTTTCATTGATCAGATGTTAGAGAGGCTTGCAAACCACCCCTTCTTTTGTTTTCTTGATGGGTACTCGGGGTTCTTCCAAATTCCCATAGATCCCCGGGATCAAGAGAAAACAACATTCACATGCCCTTATGGCACCTTTGCATACAGGCGAATGCCTTTTGGTCTCTGTAATGCCCCTGCCACATTTCAACGTTGCATGATGCATATCTTCTCTGACATCATTGAAGAGAAGGTGGAGGTGTTCATGGATGATTTTAGTGTCTATGGCTCCTCCTTCTCGGATTGTCTCTCTAATTTGTCACAGGTCTTGGAGAGATGTAAGCAGCATAACTTGGTGTTGAACTGGGAGAAATGCCACTTCATGGTGCAGGAAGGAATAATTCTTGGGCACAAGATATCTGAGAAGGGCATAGAGGTTGACAGAGCAAAAGTGGAAGTAATGGTGAATCTGCAAACCCCCACTTCAGTCAAAGGGATAAGGAGTTTCCTTGGGCATTCAGGGTTTTACAGAAGATTTATCAAAGACTTCTCAAGAATAGCCAGGCCCTTGACAAGGCTGTTGTGTAAAGAAGTTGATTTCATCTTTGATGCTGAATGTGAAGAGGCCTTCAAGATGATCAAGGATGCATTAGTCAGTGCACCAATAGTCCAGGCACCAGACTGGTCCCTTCCTTTTGAGGTTATGACAGATGCATCTGATTTTGCTGTTGGAGCAGTTCTTGGGCAAAGGAAAGACAAGAAGCTACCTGTTATCTACTATGCCAGTAGAACACTTGACTCTACAAAAGAGAAGTATGCTAATACTGAGAAGGAAATGCTGGCAATAGTCTTTGCCTTTGATTAATTCAGAAGCTACCTGGTGGGATCAAAAGTCATTGTATATACTGATCATGCAGCCCTCAGGTATCTGATGACCAAGAAAGATGCCAAGCCAAGACTGTTAAGATGGGTTCTTGTACTTCATGAATTTGATATGGAAGTACAAGATAGAAAGGTTACAGAGAATGGAGCTACAGACCATCTCTCTAGGTTGAGAATAGACTCCGAAGTCCCTCTTAATGACAGTCTTCCTGAGGAATCACTGATGGCGCTCCATTCTTACTTGGAGTTTGAAGAAGTAGATAGCATTCAAGAGAAGAGGATGCCCTGGTTTGCTGATATAGTGAACTATCTTGCTTGTGGAGTGGAACCACCTGAATTAGATGCTTACCACAGGAAAAAGTTCTTCAGAGATGTTCAAAGATACCATTGGGATGAGCCCTACTTGTATGTCTTGAACAAAGATCAGCTGTATAGAAGGTGTCTTGCTGAGGAGGAGATGCAACCTGTGTTGCAAGAGTTTCATGGTTCAGCTTTTGGGGGTCACATGGGAGCATTCAAGACTGTGGCAAAGGATCTTCAGAGTGGGTTTTGGTGGCCCACAATGTTCAAAGATGCTCAGTTAGTTGTTTCAGCATGTGATGCCTGTCAGAGGCATGGAAACATTTCAAAGAGGAGTGAGATGCCTCAAAACCCAATTCTAGAAGTTGAGATCTTTAATTGCTGGGGGATTGACTTCATGGGGCCCT
This sequence comes from Eutrema salsugineum, assembly GCF_000478725.1. Lineage (NCBI taxonomy): Eukaryota > Viridiplantae > Streptophyta > Magnoliopsida > Brassicales > Brassicaceae > Eutrema > Eutrema salsugineum. Next base: position 9,042,643 of record NW_006256547.1, on the reverse strand, counting down.
TCATTTCATCCTATGGGAATCAGTATATACTTGTTGCTGTGGACTATGTGTCCAAATGGGTTGAGGCCATTGCTTCCCCTACCAATGATTCCAAGGTTGTAGTGAAGCTGTTCAAGAGCATTATCTTCCCAAGATTTGGAGTACCCAGGGTTGTCATCTCTGATGGAGTATCTCATCTTGTGAACAAGACTTTGGAGGGTTTGCTGAGAAAGCATGGAGTGAAACACAAGGTAGCTACTCCTTATCATCCTCAAACTAGTGGCCAGGTTGAAGTATCTAATAGACAGATCAAGGCCATTCTTGAGAGGACTGTTAGCTCAAGCAGGAAAGATTAAAGCAAAAGGCTAGATGATGCATTGTGGGCTTATAGGACTGCCTTTAAAACTCCTATTGGGACATCACCTTTCAATCTTCTATATGGGAAGAGCTGCCACCTTCCTGTTGAGTTGGAGTACAAGGCCTTGTGGGCTGTGAAGTTGCTGAACTTTGATATCAAGACAGCTCAAGAGAAAAGGGTCATTCAACTCCATGAACTTGAAGAGATAACGCTTGGAGCTTTTGAGAGCTCAAAGGTTTATAAAGAAAAGACCAAGGCTCTGCATGACCAAAAGATTCTGAAAAGGGAGTTCAAGGAAGGAGATCTAGTGTTGCTGTTCAACTCTAGGCTTAAGTTGTTTCCAAGAAAACTTAAGTCTAGATGGTCTGGCCCCTTTAAAGTTCTTGAAGTCAGGCCATATGGAGCTGTTGTCTTAAAAGGAAAGACTGGTCAAGAGTTTGTGGTAAATGGCCAAAGGATCAAGCACTATCTGGTTTCACAAAGGAAGGAGGAAGCTACATTAGTTTCCCTTCTTGATCCACCACCAGCCTGTTAAACAGGTTTCCAAAGTCAAACTTAGAGACTTTAAACAAAGTGCTCTTGGGAGACACCCCAAGCTTATCTTTTGTAAATATGCTTTTGATCTTTTAATTTCTTTTTTTTATGGTTTAGGATGTTTTGATGGGTTTGTTTAGTGTCTACAGGTTACAGGTTTGAGTGTGGACCCTTGGAAAGTGAACAAAAGATGAAAAGGAATGAAGGCTGCCCGGTTTGGAGCACGGTCACCGGCCACGGTCAGATAACAAGGCGTAGCAAGCCTTTTAGCTATGCCACGAGGGTAGAAGCACGGTCTTAGGTGTGACCGTGGCAGAAGAAGCAAAAGTTCGGAGTTTGCCACGGTGGGAAGACACGAGACCGCAGGTGACCGTGGCAAAAAGAAAAGAGGAATGGACCGGAGTTCGGGCTTTGACACGGCCAGGAGACATGGAACGCAGGCGGTCGTGGCAAAAAGATGCAGATGTTCGGGTTTTTCCACGGTTAGATGACACGGTTATAAATCTGGCCGTGGCAAAGCAAGAAGAATGAACCTTGGGCTCGGGTTTTGACACCGCTACGAGACAAGGGTACGGGACTTGGCCGTGGTAAAATATGCTTGGAAAGACGAGGATTCAGACCTTGACACGGTCAATGGACACGGGACCGCGACCTGGCCGTGGCAAAACAAAGATGGAATGAGCATGGTTCAGACATTGACACGGGACAAGGACACGGGAAGAAGCCAGGCCGTGGCAAAGCATGGAGAATTGACCAAGGATCAGACTTTACCACGGTGAGATTGCCACGGGAAGAACACTTGACCGTGGCATAGGTTGGAAAAGAAGCAGACCTTCCGGGTTTGCCATGGTCGGACGACACGGGACGACCCAGGCCGCGGCAAAGAGAAAGCACACACACGTTTTTTTGACACGGTCACGTGCCACGGTCAACGATGGCGCAACCAAATTTTGAAAAATGTTGACCGTACGGACGTTGACCGGTGTGTGAGCCAAAACTCGCACAACCAAGAATTTGTGAAGAGAAACTAAGGGATCTGAAACTTCTAGGGTAATCGCGAGAACAGTAAGATCAAAAGAGGATTTTTATTACTGTAAAGTGTTTAGTCCTTATTGCTTAGGGTTGCCAAAGTTGGGGGAATGAATCGCATACATCATATATTTATACTAACTTTTTAAACCGCTTAGCCAAAAATCTCGGGCGAGATTTTTGGAATATTTCCTTATCGCCTCGTGCGGCTGACCGCCTTTGCATCTCGCCTAGGGTTTTCCATGGGCTTCATCTCTCAAGGCTTCGGTTCGGCCCGTCCAAGCTTCTTTACGGCTCGGCCCATCTAGCCTTCTTCACGGCTCGGCCCACTTGCCATGGAGACATGATCTAGCCCACCGCACCGATACACGGCTCGGCCCAAACGTGTTGAAGTGGGGCTCGGCCCATTTCTTTTGATGCGGCTCGGTCCACCTGTCTTCTTTCAGGGCTCTCCCTACTGGCCTATCTGCACGGCTCTCCCACTTGGCGACCACGGCTCTCCACTTGGCATGGTGAGAACGGCTCTCCCACTTGGCGACCACGGCTCTCCCACTTGGCGACCACGGCTCTCCCACTTAGCGACCACGGCTCTCCCACTTGGCGACTACGGCTCTCCCACTTATCTTTCTTCCATACTTAGCCATTCTGAGGTGGTTTATCTACTTGGGGTGAAAACCGACCCCACAGTTAGCCCCCCAGCTCGTCAGTTTCGGAGGCGAGAGTGACGAGGTCCATTATTCCCGACCGTAGGATAAACCACTGAGTTAGATGCTGAGGCGTTTTGGGAATGAAGACGCCGAGGCGTTCTGGGGATGAAGGCGCCGAGGCGTTTTGGGAATGAAGACGCCGAGGCGTTTTGGGAATGAAGACGCCGAGGCGTTCCCAAGGAGTGCCGAGGATGCCGAGGTGTTCGAGATGGTACCGAAGATGTCGAAGCAAGATTAAGGACGAGGCGATTTTTTTTTAATAGTGATAGCCCATGACGAGGTGATTTGAGGAGGTTATGCCGAGCCGAACAAATGGCGAGGCGTTTTGAGAGAAAGCTCGTGCCGAGCTGTTTTGTTAGCGGCAAGGCGTCTCAAGAAAGAATGTCAATGCCGAGCCGTTTCGTTAACGACGAGGCGTTTCAAGAAACAGATTCAGCGCCGAGCCGTTTCGTTAACATCGAGGCATTTCAAGAGAACAGATTCAATACCGAGCCGTTTCGTTAACGACGAGGTGATTCAAGAGAGAAAGAGTCAATACCGAGCCGTTTCGTTAACGACAAGGCGTTTCAAGAGAACAGATTCAGTGCCGAGCCGTTTCATTAACGACGAGGCGTTTCAAGAGGGAAAGAGTCAATACCAAGCCGTTTCGTTAACCTGGATACCCTGACTGTTGGTCTTCCGAGAGGAAATCCCTGATCTTTCGGCGCGTGCCAACGACGCAGTCCGGTATAGCCAGTTCACCGCGGATCCCACGCGCTGTTGGACGGCTTCTCGAGGTTTAAGCGGAATTCACGCACTTCGTTTTTTCTATAAATAGGTGAGCTCCTTCACTCTTCCTCATTATTTCCAGACTCACTCGTTTTCACTAAAGGTAGCTCTCCCTTCTCTCTTCTTTCTCTCTCTAGTTTATTTATTTTTCGGCTAGGGTTTCCAAGGTCTCCGCCGTCCCAGATCTTTTCCCGGCAGAGGTTCGCCGAGTCCTTCTGTAATTCTTGTATAACTTGTAAATCATGTCGAGCCGCTCCGACGATTCGTTGGACTCGCTTTTTCATTACGAGCCGAGCCGCGTAGATGCCGAGGCGAGAAGTTCAACAGAATCCTTCGAGGCGTCTGTTTCGCCGAACCCTTCCAATCGCTCATCTGACGAGGCGTCGAATGACGCGAATCCATCAAACGAGGGTTCTACAAATGACGAGCCGTTGGCTTCGACGAGCCGTCCCCAGGACCCGGTTCCTGATGAAGGTGCTAATCGCGCCATAGTAAAAGCCGAGGAGGAAGCATTTCCCTTTGACCTACTCGAGGCGAAGTACGAGTTGGAACGTCTCATGGCGTCCCGAGGCGCTTCCACATCTGGGCGAGGGCCACGAGTTAAAAGACAAAAGCCTGATCCGCCTGGCTCTACGCTTTCTTCCGTTGAGTCGCTCGAGGCGTTGAGGCATCGCTTTGGGATATCTGAGGCGGTGGAGTTTGTCATTCCCGAGAAGAGCGACCGAGCCGACAAGCCTCCAGAGAATCACTTCACTCTGTACGAGGCGTTCTTCGAGCTTTGCTTTCTCTGGTTCCCGATCCCCGGAGTGATCCTCGAATACCTTTGGAAACACGGGATCTCGATGGGGCAGTTTATGCCGAGGGGATTGCAGCATATGATCGGTATCTTAGTCCGAAGCTTCGAATGCGGTCTTGACATCGAGCTGAATCACCTGCTGAACTTGCTGGAAATCAGGAAAGCTCCGAAAGGAAAGTTTTCCCAGCGACGGATTATTGGCGGTTTTCCCAGCAAGGATCAGTTTTGGACTGCACGCTTCTTCTACGTTTTGGTGAACGAGGCGTTGGTCGGCGAAGATTACGTTCACCGAACCAAGACCGCTTGGGGACCACTTGGTAGCCGACCCGAAGCTTTGCCTCGGCTCGGAGATTCAGTTGATATTCTCTTCCTTTTCTGAAACTTTTGCTTTTTTGCTTTGTTTTGCAGTTCGGTGCTATCTTCCCCCGATTCCCGACAACCTCTTTACTGTTCGAGACTCTCTTTCGGCGCGAAAGGTTAATTGGAGAAGAAACTTCACCCTCGAAAGAGTAGAAAAAGCGCGAGCCATCCTTGCCGGAGTCCCCGTCAGTTCTTCGTCCTCAAGTTCTTCGAGAAATACCCGGGAGAAGATGGTGGTAATCGCCCTTAGAGAAAGGAAGAGGCGCGAGGAAGAGGAAGCCGCTAGACGAGCTGCCGAGGCGGCTCGCGCGCAAACCGAAGCGGTTCCGGCGCAAGCCGAGGCGGCCTCAGCGCAAACTGAGGCCCTCCTTCAAAACGACCCTCCGAGCGGGGAAGGGGATGTGATGATCCGAGCCGCAGAAGGCGACACTGCCGAGGCGGCTGAGAAAGATGTAGTGCCCGAGGTGGAACCGGGCAAAATTATCCCCGAGGTGTCCGGGGACGACTCGGCGGCGCGGAGTAAGACTCCTTCGCAATCCGCCATCCCGGCCCTCCCGAAGTCGACGAGGCCACCGACTTTGGTCGTCCAAAAGCATGACTCTAGCCGAAAACGTTCGGCTACTGACAAGGGGAAAGGCGTCGCCGTCCAGAAGGACGAGCCGTCCAAGAAGAGGCGGAAGCCGACGCCCGGGGACCCCGCCGCGCGTGAATTGGTTGTTGACGACCCCGACACTTCTTCCTCCTCCAGAGAAGCTGAGGAGGCCGAGGTCATACGGCGCGATGGCGCAGCGTGGTACCAAGGTACGTTTCTATTCGCTGTCCTTTATTTTCGTAAACTTTTGCTAAGTATTTAACGCGAGTTTGTTCTTTGCAGTTTGTCGCGGCCATTAACGACCTGACGGCCGAGTATGAGGCGGACCTCTCTAAGGTCGAACGTCGCTTGGACGAGGCCCGAAATGAGACCGCGGCGTCAAAGGTGAAGCTGGAAGAGGGGCAAAACGAAGCCGCGGCAGCGAAGGGGAAACTCACCGAGGCGATGACCCGAGTGTCGAGGTTGGAAGAGGAGAAGATAGTTCTCCGAGCAGACATCAACAAAGTTTCCGCCTCAGTGATTCGCCTGGAGGAAGCAAGGAGAGCCAAAAGCGCCAAGGTGGCGTTGCTTAAAAGGCGTATCGAGGCCAAGGACGCGCTGTTCGAAGCCAAGGTCAAACGCGCGAAGAAGGAGGCGAGGCGCGAGCTGACGGCGAAGTTTCAGGAACGCCTCGCCAAGGTGGAGGAGGGTTTGGTCAAGCTCGAGAAGGCCAAAAATGATGAGAACGATCTGGGACAGATCAAGGGCAATCTTGCGATTGTTGCCGACCTGAAGAAGCCGGACGCCCCGACGCTTGACGACGAGGAGGCGAAGCTGAAAAGCTGGGAGAGTGAGTATGCCGACGACGAGGCGTCAAGCGTATTGCTTCCGAGATTCGGGGCGAGCTGTATTAATCTCCTGTATTGCCGGACTCGGTCGACACCACCCTCGGCAACGAGCCGCCCGAAGAGACAGCGACCAACTTAGGCGTGGTAGATCCAAACGGATCAAACGCAGGCACGCCAGTCCTCTCGAACCTCCTCGCCGAACGTGAGACGCAGTCCGCGACCTGATACCCTCTGCTTTTCCCTGTTTCGTCTTTCATGCTTTTATACTTAGGTTTTTTTGTACGTTTTTGAACTCTTTTTGTAACCGATGCCTGGACGGTTTTATCCACCCGACACTCATTTTTGCTTATGGATATATTTTCTCCTTTAGCTGTTTTTCGTTTGGATGCACTTATTTTTAATGACTTGTGCAAATATCTGTGAAAACCAATGGCTTAGAGAAGATTGTCGAGAATGATTTTGATTGCTTCCTTAACCGAATTCTTCAAAATTGATAGATAGACGGGCTAAGGGTTGAGTTGTTTAAGGGTCTCGTTTGTATTCTTAATCCCGAGCTGGGAGTTAGTTTTGTGGAACATCCTTTAGGTGATGCTGGAAAGATTTTAAGTGATAATGTTGCAGCAAATTTTCGTAGCAACGCCGAGCCATTTTTAACGACGAGGCTTTTTCGCCGTGCATGGTGTCGAGCCGTGTAAACGACGACGCGTTTTCTCTTTGCGTGGTGCCGAGCCGTGTAAACGACGAGGCATTTTGTTTTTGTTTTTGTTCACCGAGGATGACTCGGTAGTCTTATTGATTTTGACTATGGACCGGCGTTTCCGAGAGGATGAGTATGTGTGTCCGGGTTTCTAGAGTTTACTTCGGTTTTAGAGAAAGCGATGTAGTCTCGACTTATAATCTCGTGTGCGATAGTAAACCGTGGCGACCTGATACGTTTTTGGTCTGATATTTGTATAGCGCGCTTAATTTTTATCCATAGAGGATGTAACTTGCACCCTCGTCCTAGGAAAAGTGGTAAAAGTCCGTTTAGAGAACTTTGTATTTGTTGCCCCGTTGTGGCCAGCAACGAGACGAGGCGTTTCGGTGGCTTAGTTTGCCGAACTGAAACTGAGGATCGATTAAGGTCCGAGGTAATCAGGTCATGATTACTCGCCGAAGTGATGAGTGAAAAAATTAAAAAAGATCCGCACTTGTTACAATAAGTTGCTGATTTAGAAAGAATGAGAAACTAGCCGAAGCGATAATGAACAGACGTGAAATAAGTAGATGATTCAAAACGAATTGAGAATGTGCCGAAGTGGTATGTATACGTACCCACTCCCCCCCCCTTTTTAGGAGGGGGGACAGCTGAACCCGTCCGAGGACGGGCTGCCTACGTATCCTTTGCAGGGATCAAGCCGTCCCGTAGTTCATGTCGGTCGTGCTGTATCCTTAGTGATAGTATTTCTTCAGGTGCAGTTCCATGATCTCGGAATCGCCTCGTCAGCTAGTGTCGCGAGTTCGTAGACTCCTGGACGAACCACTTTTGTGACCTTGTAAGGACCTTCCCAATTTGCTCCGAGCTTTCCTGCGTTCTTCTCGGCAGTATTTTGGAAGACCTTCCGGAGAACGAGCTCCCCTGCTTTGAATCTTCGGCTACGAACGTTTTTGTTGTAGTATCGCGCCGTTGCTTGTTGATAGTTCTGTATTCGAATTAAGGCTTGGTCGTATTGGTCAAGAAAGGTTCTATGCTTTAGGGCTTGAATCGGTGTTAGCCTTTAATAAGGAGAGAAGGCTCAAGGGATCACGTGTGATGTTTAAGGAAGAAGAGAGTTGGTGTCCGTACAATGGTCCCCCCTTGGCGCGTCGTTTACACTTGGTCTTGTGACCGTTGGAGCTGTCACTATCTCTCGGGATCCATGCTCAAGACTCACATGTTTCCTTATGTCTCTAACCACTTTCTTTTGTATTGTAGCTTAGCTAAACCTAGTTTCTATTCTGTCTCCTCTATATATGTGTCAAAGACGAGAATGAATAAACACACTACTTTGGGAACTCTTTCTCTCATCTCTTTTGCACACTCTCTCAAATCTCTTTATTCCGCTTAGTCTCTAAATATTCTAACATGGTATCAGAGCGATTGGTTCCGATTTCCTGAGTTTCTTTTCTCTATTCTTTAAACCTTATTCTCTAAATCTCTCATTCTCTAGTTCGCTCATCTCTTATTCTCTTGTTTCTCAAAACCCCTCAAGAACAAAATGAGTTCAAACGATGCAAACACCGAGATCTCAAAACCGGTGGTGATTCCTGTTATCCTCAAAGGAGGAAACTACTTGTTGTGGTCTAGAACCACAAAGACGGCGTTGTGTGGACGAGGGCTTTGGAATCACGTCTTAGAAGAACAGATTCCCGAAGAAGACGCCACCAAAGACGGAAAGAAGGATGAAGAAGCCAAAGCTGTGGAAGCAAAATGGTTCCAAGAAGACCAGACCGTGCTTGGCATCATTCAAAACTCCCTTGAGCCGACGATTCTTGAAGCTTACTCCTACTGTGAGACAGCAAAATCTCTGTGGGAAACTCTCAAGAATGTGTTCGGTAATGATACAAACCTGAGCAGAGTCTTTGAAGTCAAGAAGGCGATTAATGACCTGAGCCAGGAAGACATGGAGTTCAAAGCTCACTTTGGGAAGTTCAGATCTTTGTGGGCTGAGCTAGAGATGCTGAGGCCGAGCACTTTGGATCCTAAAGTTCTCAATGAAAGGCGAGAGCAAGACAAAGTCTTTGGACTTCTTCTCACGCTAAACCCCATCTTCAACGACCTCATCAAGCACATTTTGAGAGAGGATAAGCTCCCAAGCCTTGAAGACGTTTGTGCAAGTATCCAAAAGGAGCAAGGTTCTATTGGTCTCTTCAAGAAGCAAGAGCTCATCTTGGCCAACAAAGGTGTCTTTAAACCCGATGACAGGAAGCCATGGATCTGTGACCATTGCAAGAAGAAGGGTCACATCAAAGATAAATGTTGGATTCTTCATCCCCACCTGAAGCCGAGCAAGTTCAAGGATGCAAGAGCTAGCTTTGCTCAAGAAGGAGCCGGTGCATTGACACAAGGTGGAGATGGTGCCATGAATGTCTCGACTGAGTTTGTAAGAAAGACCGACCTTGAGGCTCTTATCAAAGCCTTAGCCGCAAAACAGTCTGGTATCACCTTCTTCTCTAATAAACCTAAAACCGCTTTAGTTGTCGATTCAGGTGCATCTCATCATATGATTAGTAACCCTGAACTGTTAAACAACATAAAACCGGCTTTAGGAAATGTTGTGATAGCTACTGGTGATGGAATTCCCATAGAAGGAACTGGTAACCTAAAGTTATTTGATAAAGATAGTAAAGCATTGTTTGTGCCTAAGTTCACTTCTAACTTATTATCGGTTAGTAGAGCTACCAAGGACTTAGACTGTTATGCGATATTTGGTCCTAATGATGTTCACTTTCAGGATATTAAGAATGGGAAGGTACTTGGAAAAGGGGGAACCAAAGATGATCTCTATGTTCTCGAGGATTCTTCACCAAGCGACTCAAATGCTTTCTCTTTTAATTCATGTTTTTCTGCAAGTTTGAACTCTATTTGGCATGCTAGATTAGGTCACCCTCACTCGCGTGCTCTTGAATTAATGTTACCTGATGTTGCTTTTGATCACACAAGTTGTGAATCTTGTATTCTTGGTAAACATTGTCGAGTTATTTTCCCTAAATCATCTACTATTTATGAACATTGCTTTGACTTGGTTCATTCTGATGTGTGGACTTCACCTTGCATGTCTAGGGATAGTAATAAATACTTTGTGACCTTCATTGATGAAAAATCAAAATATACCTGGATAACTTTACTTCCCTCTAAAGACTGTGTATTTGAAGCATTCACAAACTTTCAAAATTATGTGACTAATCATTTTAATGCCAAGATTAAGATTCTTAGATCAGATAATGGCGGTGAGTATACAAGTCAAAGATTCAAAGAACATCTAGCAAAGCATGGCATCTTACACCAAACCAGTTTCCCTTACACTCCACAACAAAATGGAGTTGCTGAGAGGAAGAATAGACATTTAATGGAGGTGGCCAGGTCGATGATGTTCCATACAAATGTGCCTAAACGTTTTTGGGGAGATGCTGTCTTAGCCGCATGCTATCTCATTAACCGGACCCCAACAAAAGTCTTACAAGACTCATCACCATTTGAGGTACTTAACAAAACTAAACCCTCATTAGATCACTTACGTGTTTTTGGGTGTGTTTGTTTTGTGTTTGTTCCAGGTGAACAGAGAAACAAACTTGAGGCCAAAAGCATAAAGTGTATATTCCTTGGGTATTCAACAACTCAGAAGGGGTACAAGTGCTATGATCCTGTTAATAGCCGCACTTATGTGTCCAGGGAGGTCAAATTTCTTGAGAACCAGGGATACTATGACAAGAAGAATTGGGAGAGTCTCAAAGACCTGTCAAGCTCCCCATCAGATCTCGCTACCAGTCTGCGGTTCTTGCTGGATCACCTTGGGAACCCAGTCCTGCCCAAGCAAGTGCATAAGCCGGTTCCTACAAGTACTCAAGAAGAAGCTGAGCCGGTACCATTGAGTTCAGAAGTAAATCAAGAAGAGGAGCAGAGTCAAGAGCCAACTCCAGATGACTTAGAAGTGGAGGCAGAGGAATCAGTCCCACAAGAACAAGGAGAGGCGGTTGTAGAGGAACCTGTTCAGCCATTAAGAAGAAGTACTAGGCTCATCAAGGATCCATCTAATTGTATTGTAGAGGAACCTGTTCAGCCATTAAGAAGAAGTACTAGGCTCAGCAAGAACACCAGAGTCTACTACAATAGTCAAGCTGTAGCTCATCCAATTCAGGCTGTTTGTTCTCTTGCCTTGTTGCCCTCTGATCATCAAGCGTTCATGGGAAAAATTGAGGAACACGAAATTCCTCAAAGCTATGAAGAAGCTAAAGACAAGAAGGAGTGGATTGAAGCTATAGGTGACGAGAGAGGAGCTATGGAGCGCAACCATACTTGGGATGAAGCCGAGTTACCACCAGGGAAGCGAGCTGTGAGCTCAAAGTGGGTTTTCACTATCAAGTATAAGAGTAACGGTGAAATTGAGAGATACAAGGCTCGGTTGGTTGCAAGAGGGTTCACTCAGACCTTTGGAGAAGATTATACAGACACGTTTGCTCCGGTTGCCAAGCTCCATACTGTAAGAGTAGTCCTCTCACTCGCTACTAATCTCTCGTGGGATCTGTGGCAAATGGATGTGAAAAATGCATTCCTTCAAGGGGAACTTCAGGAAGAAGTGTATATGACCCCTCCTCCAGGCTTAGAGGATATTGTTGCACCCGGTAACGTTTTGAGATTGAGGAAAGCTATATATGGATTGAAACAATCTCCAAGAGCCTGGTATAACAAGCTTAGTACCACTCTGATGGAAAAGGGGTTCAAGAAGTCTCACTCGGATCATACTTTGTTTACCCTCCAAAGTTCTCAAGGTCTGGTGGTTGTTCTTGTTTATGTAGACGATCTTATCATTTCTGGAGATGACAAGGAGGGAATTCAGTCTACAAAAGCCTTTCTTAACTCGGTATTCGACATTAAAGACCTCGGCGAGCTCAAGTATTTCCTTGGCATTGAGGTGTGTAGGTCTCCTGAGGGTCTCTTTCTGTCTCAGAGGAAATACACAGTTGATCTTCTCAAAGAGACAGGAAAACTTGGAGCTAAACCAGCCAAAACGCCGCTTGAAGAGGGCTACAAAGTCAATCGAAAGGGGGAGAAATCAGATGAAGCCTTCAAGGATGTATTTAGGTATCGACGACTTGTTGGCAAACTGATCTATCTCACTCTCACAAGGCCAGATCTCTGCTTCGCCGTGAATCAAGTAAGCCAACATATGCAAGCTCCGACAGTGTATCATTGGGGTATGGTGGAAAGAATTCTCAGATACCTCAAAGGGAGTCCAGGACAAGGCATTTGGATGGGAAAGAACAATAATACAGAGATTGTGGGATATTGCGACTCAGATTGGGCTGGTGATCGTGTTGATAGAAAGTCAACAAGTGGGTATTGTACTTTCATTGGTGGAAATCTTGTAACCTGGAAGACTAAGAAGCAAAAGGTGGTCTCATGCTCAACCGCAGAAGCTGAATATAGGGCAATGAGGAAGCTTACAAGTGAATTAACCTGGCTTAAGGCGCTCCTTAAAGACCTTGGCATTGAGCAAGAAGGTCTGATTACAATGCATTGTGATAACCAAGCTGCTATACACATTGCAACAAACTCGGTGTTTCATGAGAGAACAAAGTCTATTGAAATAGATTGCCACAAGGTCCGTGAGAAGATTGAGGAAGGTGTGGTGTTACCGTGTTACACAAGAAGTGAAGACCAGTTGGCTGATATTTTCACTAAGGCCGCAAGTCTTAAAGTTTGCAACAATCTCTTTAGCAAGCTAGGACTTGTGGACCTTAGTCGCCCTTGATCATAGTCCTTGATCCATGGACATCACACTCTTTTTCCCTTAACAAGGTTTTGTCCCATGAGGTTTTCCTTGTTAAGGTTTTTAATGAGGTGATGCTCATGGGTCTTCAAGCTTAGCAATCTAAACAACTTCGATGGCTAAGCTTGAGGGGGAGTATTGGTCAAGAAAGGTTCTATGCTTTAGGGCTTGAATCGGTGTTAGCCTTTAATAAGGAGAGAAGGCTCAAGGGATCACGTGTGATGTTTAAGGAAGAAGAGAGTTGGTGTCCGTACAATGGTCCCCCCTTGGCGCGTTGTTTACACTTGGTCTTGTGACCGTTGGAGCTGTCACTATCTCTCGGGATCCATGCTCAAGACTCACATGTTTCCTTATGTCTCTAACCACTTTCTTTTGTATTGTAGCTTAGCTAAACCTAGTTTCTATTCTGTCTCCTCTATATATGTGTCAAAGACGAGAATGAATAAACACACTACTTTGGGAACTCTTTCTCTCATCTCTTTTGCACACTCTCTCAAATCTCTTTATTCCGCTTAGTCTCTAAATATTCTAACAGGTCGCGCTTTTCGTTGATTAGGTCGAGCTCATCTAGCATCATTAAGTGGTTCAAGCCCTCCTGTCCTGGTAGAAGTCTTCGTCGAATACCTGGGAAATCCACCTCGGCGGGAATTATGCACTCCGATCCGTAGACTAAAGCAAATGGAGTTTCCCCGGTGGCTCGGCGTGGAGTTGTTCGATGAGACCAAAGGACTCCTTCGAGTTCGTCTGCTCACCGTCACTTCTTGGCGTCGAGCCTCTTTTTCAGACCGTCGAGGATCGTCTTGTTGGCTGCTTTGGCTTGTCCGTTCCCTTGAGGGTATCTTGGCGTAGATTTGCTGAGGCGGATTTTCCACTTCTCGCAGAAGGCTTCAAAACGTGTTGAGATGAACTGGGATCCGTTGTCGGTGACTATCTCGTAGGGGACCCCTTGTTGGCAGATGATATTTTTCCAGACGAAGTGTTCCACTTGAACATCTTTTATGCTTGCGTAGGAATCGGCTTCGACCCATTTGGAAAAGTAGTCCGTGAGGACGAGCAGGAAACGCTTCTGCTTCGAGCGATGTAGAGGTTTGACGATGTCCATCGACCATCTCATGAACGGATAAGGTGACGAAATTGACGAGAGCAACTCGGTGGGTTGATGAATTGTTGGAGCGTGCCGCTGACACTTCTCGCACTTCGCTGTAAATTTCTCGCAGTCCTTTACCATCGTGGGTCAGAAGTAGTCGTGCCGTTTAATCTTGATAGCGAGCGACCTTCCGCTGGAATGGTTCCCGCACGCGCCGCTGTGCACCTCGTGCATGATCTTTCTTTCCTCCGGTCCTTCGACGCATGTCATGAGAGGCCCTGAAAATCTCCACTTAAACACCTCGCCATCGACGAGGACATACCGCGTGGCCTGAGCTTTTAGTTTGCGGGCTTTCTATTTGTCGGTTGGCATCTCTCCATCGGCGATATACATTCGGATAGCTCCGAGCCATTCCTTGTCGTAGCTGTACTCCGGCTCGGCCGGCGAGGCGTCTTCGTCCATAGGAACGGCTTCGTCGTCCTCTGGTTCTTGTTCAGGAGGATTTATCAGCCGAACTCCTTCCACCTCTTCGATGCTAGGACGTTCGATGAAATCGACTGGGATCGTTCGCCGGAGGTCTGGGTCCGAGGTCGAAGCGAGTGCTGCCAATGCGTCGGCCGAGGTGTTTTCTCCTCGGGGGATACGAGTGAGTTTGAACTCATCGAATTTTTGCACCAACTCTCGGACCACTTTGAGGTAAGCTCCCATTCGTCCGTCCTTCGCCTCATATTCTCCGTTGAACTGACATGCTACGAGCTGTGAATCGCAAAAGGTTCTTATCTTTCGAACTCCAATTCCCTGTGCTAGTCGTATGCCGGCGAGCAGTGCTTCGTATTCCGCTTCGTTGTTCGAGGCGTGGAAGTTCAGGCGAAAAGACTGCTCCAATATTTCTCCGGTGGGAGAGGTGAGGCGGATTTCTATTCCCGAGCCGTGTTTAGACGACGAGCCGTCGACGTGCAGCGTCCACACTTCGTCTAGTGTTGGCTCGTTTGTTGCTTCGACGGGAAGTTCGATGAGGAAATCTGCGAGCACCTGTGACTTTGCACCGACCTGTTCCGATACTCGATGTCGTATTCGCTTAGCTCTATGGCCCACTTGGCGAGCCGACCGGATTGGCTAGGGCTGTGTAGGATCGAGCGCAGTGGAAGCGTAGCGAGCACAACAATCGAATGTGATTGAAAGTACGGGCGCAGTTTCTGAGCCGAGATTACGACGGCTAGGGCAACCTTCTCGATCTGGGGGTAGCGAGTCTCGGTGTCGGTTAATGTCTGGCTGATGTAGAAAATGGGCTTTTGCTCGGATCGTTCTTCTCTGATAAGCACTCCGCTTACAGCTGTAGCAGACACTGCGATGTAGAGGAAGAGTGGCTCTCCTTCGACTGGTTTTGCTAAGATCGGTGGGCTCGCCAGATAATTCTTCAATTCTTGGAAAGCCGTCTCGCATCATTCGTCCCACTCAAATTTTTTGTTTCCTCGGAGGGTGTCGTAGAAGGGCAGGCATTTGTCTGTGGAACGGGAAATAAACCTGTTTAGTGCGGCGACTCTTCCTGTGAGCCTCTGCACTTCGCGCTTCGTCCTTGGAGAGGGCATCTCAATTAAAGCTTTGATCTGCTTGGGATTTGCTTCTATGCCTCGGTGAGTTACCAGATAGCCGAGGAATTCTCTCGAAGTGACCGCGAACCAGCACTTTGCCGGGTTTAGTTTCATATTGTGTTTGTTCAATTGTTCGAAGCACTCCTGTAGATGCGCGACGTGGTCTTCCTCCTTGAGTGATTTGACTAACATGTCGTCTATGTATACTTCCATAGTTTTTCCGAGCTGAGCTCCGAACATTTTATTGACGAGCCGTTGATACGTTGCTCCTGCGTTCTTGAGCCCGAACGGCATGACTTTATAGCAGTATATCCCGCGATCAGTTATGAATGCTGTTTTTTCTCGATCTTCAGGATGCATTAGGATCTGATTGTAGCCAGAGAACGCGTCCATAAACGTTAACAGTCTATTCCCTGCAGTGGCTTCGACGAGCCGGGCTATGTGTGGCAAGGGAAAGCTGTCTTTTGGGCACGCCTTGTTGAGGTCGGTAAAATTACTCGCCACTTGCCGTTCTTCTTCTTCACGACCACCGGATTTGCGAGCCAGTCCGGATATTTGGCCTCGGCGATTGATCCTACTTTGAGTAACCTTTCGACTTCGTCGTTAACTGCTTTAGCTCGTTCGGGGCCGAGCTTCCTTCTTTTCTGCTTCACTGGTTTAAAGGTCGGATCCACATTCAGCTCGTGACAGGTCACGTCGATGCTTATGCCTGGCATATCTTCTGCTGTCCAGGCAAAAGTGTTGATGTTTTCCTTGAGGAGGGAAAGGAGTTCGCTTCTCAGAGGCTCTTCCAGTTTTGTTCCTATTTCGACGCATCGCTCCGGGCGCGCCTCATCTATACATACCGAGTCCACTGCGTCGCATACTGGCTCGGTGCGTGTTTCGCGGCTTTCCGCGATCTGTAATTGCTATAAGAGTTTCGAGAGCTCGTTCGCGGGCTCTCGGTCTGTCTTCATCTTTTTGCGGTCGATGTCTGCTCGTGCGTCGGTGACGGGGTTCCTTAGCTTATGCTCGGCTAGGCAGCACGTTTGTGACTCCTTCTGACTCCCCCAGATCGTTTTAACACCTGCTGGGGTTGGGAATTTGAGGCAGAGATGATAGGTAGAGGGTACCGCCCTCATCCCGTTGATCCACGGAGTTCCCATGATCACATTGTATATTGCTGGGTGATCGGTGACGCAGAATTCGACGATCTTAGTGACTCCGCCAGCTACCACAGGAAGCCTGATCGTTCCCATAGTCATCGTCGTTTCTCCTGAAAATCCGGTTAGAGGTTTGGGGATTGCTTTGACCTCGGAGAGGTCGATTCCCATTCTTCTGAGTGTTTCCCTGAAGATGACGTTCACCGAGCTTCCAGTATCGATGAGCACCCTTGCTACGTCATGATCCCTGATCATTAACTCAATCAACAACGGATTGTTATGAGGTCGATCGATTCCTGCCGTTTCCTCCTCGGCGAAGGAGATCTCTGTGTTTGGGATGTCGGTTGGTTTTGTCCAATTCTCCTTCGCTTCAGCTCGGCGCTGATAGGCTTTGATGGAGGATACGGTATCTTGGTAGTATTGGGATCCACCCATGATCATATTGATCCTTTGCCTCGGCTCGGATCGCTCTTCAGGTTCGCCTCTCCTGTCACGCTTGGGATTATCGCCGCGCCGCTCGGCTCGGCTCTCTCTTGTTGTTTGTTAGGGACGAGGCCTTTGATGCTAACCGCGTTTTGGAGCTCTCCCGCTGCCATCTTTGCTGCGAGCTTTGCTCCTAAAGTTCGGCATTGAGCCGTTGAATGCCCATAGGTCTAGTGATACTCGCAGAAAGCCTTCTCGTCGTAGTTGGCAGACTTTCTCACCCAAGTGTTGTTGCGCGGCTCTCCTCTTCCGCGTCCGGTGCCTACCTGGTAATTATGGGCGCCTCCGCTTCTAGGTTCATCCGAGCTCTGCGTTGTTGTGTTGCTCAATGGGTTGCCCTTCTTCGCGGGGCGCGGCAAAATTGAGCTTCAGATTGCCGCTTTCGTTGCTTCGTACTGCTCGTCCAAGTTTTTCATTTCCTCCTCGTTTACGACGAAGTCTGATGATCGGTGCAAAGCGTCTTGGATTGTTTGCGGGGTGTTGAGAGCCATCTCCCGTCGAAACTCAGACTTGTACCACAAAGATCGTTTCAGAGCCTCGAGTGCAGCCTTGTCGCTTATCCCTTCTATTTTGGATACGACTGCTTTGAACCTTGCCATGTAATCCCGAAGCGGCTCGTTCGGTCCTTGGGATAGTGTCCACAGGTCGGCATCAGATGTTCCTCTGTCCATAAACATCGAGTATTGTTTAAGGAATAAAGCGGAGAGCTGTTGAAAACTGCCGATAGAATTGCGCTCCTGCCTCGAAAACCATTCGAGCGCGGCTCCCTTGAGATGCTCCACGAAGAGCAGGCAGTATCCGGCATCTACTTCGCGTTCGGTGAGTTTAGCGGCGTTCTTTGTGAAGGCTTGTCCCATCGCTATTCGAAACGCGGTGATGTGTGCTTTCGGGTCGGTTGTTCTTTCGTAGAACGGGATTCTCACCTTCCCCGGCTCGGGAATCCTAGCCTCCGTGATTCTTGCAGTGAACGGGGTTCTTTGAGTTTCTTCAAGCATTTGGTCGATTTCGGGCGCGGCACTTGTCGCGTTGTGCACTTGAGATTTCATGGCGCGTATTTCAGCCACTGTCCGAGCCATAGAGGCTCGCAGCTCTTTGAGCTCGAGAGTTTGTGCGTGAGTCATTCCCTTTGATTGGGGGGGTCGCTCCCGCTCCTTTCGCCTCGGCTCGTCTTCGCGTTCTGCCTGCTCGATCCATTGGAGATTTTCTTCCACCTCGGTTGGGTTATCGCCGCGGGTCGGATCGGAGACTTCGTCAGTCCGGATGCCGTTCAGTGCCGAGGCGAGTTCTTCTTGACTAATTCGGCGAGCCGAGCCAGTTTGTTGTGGATTCATGGTCTCGTCGTTCTGCTGGGCGTCTACGTCGATCGCATCGTTTCCTTCTTCGCCGGCTCGTCGCCTCGAATTTTGGCGGAGAGGGGGCGGTTCGGTTATGTTGACTCGGGTCGCCGTGGGGGTCTGTTCGTCGAGGAGACGAGACATTGGAGGAGCCGAGGGGTTTCTCGCGCCGCTCCCTGAGGCTTCTGCAGGTGTCGAGAAATCGAAGCGTCTCCGGATTCCATCCATCGGTCGGGAATTCCGGCTCTCCAAGTTGGGTGCAGTCTCTCAGCCGCCATCGCGTCGAGCCTCTCTGTAATCGCCTCGTTTCTTTTATCCTGTTCGTCGATTTTCTTCATCAACGCAACCATCATGTTTCGCATCTCCTCCTGGGTTTCGATCGTTGCCGTCGTCGTGCCCGATGCTGGAGCGTCCTTCTCCGCGCCATTACCTCGGTGTTGTTGTTGTTGTTGTCGTTGGGGGTGTTGCTCGCCATGTTCTTCGGATCTTAAAGTCTCGTCGATTTAGAGTAAGAAAGTTTCGATTCCCCTCAGACGGCGCCAAATTGTGTGAGCCAAAACTCGCACAACCAAGAATTTGTGAAGAGAAACTAAGGGATCTGAAACTTCTAGGGTAATCGCGAGAACAGTAAGATCAAAAGAGGATTTTTATTGCTGTAAAGTGTTTAGTCCTTATTGCTTAGGGTTGCCAAAGTTGGCGGAATGAATCGCATACATCATATATTTATACTAACTTTTTAAACCGCCTAGCCGAAAATCTCGGGCGAGATTTTTGGAATATTTCCTTATCGCCTCGTGCGGCTGACCGCCTTTGCATCTCGCCTAGGGTTTTCCATGGGCTTCATCTCTCAAGGCTTCGGTTCGGCCCGTCCAAGCTTCTTTACGGCTCGGCCCATCTAGCCTTCTTCACGGCTCGGCCCACTTGCCATGGAGACATGATCTAGCCCACCGCACCGATACACGGCTCGGCCCAAACGTGTTGAAGTGGGGCTCGGCCCATTTCTTTTGATGCGGCTCGGTCCACCTGTCTTCTTTCACGGCTCTCCCTACTGACCTATCTGCACGGCTCTCCCACTTGGCGACCACGGCTCTCCACTTGTCATGGTGAGCACGGCTCTCCCACTTGGCGACCACGGCTCTCCCACTTGGCGACCACGGCTCTCCCACTTAGCGACCACGGCTCTCCCACTTGACGACTACGGCTCTCCCACTTATCTTTCTTCCATACTTAGCCATTCTAAGGTGGTTTATCTACTTGGGGTGAAAACCGACCCCAAAAACTGGTACAGCTGTGTCCCACCGAGCCTTCTTCTTCACACGAGTTTGCTTCCTTTCTTACCATTTCTTGAGCTTTATACACTCATATCTCTCTCGTTCTTGAACCAAATTGAGGAATTCCAACTGCATTGAACTCGTAATCCTGTCTAGTTTCTTGCTGCACATTCGTTTTTCACTCGAAACTTGAAGATTCCTAGGTACTTAGTCTGTTAAAACTCACCTTTTCCATGTCTTAGTGTACTGTTCATGAACAGGAAAACAAATGGAATCGATTTTAATAGGCCTCTTGATACCTTGGAATCATTTTGTGAGTATTGTGCAAGTAGAATGGATAGGAAATGCATGGATCTTGCTTGAGAATAACCTGTTCTTGGAATTTTTTTTTAGAAATTTCTTGAAATTCACCAAGTATATAGATTTTTTTTAGAAATTGTGTTTCAAGCTGAACTCTTTGTGTGCATTGCTTCTTGCCATTGCTTTGAGTTTATTGAGTTTTTAACCAGCTTAAGACACATTCTTTTCTAGTGAAAATAATCTGTGCCACACATGAACTTGGTGAATTTTTGGAAAACTTTTGTTATTCTCTTGCTTTGGTGTTCACAGCTGTTTGAGAAAATGCAGGATGGGAGGAACAAAAAGAACAGCAGCCATGGAGAAATAAAAAAAAAGAGAACGTTGGAGCTTCAGAGGATCAGATTATACCTTTTGGGCATAAAGTTTTCAAGAAACAAAAGAAACAAAGGAAGCCAAAGAACCCAGCTGAGAAGAAAGCAAAGAATGTGGCTGTACCAAAGAAAACCAAAGCTTCTACTTCAAGGAGTTCTGGTAAAGAACTGGTGCTGGTTGGAGCTGTCTAGAGGAAAGGAAAAGAGGTGGCTGTGGCTGAGGATGAAGAAGAAACAGAGAGTGATCCTGAAATACCATTGCAGCCGGTTAAGAAAGCAAAAAGAAAACCAGAACCTGAAGACAAAGAACCAACTTTTGATGACTACTTTGATGTGTTCAAGAATGTAAAGGTGCTGCAAACCAAGTTCCCTGACATGGAGCTGCTGAAAAAGATGGGGATTCTTGAAGAGGTTCAGCTCATTTTTAACAACATGGGATTTGGTGGATTCTTTGAGATGAAAGATGTGGCTCATGATGGTGTAACACAAGAGTTCCTTGCATCCCTTGAAGTTTGTGGGTATGGCCCAAGAGATCAGAGGATCATGGAGGGAAATGGTCTTGGGCATATAGAGTTCACAATCAATGGTACACAATACCATGTGAGCTTCAAGGAATTAGATGAGATCTTTGCCTTTTCAAGACCTACACAAGATGAGACAGTGAAGTTCACATACCCTGATCACATGATTACTGACCTGTGGGATACAATTGCTTTTGGGAGCTTCAGGGGAGGAAGATGCAAGAGTTCATGGATAAGAAACCCAGCCATCCGCTATGCTCACAAAGTGCTTTGCCAAATGTTCTTTACCAAGCACAATGATGGTGTGGTGCATCTAGCTGACATGGAACTTCTGGGTATGGGTCTGCATCCTCTCATCAGTCATTTGAGGAGCAAGAGAGAATTTCATCTCCCACACTACATCCATACTGGTGGTGCATTCTTGGCACGCCATATGCTGATATACAAGGATATTGCTTGGAGTGAGGGTAAAAGGAAGAAGCTCACTAAGTTGCACAATGGATGGCTAGTGACAAAGATTTTGAAAGCAAGAGGTTTTGTCTTTGATGATGTTGAGGTCAGGCATGAGCTGATTGATGAAGCTACACTCACCAAGGTTGGGTTCTTGGCAGAAAGCAATGGTGAAAACTTCTTGTACAACTTCAAGCTCTTACAAGATGAGAAAGTTCAAGTTCTGTTGCCATACCCAGCGATCACCACCCTCAGAGAAAGGCACAATGTCTCCTTTATTGTTCTAAAGGATCAGCTCTACAACCCAGCCATTCACCCTCCAATTCGCAAATGCAAGAGGACTGCAAGTTCTAAGGGTAAAGAGCCAGTTGAAGAGCAGAGCACAACTAGAACAGCCGGTTGTGAGAATGAGGAGCCAAGAGATTTTGAAAAAAGGATGGGAGCAAGCGGGAATAACTTTGATCCTTACTTTTGGGGTGAGCCTGATTATCACACAAGGAAGCTGTATTCCAGAGTTAACAGCCTTCAGAAATGGTGCAAATGGCAAGACAAAACGATCCACAAGCTCGTTGACTGTGTTAGGCAACTTAAGATGAAGGTTAAAAAACTCACAGCTCCAGCACCTCACCCAAACAAGATCCAAGAGAAGATGTGGGAGAAAGCTCAGCCGCTCATGACCTTGTGTTACCACCAGGAAAAGAAGACTGGGTGAACCCGGCCACAGCGTTCCTACCAGACTCACCTGAGAGCAGCCCACCTAGATACTCAACTCCATCATGTTCCACCTCCAACCCATCCCACTACCTGGGATCCGACCTCAGTGATTGAGGTAAACACTCAAAACTCTGTACATATGCATGTAGATCTTGTTTTCCATTTTGCATTTTACTTGTTTACTTTGCTTTAACTCCTTTCTCATGCTTTTATATCACAAGGGACTGTGTTATTTAAGTGTGGGGGAGGAGTTTCATCTTTTACTAATCATGTTTTATGTGTTCTTATTTTACACTTTGAGTCTTGAGTCACATTCTAGCATGCATTCATGTAGAGTTTCATCTAAGTGCATATAAAAACCCAAAAAAATTGAAAAATTGATAACTAAGAGTTTTCAAGGCTCTTTGTAGAGGTTATCAATTGCCTGTCTTGTAGTACAAGGGGTTTATCAATCCATATGTGGTGTTAGACACTAAACTATGTGATCAGGTTCTTAATTCAAGCAAACAAGTGTAATTTTGATTAACTAATGACAACTACAAACTTAAAAACAAGATAAATGACTAAAGAAGTGATCAAACAAAGAACTAAACAAATGACAAGTGATGAGAATGTATGTATGATGATGAGAAAGGTCTTAGACATGATAGTGGATTAGGGTGCCTTCAGTGATAAACTAATGAGCTAATGGACCATATGATCAAGCAAACCATTCAACTTAAACATCATTAATTAAGTTAATCCTCTGATGAAGGTATCAACTTCTATGCCAAAACAGTTTCTAACCTAATCATCATTAGTGAAACATGAATTAACAAGCATTAAGAATCAGTTTAATCTGTCATTTAAGCATATAAACAATCATTCCCATGATGAATAACACTTAAACCTCTAACAACCTTGGTTAAGGCATTTCATCAAACACTTTTGGTGCATGAAATGCCCAGAATCTAGACCACATATGATTTGTATGGATCTAGCATTAAGAACAGGTTGTAGAGAATGGAATATGCAAGATCTAACCCCTAAGCTCACTAATCTACCACTTAAGCACCCTAATCTACATATCTAAGACCTTAATATGGAGATTACTCACTAGTCATGATCAACACACTAGATCCTTTGCAAGATGTGTTGTTAATCATGATTAGAAGTGTATAGATGAAGAGATAGATGATAGATTTAGAAGAAAGCAGCTTTAAACAAAAAGATCTCTTAAACTCTCTTGATTAAACACTCAATAATCGATATTTCTCTTCTTAGTGGAGTCTTTTCACAAAAGAGGCAAGAGACAAAGGGAATAAAGCTTAGTTTTTGGGAAAAAAACCCTACAAACTATTTATATGACTCTAAAAACGAACCGGGTCAGCCCGGAACAAACCGGGTCCTGACCTGGCTTTAGTGGATAAAGTGGAAAGTGTGCGAGTTGGTCCAGTGTCTTCCAGGTCGCATGACCAAGTCGCACAGGTGAAGAACTTGTCTTGTGAGACTTAAATTGCTTGGTTTTAGCCGCACGCCCAAGTAGATGTGTTTTGCGAGTCTTTGTGCGGCTTAATCTTCTTCTTCTTCAACTCGCAGGACAAAGGCGGTTTCTGGGGAATGTACATGTGCGACTTGGTCATCCCTTAGTCCCAAGCCGCATGCCCAAGTCGTACAACCAAGGAGAGGAGCTTGAACGAGATAAAACCTTGTAGACTCAGCTGCATGCCCATCCAGGAGTGAATTGCGAGTCTTTGTGCGGCTAAGTCTTTTCTGATCCTTAACTCGCACGACCATGTAGCAGGGGTCTTCAGGACTGTGTGCGGGTTGGTCTTCATTACTCCCAGGTCGCAGGCTCAAGTTGGTGTAGATTGCAAGTGATCGTGCGGCTTAGTTCCAGGCGCGGCCAACTCGCATGCCTAAGTCGCACGATTGTGGACTTAGCATTTTTCTTGCTCGGGAGCCTCAGACCTCATCCAGTGATAGCTAACCCGCACTTCTCAACTCGCAGTATCAACTTCCAGGCATTTATCTTCAGGCCTGCGAGTTAACCAAGTCGCAAGACTATCTCGCAGCATTCAGAGCAGCTTGGACCACTTCGCATTCCGGGAGGCTTAACTTCCAGGATATTGGTCTGAATTGTGTGATTCCAGTTTCAGAGGACAGAAGACTCATATATATTCAACTTTGGTGAAGGAAGCTTCGGTGCTTGGGAAGTGGAAGGTTTTCTGGAGGGCTCATCTTCGCAGTGAATTTACACGATCAGAGAGAGGCGTCTAGACATGTGTCCATTCCGGAAACGTTATCGTCTTGCTCATAGCTCCGAATTGAATTGTCTTGGACGTTCTGGAAAGAGGACCGAAATATCTCTGATTCTCGTGAAGGCCCCGTAAACTGAATCGGCCTGGAAGTGCACCGTACTTCGCATTTTTCGGAGCTCATCGGATCGGTCCAAAATGGCAGCGAGACAGGAGTTCCTTCCGACGAGCTTAACTCCCTGCTCACGTGTCCGAATTCCATGATTCTACTTGCTCTGGAACCGTGAGCCAATCTTCTCCAACTTTGATGAAGCACCCGACAGCTGAATCGGAACGGAAGGTTCCCCGGACAGGCGATTTCGGAAACGTGTCTGCACCCGGAGATTTTGGCCGAGGAATCATTAGCCGGTACGCATTTTGGCCGATAAAATCCACCCTCGGTACGTGAGAATGGCCGAGAAAAACCTTCCTGGTGCGCGAGAATGGCCGAGAACCTCCAAAAACCCAATTTCACCATTTTTTAAGCCTTGGTCACCATTCCACTTCCTGGATTCATCTTTTCAGCTCCAAATAGCTCCAAATGCACCTGATAAACTCTCAAAACATGCAAAGACTCATTGGGACCTAATGCAACTCCTAAGTCCTAAAACAAACCCTAAGGACCTAAAATGCATGAAATAAGACATGGTTTGGAATGAAATATGCAACCTAAATGATGCAATTTTTCACTTTCACTCTCAAGTCTTGGAGTTCAAACTTTACACAGCTCTTTTTCTTTTGCAACCTCTAGCCTCTTTTTTCCTTCTTTTCAAAACATTTGAGCTCCTTGGCTTCTTTTCTATTCTTTTTACTTAGAGGCTAGACTCTTTCTTTTCAACACACCAGAGCTCACTTTCTTTAACTCAAAACTCCAAGACTGATTTCTTTTTCTTTCATTCCCCTAGCTATTTCCACTCTCTCTTTTCCACTCATCTCACCTTTTTCCACTCACCAACAAGTCTTTTCCCCCACACTTACTCCTCGCCAATACTCTCAGTTCCTTGATGTTGGAATACAGCACTCAATGAGACCTGCCCTTGTCGCTCTAAACCTAACACTTTCTGCTCAGTTTGATCCAAGGTGGCCTTTCAATTCAGACACAAACATTGGCTTGAAAGAAGGATGGGTTCAAGGTGAGGGAACTGATCCATGATGCGGATTCAGCTACTTGAGCTAAGGAAAAAGGGCGGTAAAAACAATGGTTCTAGCTCTAGTATGTATGTCGGTATCCACAAGCTTTTTCAAACAATGCATCACAAGATATTTTCAAGTCAAGTTCAAGGTTCTCACTTAATTAGAGTTGAGTTCAATTCAAACTTGCTTCTCAGATTCAGATCATTTCAGACTTTGCAAGCACAGAAAAAGATTCACAAGCATATTCAGTTCAAGTTCTCAAAGTGATGTACTCTCTAGAAAACCTATCATTACTCCCTGCAAGATGCAACCTACATGAATATGCAATCTAGACTCAATCCTAAAAATGAGAATGCAACTACATGCTCATTTTTTTGTGAAAATTTTTCTGATTTTTCCATTTTTTTTTTGGTTTTTATATGCACTTAGATGAGACTACATGAATATGCAACTAGATTGTGACTCAAGACTCAAAGTATAAAACAAGAACAGAGAAACATGGTTAGTAAAAGATGAAACTCCTCCCCCACACTTAAATAACACAGCCCCTTGTGTTATAAAAACATGAGAGAGGAGTGAAAACAAAACAAACAAGTAAAATGCAAAAAGAAAAAGAAAATCTACATGCATATTTACAAGGTTTAGAGTGTTACCTAAGAGCTGTGGAATTCAGACCCCAATGAGTAAGGGGGGTTTGAAGTGTGACCGGATGGTGTCTCCCAAGAATGATGGCTTGCCTCATCAGAACCGTCGTCAAGATCCACCCAAGTTGTGCCATATGTGACCAGGGCTGTGCAGTTCATGGAACTCTCTCCAACTTCCTCTCTGTTCCTTGGTGAAACTGGTGCTGGAGACCCACCTTTGCAAGGGTTTTCAAGCTTCTTGATCCTCTTCTTCATCTCCTTGATGCACTTGGCCATCTTGTGGATGGTTTTGTCTTGGTACTTGCACCATTGTTGGAGAATACCAATCTTTTGTTGAGCTCTGAACCCTGAAGTGCCTGGTTCCTCCCAGTTGTAATCATCAAAGTGGTATCTGTTTCCACCAAAACGTATTTGAGGTGGAGGCAGATCAGCATCTTGAGCACCAGCAGCACTTGTGGTAGCATCTTCAGCGGTTGCTTTCTTTCCCTTGGAGGCTTCTTCTCTGCAAGCTTGCTTGTATGTGACGATTGGTGGATCAGTTTGGACATTGTACAGCTCTTCCTTCAGCAAGAAGAAGTGAATGTTCCTCTTTACTTTGACTGTGGTGATGGAGGGGTTTGGCAAGAGAGTTTGGGCTGGTTCATTAATGAGGTTCTTGAAGTTGTAAACTACCTTGGCACCAACTCTTCCTTGGAGGAAACCGATCTTACACAAATGGGCTTCATTAATCAAATCAAACCTTGCCTTGTTCTCCTTGAATCTGTATCCCTTGGCTTTCAAGATCTTTGTGACAATCCATCCATGGGTCAGCTTTGCATCCTGCTTTGTTGAACTCCAAATGCACTTTTTGTAGAACATCAAAGACCTTGCTAATTGAGAGGCAAGGCAAAGTTGGTATTCATACCCTTCATAGGGTTCCCCATCTTCATGAGTTGGCATCAGCTGTTTCAGCCCCACACCAAGGAGCATCAGATCGCCTTTGTGAACTCTTCCAACATCAATCTTGAAGTAGAAGCTGTGAGAGAGAATCTTGTGTACATATCTCAGCACTGGATTCCTTATCCAAGAGGACTTAGCTGCTCCAGCTGTGTACTTCCCAGAAGCAATTGATCTCCATAGAAGTTGAACCTCGTCTTTTCTGAGATTGACTTGGTTGGAGAGATGAACATTTCTAGGTGTAGAAAACCCAAAAATCTCATTCAATTCTCTGAATGACACTGAATAGTCCTTTCCTTTCACAGTAAACTCCACATGTCCAAGCCCATCTCCTTGAAGAATTCTTGAATCCCTTGGGTAGTAAATGAAAGCTTCAAAGGAAGCCAAGAACTCTTGAGACTCCTCCTCATAAGCGATCTCTCTCATCTCCAAAAGTGACTCAATACCCATGTTCCCAAGCAATGTTTTGACATCTTCATAGATGCTAATATTTTTCAGAAATTCCACATCAGGGAACCTCCCTTGCTGGATCTCTATCTGTTGAAACTTAGCCAGATAATCATGTGTTTCTGGTTCAGTTTTCTTGATCCTCTTTGATCCCTCTTCAATGGTGCCTTGTGAACCACCAGCTGAGCTGCTTGAGTCACTTTCAGTCTGTTCACTCTCAGATACCACAGCCAACTGTTTCCCCTTCTTCTTGGAACCAGAAGCAACCACCAAAGCTTTCCCTTCATGCCTTGTCCTTTTTGGCGCTGGATCACATTTTCCTTGCTTTGTGGCATTCCTTGCTCCTTGACCTTTTTCTCTTGACTGTTAAGACCCTGAGACCAAACCCTTGCCCTTGGATGCAGTGCCCTTCTTCTTGGCCAAAGAGTTGGTTCTTTCAGTCATCTGCCAAGAGATTCTCAAAACAATGTTAGCACAAGAACAAACTTCACAAAATTCTCCCAAATTTTGAAAAAATTTGTTGCAAGAATTGATTTTAAAATCACATGAACAGGTTTCTCAAGCCAAGCATCAATACAATAAGTTCATAGCAATGCAAAAACAAGAGTGCAAAGCAAGGACTCAGCAAGAACCCAATTCATTTCTTTTTTTTTTTTTTTTTTAAATCGATTTTTTTTTCATGAATTACTTGCAACAATTTTCAAAACTCAAGAACAAGGAATCACCAACAAAGTGCTCTGTTTTCCAAGACTATCTATCATCCTAGAATTTATAAAAATAATCCCAAGGTCTAAAACAACCTATCAAAATCGATTCCACACCTTGAAGTTCAAAAATCACAATTGAAGAATATGGAAAAAGATGAATTTTAACAGAGGGAAATACCTTGGGATTAAGAAGCAACGAGTTCGAAATGCAATCAGGATGATGTTAACAACTCAAAAACGAGCTCAGAGCACTTTGAATCAACAAATTTGGTGGAGAAATGAGAGAGTTATGATGAAAACAATGGAGAGAAATGAGAGAAAGAGTTGCAAACTCGGGTTTATGGTGACGAAGAGAGAGTGTGGGACAGGGTCAAGCCTTTGGACTGGTGGTCAAAAGATCTATTTTCTCGTTGACCGGCCTCCTTTCTCTCCTTGTGCGACCTGGAACCGTCGGGATCGAGCCGCACGACCGTCTCGGTGTAGAACCGGAATTAACTTTGTGCGACCTGGGATCTTCTGTGTCCACCCCGCATGACCAACCTGCAGTAAATATGCTTCAGCTCAGTTTGATCTCTTCTCCATGCTGCGACCTGGTCTTTATGCTTCCCAGCTAGCACGCCCAACTCGGAGTGAATTGCGAATGTATGTGCGGCTTAACTCCTTTGTTCTCAGGTCGCACTCCTTCCTCGCAGACTTTAGCACTTAAACACCTCGGCCATTCTTCTCATGCTGCGACCTGGTCTCCTTGCTTCCAGCCAGCACGCCCAACTCGGAGTAAAATGCGATCATATGTGCGGCCTAGCTTCCTCTTGCACTAGGTAGCATGCCCAATACGGAGTAATTTGCGAGTTTTCATGCGGCCTGGACTCCTTTCTTCTGACCCGCAGCACCAGCTAGCACAACCTCGGACTTAAACATTTTGGACGTCTCCTTTTTGGTGCGGCCTGGTCTTCTCTCTTCCCAGGTCGCAGGCCCAACTCGGAGTGATTTGCGAGTGGACGTGCGGGATAAACTCTTGGACATCAGCTAGCACACCCAACCCGCAGGATTTCCCACTTAGTCACCTTGGTCCTTTCTTCTCCTTTGTGCGGCCTGGTCCTCTTTCACCAGGTAGCACGCCCAGGCCGGTGTAAATTACGAGTCCTGCTGCGACCTGGGCTCTTCTTGCACCAAACCGCACATCCAGGTAGCACTCAGGCG
Source organism: Eutrema salsugineum (assembly GCF_000478725.1). Classification (NCBI taxonomy): domain Eukaryota; kingdom Viridiplantae; phylum Streptophyta; class Magnoliopsida; order Brassicales; family Brassicaceae; genus Eutrema; species Eutrema salsugineum. The sequence goes on along the minus strand of NW_006256547.1, from coordinate 9,013,575 downwards.
TCCTCCAAGCTTTTCAGACCTTAAACACTTCTCTTAGCCCTTTCTCATGCGCTATCCCATTTATCATTAAGCCATGGCCTCCAAAAATCACCTAGAACCTGAGACCAACTCACAAAACCCATCAAAAAGTTCTATAACATAAAAGAAAAGAGAAGAAATCAAAAGAAATATGTACAAATATAAGCTTGGGGTGTCTCCCAAGAGCACTTTGTTTAAAGTCTCTAAGTTTGACTTTGGAAACCTGTTTAACAGGCTGGTGGTCGATCAAGAAGGGGAACTGATGTAGCTTCCTCCTTCCTTTGTGTACCCAGATAGTGCTTGATCCTTTGTCCATTTACCACAAACTTTTGGCCATTCTTGCCTTCTAACACAACAGCTCCATATGGCCTCACCTCAAGAACTTTAAAGGGACCAGACCATCTAGACTTAAATTTTCCTGGAAACAACTTAAGCCTAGAGTTGAACAGCAGCACCAAATCACCATCCTTGAATTCCCTTTTCAGAATCTTTTGATCATGCAGAGCTTTGGTCTTCTCCTTATAGATCTTTGAGCTCTCAAAAGCCCCGAGCCTTATTTCTTCAAGTTCATGGAGTTGAATGACACTTTTCTCTTGAGCTGTCTTAATATCAAAGTTCAGCAACTTAACAGCCCACAAAGCCTTGTACTCCAACACAACAGGAAGGTGGCAGCTCTTCCCTTATAGCAGATTGAAAGGTGATGTCCCAACAGGAGTTTTAAAGGCAGTCCTATAAGCCCACAATGCATCATCTAGCCTTTTGCTCCAATCTTTTCTGCTTGAGCTAACAGTCCTCTCAAGAATGGCCTTGATCTGTTTATTAGATACTTCAACCTGGCCACTAGTTTGAGGATGATAAGGAGTAGCTACCTTGTGTTTCACTCCATGCTTTCTCAGCAAACCCTCCAAAGTCTTGTTCACAAAATGAGATCCTCCATCAGAGATGACAACCCTGGGTACTCCAAATCTTGGGAAGATAATGCTCTTGAACAGCTTCACTACAACCTTGGAATCATTGGTAGGGGAAGCAATGGCCTCAACCCATTTGGACACATAGTCCACAGAAACAAGTATATACTGATTCCCATAAGATGAAATGAAGGGCCCCATGAAGTCAATCCCCCAGCAATCAAAGATCTCAACTTCTAGAATTGGGTTTTGAGGCATCTCACTCCTCTTTGAAATGTTTCCATGCCTCTGACAGGCATCACATGCTGAAACTACCATCTGAGCATCTTTGAACATTGTGGGCCACCAGAACCCACTCTGAAGAACCTTGGCCACAGTCTTGAATGCTCCCATGTGACCCCCAAAAGCTGAACCATGACAGTCTTGCAACACAGGTTGCATCTCCTCCTCAGCAAGACACCTTCTATACAGCTGATCTTTGTTCAGGACATAGAGGTAAGGCTCATCCCAATGGTATCTTTGAACATCTCTGAAGAACTTCTTCCTGTGGTAAGCATAAAGTTCAGGTGGTTCCACTCCACAAGCAAGAAAGTTCACAATATCAGCAAACCAGGGCATCCTCCTCTCTTGGATGATATCCACTTCTTCAAACTCCAAATAAGAATGGAGTACCATCAGTGATTCCTCAGGAAGACTGTCATTAAGAGGGACTTCAGAGTCTATTCTCAACCTAGAGAGATGGTCTGCAGCTCCATTCTCTATACCCTTTTCTGTCCTTGGTTTCTCAGCAACCTGATCATCTTTTAAGGCTGCCTCCCCCTCTGTTTGATCATTGTCCTCAATGATCACATTGTTGTTCTCAATACCAGGTAACTCCTTTTCACTCCTCAGTGTAATGGCCTTAGCATATTCCTTGGGGTTGGGTTCAGGTTTTCCAAGTAGATGACCTTGGTTCCTTGAGCTTGAGGCCTGGTTCTGCTTCAGTTCCTTGATTTCCTGTTGCATGGCTGCATTCTGTCTTGCAAATATCTGTTGACCTTGAAGTAGTTGTTGCAGAATACCAACCATATCTGACCCCATCTGTGGCTGCTGCTGAACCATTGGTGGCTGAAACAGTTGTTGAACTGGCGCTTGCTGCTGGAACTGTGATGGACCAAACCCTGGTGGTGCCTTTTGCTGTTGCTGTGAACTGAAACCAGTACCCTGAAATGGTTGCTGTTGCTGACCAAAACCCTGATTTTGAGCAAACTGATTCTTGGGTTGAAAAGACTCTTGAAAGTTGTTCTTGGGAACAAAGTTCTTTGGAGCTTGAGAATTGGGATAGACCTGGTCTTGTGGGTTAGCTACATTGGTGTTCCTGTAGGAAAGGTTTGGATTGGCATTACCATACTGATATCTCTGGAACCTCTGATTCCCAATGTTGTTAAGCTCCTCCTGGGTGAGACCTTCTTCACTTATGTTCTCAAAGATTTGAGAAGGTTCCTCATATTCTCCAACAAAATGCATTGGCTTCTGAGTGGTGAATTTCAACTTGTCCAATTCACTTCTCAACTCCTTAACTTCTCTGCTGAGCCTCTGTTCTGAGCTTGAACCTTCAGATCTATTTGATCTGTCATAGTCTTCACCATAAGTATCATTGCTCAATGCTAAGTTCTCCACTAGCTCTAAAGCAGCATGTATCTCCTTTCCCAGAAAGTTCCCATTAGAAGCAGTATCCAGCTGGTTTCTTATCTTGGGAAGAGCTCCTCTATATAGTGTGCTGAGAAGTGAAGCCTCACTAAACCCATGGTGTGGGCATTGGTTTGTGTAGCTCCTGAATCTCTCATATGCTTCACCAAAACTCTCATTGCTTTGCTGAGTGAAGCTAGAGATTTGGTTCCTCAGTTTTGCAGTTCTTGAGGTGGAGAAGAACTTAGATAGGAAAGCTTGCTTGCATTGCTCCCAGGTTTAAATGGAGCCTCTTGGAAGATTCTTTTCCCATTGATGAGCTTTGTCACCAAGACTGAATGAGAATAGTCTTAGCTTGAAGCTGTCTTCTGAAACTCCATTAATCTTAGTCAGGTCACACACCTTATCAAATTGATCCAAGTGTTCCAAGGGATCTTCCATTGCTAATCCATGGAACTTTGAGTTCTGGACCATATTCAACAAGGATGCCTTCACTTCAAAGTTGTTGTTTTGCACAGGTGGTGCCTGAATTCCAGCTCCATATTGATGAGCATTGGCCCTGTCATTATCTCCAACATAGACTTGTGGTTGCTCATATCTTCTTTGCTGGTGTTGTAAGGGCTTGTGTTGGTGGTGCACCTGTTGTCTTTGCTGTACATTGGCCTGATGCATCTGTTGATGAGCTGGAGCTTGTCCCTGGTGGACATAAGCTTGTTGGTGATGCACCTGTTCCTGATGAACATTACCCTAATTTAACCCTTGACCAACTCCATTACCAGCTCCATTACCCTGAGCCTGTTGCTCCTAAACCGGTTGTTCTATATCCACCATGTGATCTCTTTGGTCTTCCATATCAGCCTGATCAATCTGTCTTCCACGTCTGTCCCTTCTCCTCCTTGGTACCAAAAGATTGATGTTGTCGTTGAGAGGGAAAGGTGGACCACAACTTCTTGATCTGGACCTGGTGTTCATACACCTGAAATCACAAACAGAACTTGAAAGTAATCAGTAAAAACAAGAAAGTAAGTGATAGATAAGACTTTTAGGGTCTCAGGGCTATCAATCCCCTTGTCAATGTAGCACAAAGAGGTTTATCAATCCAGATGTGGTGTTAGACACTAAGCTATATGATCAAGTTCTTAATTCAAGCAAACAAGAGTGGGTTTTGATTAATCTAGAGACAAATATAAACATAAACAGGATTAAAGACTAATGACAATGACAAATGGTGTGAATAAGATATGATGGAGGCATGAGATTCTAGACATGATAGATGGTTAGGGTGCTTTGGTGTTAAACTAGGAATGCAAATGACAATGATGAGACATGATTCAAGTGATTAAGAACTCTAATCTATGTTAATCCTCTCATGAAGGTATTAACCCCTATACTAATCCATTTTCAAACCAAATTCCCATTTGTGAAATATGAATCAATATGCATTAATAAACAGTTCTCAATGATCATTCAAGCATTTAACAAATCATTCCCATGATGAAAAATTACTTAAACCTCTAACACAACTCTTTCAGGAATTTCATCAAACACTTTTGGTGCATGAAATTCCCAGAATCTAGATCTCAAGTGATTATCAAGGATCTAGCATAGAGAATAGTTGTTTAGAGAAATGAACCAATGAATCTAGCCCTAAGAACTCCTAATCTAACACTTTAGCACCCTAACCTACACATCTAGAACCTCATTAAGGTAACTACTCACTAATCATGATCAACACACTAGATCCTTTGCAAGATGTGTTGTTAATCATGATTAGAAGTTGATTTTGATGAATAGAAATGATGAACAAGATGGAAAGAAACTGCAAATCGATTTAAACTCTCTAAAACAAAGTGTATTAAGTGGTTTTTCACAAAAGGGGAAAAAAAGACTAAAAGTAGATTAAGTCTCCTCACAAATTAGGTCTAAAAACCTTATAAAAGAAGCTTGGGCGAACCGGGTCAACCCGGAACAAACCGGGTACTGACCCGGCCTTGATGGGCAAAGAAGGGTTTGCCACGGTCTGGTGCATCCTTGGTGTGACCGTGGCATTCCTGACCGTGTCAAAGTTTTTACTTGTGTTCTTGGTTCCTTTTGTTGCCGCGGTCTGATCAAGCTTCATCTGGGACTCGTGGCAAGTTAGCCGTGTCAAACGCCGAAGATGTGTAGAGGTTGCCACGGTCAAGCCTCCAGACCGTGGCATTCACACCGTGCCAAAACTCGCATGCATGTGAGTACCTTCCCAGCCAAGTATATGCTTGCCACGGCCAAGTCTCAGGCCGTGGCATTGAGATCGTGTCAAAAGCCAAAACTGTGTAGAAGTTATCTCCAGCCTCTTGTTCATTTGCCACGGTCAAGTCCTAGACCGTGGCATTCAGCTCGTGCCAATCGCCGAAGGTTGCAAGATGTTGCCACGGCCAAGCTTCATACCGTGGCATGTTTAACTTAGTCATCCTGGGCTGTCTGGACCATCTCGCATTCCGGAGAGTGTAACTTCCTGGAGACCTGTCCGAATTGAGTGATTCCGGTTTCAGAAGACAGAGGACTCATTTATCTCCAACTTTGATGAAGGAAGTTTCAGTGCTTGGGAAGTGTAAGGTTTCCTGGAGGGAACATCTTTGAAGTGCATTTACACGACCAGAGAGAAGCGTCTAGACATCTGTCCATTCCGGAGACCGTATCTTTCTGCTCAAAGCTCCGAATTGACTGATCTCGGTTGTTCTGGAAAGAAGACTCAAATGTCTCTGATTCTCATGAAGGCCGCGGAAACTGAATCGGTCTGGAAGTGCACCGTCCTTCGCATCCTTCAGAACTGATCTGCTCGGTCCGGAATACCTGCGAGACAGGGGTTTCTTCCGACGAGCTTATCTCTCTGCTCACGCGTCCGAATTCCACGATTCCAATTGCTATGAGACCGTCCTCCAATGCTCTCCAACTTCTATGAAGGACCCGCCGTCTGAATAGGACCGGAAGACTCCCCGGACGGGCGATTTCTGAGACTCGTTCACACCCGGAGATTTTGGCCGATACACTTCATTCGCGGTACGTGAAAATGGCCGGTAAAGCTTACCGCGGTACATGAAAATGGCCGGTAAAACCTTCCTGGCCAGCGAGAATGGCCGATAATCTCCCAAGACCTGATTTTTCCACTTTTTCAAGCTTTGCTCACCATTCCACCTCCTGGATTCATCTTTTCAGTTCCATATTCACCTGACAGACACTCAAAATATGCAAAGACTCATTGGGACCTAATGCATCTCCTAAGTTCTAAAATAAACCCTAAGGACCTAAAATGCATGAAATAAAACATGATTTGGGATGATTTATGCAACCTAAATGATGCAAATTATGAACATATCAACTCCCCCACACTTGTCCTTTGCTTGTCCTCAAGCAAAAAGAACAAATGAGAGAAAGAGGTTGTATGCAATGGGAGTTCACATTTTCTTTTTGAGAGAAGTGATCACAATGAGAATTCAAGTTCATGCTCAATTATGCAATGCAAAGTCATACTCAGATGTATGTCAACTCAGCAAGGAATCTCCACAAGTTCTTCTCTCTCTCAACTCTTTCACATTCATTAAGCCTTTATCAGGTGGATCTCATGATGCAAGGTTTAAACAAGCTGGCTTGGCTAGGGAGAGGCTATGAGATTAAAATGATCTCATCAGTGTTCAAGTGGGTTAAATGCAGCAAAGGGATCTCTCTATGAATGATCAAACTTTGGCAGAATGCTAAAGGTAAAAAGCAACCTATGCATACAAGGGCAAAGACTCATCACTCCCCACCCTCTACTCAAAGCTTCCTCACTTGCTCAAAAATCCTCACTTTTCACTCTCATTTTCCTCTCACTAGGGGATTTACTTTTCACATTTCCTCTCAAGTCTTGGAACTCAAACTTTACACAGCTCTTCTTCTTTTACAACTTCTAGCCTCTTTTTTCTTTCTTAACAAAACATTTGAGCCTTTCGGCTTCTTTTCTTCCTTTTTTTTTTACTTAGAGGCTAGACTCTTTCTTTTCAACAAACCAGAGCTCACTTTCTCAAAACACCAAGACTGATTTCTTTTTCTTTCATTCCCCTAGCTATTTTCACTCTCTCTTTCCCACTCATCTCACCTTTTTCCACTCACCAAAAATTCTTTTCCCCCACACTTATTCCTCGCCAAAACTCTCAGTTCCTAGATGTTGGAACACAGCTCTCAATGAGACCTGCCCTTGTCGCTCTAAACCTAACACTTTCTGCTAAGTTTGATCCAAGGTGGCCTTTCAATTCACACACAAACATTGGCTTGAAAGAAGGATGGGTTTAAGGTATGGGAACTGATCCATGACGTGGATTCAGCTACTTGAGCTAAGGAAAAGATTGGTAAAAACGATGGTTCTAGCTCAAGTATGTATATTGGTATCCACAAGCTTTTTCAAACAATGCATCACAAGATATTTTCAAGTCAAGTTCAAGGTTCCCACTTAATTAGAGTTGAGTTCAATTCAAACTTGCTTCTCAGATTCAAATCATTTCAGACTTTGCAAGCACAGAAAAAGATTCACAAGCATATTCAATTCAAGTTCTCAAAGTGATATACTCTCTAGAAAACCTATCATTACTCCCTGCAAGATGCAACCTATATGCAAATGCAATCTAGACTCAATCCTAAAAAATGAGAATGCAACTACATGATCATTTTTTTTTTTTTTGTTTTTATATGCACTTAGATGAGATTACATGAATATGCAACTAGAATGTGACTCAAGACTCAAAGTGTAAAATAGGAAAATAGAAAACATGATTAGTAAAGGATGAAACTCCCCCCCACACTTAAATAACACAGTCCCTTGTGTTATAAAAGTATGAGAAAGAAGTGAAACCAAAGCAAACAGGCAAAATGCAAAAGAAAAAGAAAGTCTACATGCTATTTACAAGGTTTTGAGTGTTTACCTCAATCACTGAGGTCTGATCCCAAGTAATGGGATGGATTGGAGGTTGAACATGATGGGGTGGGATATCTGGGTGGGCTGCTCTCAGGTGAGTCTGGTTGGAATGCTGTGGCCGGATTCACCCAATCTTCTTTTCCTGGAGGTAGCGCAAAGTCATTGGCAGCTGTGCTTTCTCCCACCTTTTCGTTTGTATCTCGTTTGGGTGAGGTGGCTGGAGCTGTGAGCTTTTTAACATTCTTCTTAAGCTTCCTAACACAGTCAACCAGCCTGTGGATCGTTTTGTCTTGCCATTTGCACCATTTCTGAAGGGTGTTAACTCTGGAATACAGCTTCCTTGTGTGATAGTCAGGCTCACCCCAAAAGTAAGGATCAAAGTGATACCTTCCTGCTCCCATCCTTCTTTCAAAATCTCTTGGCTCCTCATGCTCACAACCAGTGGTCCTAGTTGTGTCTTCCTCGTCAGCTGGCTCTTTACCCTTAGAATTAATTGGCTTCTTACATTTGGGAATTGGAGGGTGAATGGCTGAGTTGTAGAGCTGATCCTTGAGGACAATAAAGGAGACATTGTGCCTTTCTGTGAGAGTGGTGATGGCTGGGTTTGGCAACAGAACATGAACTTTTTCATCTTGCAAGAGCTTGAAAGTGTACAAGAAGTGTACACCATTGCTTTCTTTTAGAAACCCAACCTTGGTGAGGGTAACTTCATCAATCAACCCAGGTCTGACTGCAGCATTATCAAAGACAAAACCTCTTGCTTTCAGAATTTTTGTCACTAGCCATCCATTGTGCAACTTAGTGAGCTTCTTTCTTTTACCCTCACTCCAAGCAATGTCCTTGTAAATCAGCATTTGGCGTGCCAAGAATGCACCACTAGAAGGGATGTAATGTGGAAGGTGAAACTCTCTCTTGCTCTTCAAGTGACTGATGAGAGGATGAAGACCCATACCCAATAGCTCCATGTCAGCTAGATGCACCACCCCATCATTGTGCTTGGTAAAGAACATTTGGCAAAGCACCTTGTGAGCATAGCGGATTGCTGGGTTTCTTATCCATGAACTCTTGCATCTTCCTCCTCTGAAGCTCCCAAAAGCAATTGTATCCCACAAGTCAGTGATCATGTGATCAGGGTATGTGAACTTCACTGTCTCTTCTTGTGCAGGTCTTGTAAAAGCAAAGATCTTATCAAGTTCTTTGAAGCTTACATGGTGTTGTGCACCATCTATTTTGAACTCTATGTGCCCAAGACCATTGCCCTCTTTGATTCTTGCATCTCTTGGGCCATATCCACAAACTTGAAGGGATGCAAGAAATTCCTGTGTAACACCATCATGAGCCACATCTTTCATCTCAAAGAATCCACCAAACCCCATGTTATTGAAAATGAGCTGAACCTCTTCAAGAATACCCATCTTCCTCAGCAGTTCCATATCAGGGAACTTGGTTTGCTGCACTTTTGCATCTCTGAACATGTCAAAGTAATCATCAAAAGTTGGCTCTCTTTCCTCAGAACCTGGCTTTGCTTTCTTGGCCCGCTTCAATGCTGTTTCAGGGTCACTCTCTGTTCCTTCTTCATCCTCAGCCACAACCACCTCTTTTCCTGCTCTGTGAACGACCTCAACCAATGCCAGCTCTGTACCAGAAGTTTTTGAAGTGGAGGCCTTTGTTTTCTTTGGTGCAGCAATCTTCTTTGTTTTCTTCTCAGCTGAATCCTTTGGCTTTCTCCTCCTTTTCTGTTTCTCGAAAACTTTGTGCCCAAAAGGCAAAATCTGCTCCTCTGATTTCTCTTTTTTAGATTTCTCCATGGCTGCTTGTCTTTTTGTTCCTCCCATCCTGCATTTTCTCAAACCATTGTAAGCACCAAAGCAAGAGAACAACAAAAGTTTTTCAAAAATTCACCAAGTTCATGAGCAGCACCAATTGATTTTTCTTTAAAAGAAGGTATTTCAAGCTGATTAAAAACTCATTAAACTCAAAGAAATGGCAAGAAGCAATGCACATAAAGAGTTCAGCTTGAAACACAATTTCTAAAAAAAAATCGATTCACATGATGATTTTCAAGATAATTTCTCAAAAATTCCAAGAACAGGTCATTCTCAAGCAAGATTCATGAAATCCCTATCCATTCTACTTGCACAATACTCACAAAATGATTCCAAGGTATCAAGAAGTCCATTAAAATCGATTCCATTTGCTTTTCTCTGTTCATGAACAGTACACTAAAGCATGGAAAAGGTGAGTTTTAACAGATTAAATACCTTGGAATCTTCAAGTTTCGAGTGTAAAACGGATGTGCAACAAGAAACTAGACAGGATTACGAGTTCAATGCAGTTGGAATCACTCAATTTGATGCAGCGCCTGGTTGACCGTGGCATGTGGTCGTGGCTTCAGCTCGAGAACGCTTCCTCTTTGCCGCGGTCTTGGTGTGGCCGTGGCAACTAGACCGTGGCAAAGGCCGAACCTCGTCTCTTTTCCTTTCTCTTGCCACGATCTGATCATTTCCCGTGGCAAACTCCTCGTGGCCGTGCTTATTCGTCGGTCAAACTCTCCTGATTTTTGCCGCGGCCAAAGCCTTAGCCCGTGTCCTTTAGACCGTGGCATTGTCCGAACATTGGCCGATTCACTTCTCTTTTTGCCACGGTCACATTTTCTTCCTGTGTCATTACTACCGTGGCAAAGGCCGAACCGGGGTTGTGCACCATTTGCTTTGCCACGGCCACATCTTGGACTCGTGTCTTGTAGAACGTGTCATCCCACAAACCTTGGCCGCTTCGCTTTTGCTTAGCCACGGCCAGGTCTTCATCCCGTGGCACTCCTCTCGTGGCAAACCCCGAGCATTGGACGTTCCCCCTGCATTTTGCCACGGCCTAAGATTCATCCCGTGGCAACCCCAACCGTGGCAAACTCTGAGCCTCATCCATTCTTCTTTTTCCTTTGCCGCGGCCGCCTAGGTTCCATGTCACAAGACCGTGGCATTCGCCGAACATATGCTTCTTTTGCCACGGCCAGGCCTTTAGACCGTGATTATCTCTCCGTGGCAACAGAAAGGGGCTTGCCACGCCTTGTTCTTTACCGTGGCATTCTTCATTCCTTCATTTCTTTTCATGCTGCATTCACTTTCCAAAGGTTCAGACTCACACCTAACACCTGTAAACACTCAACAGACCCATCAAAACATTCTAAAACATAAAAAGAAAAGAATCAAAAGATCAAAAGCATATTTACAAAGGGTAAGCTTGGGGTGTCTCCCAAGAGCACTTTGTTTAATGTCTCTAAGTTTGACTTTGGTAACCTGATTAACAGGCTGGTGGATCAAGAAGGGGAACTGATGTAGCTTCCTCCTTCCCTTGTGAAACTAAGTAGTGTTTGATTCTCTGTCCATTCACCACAAATTCCTGACCATTCTTCCCTTCTAAGACAATGGCACCATAAGGCCTTACTTCAAGAACTTTGAAAGGTCCAGACCACCATAGACATAAGTTTTCCTGGAAACAACTTAAGTCTAGAGGTGGAAATAGCTAGCATCAGAATCACCATTCTTGAACTCTCATTTCAAGATCCTTTGGTCATGCCACGAACTTATGGTCTTCTCATTATAGATCTTCGA
>NW_006256547.1:8967067-9001515 GCF_000478725.1 Eutrema salsugineum | reverse complement strand
ACACAATGACCTTTGATCCCACCAGGTAGCTTCTGAACTTATCAAAGGCAAAAACTATTGCTAGCATTTCCTTTTCAGTTGTAGCATACTTTTCTTGGGCAGAGTCAAGTGTTCTACTGGCATAGTAGATCACATGCAGCTTCTTGTCTTTTTTTTGTCCAAGTACTGCTCCAACAGCAAAGTCAGAAGCATCTGTCATGACCTCAAAAGGTAGAGACCAGTCTGGTGCCTGAACTATTGGTGCACTAACCAATGCCTCCTTGATCAACTTAAAGGCTTCTTCACATTCAGCATCAAAGATGAAATCCACCTCCTTACACAACAGTCTTGTTAAGGGTCTGGCAATCCTTGAGAAGTCCTTTATGAATCTTCTATAAAACCCTGCATGACCCAGGAAGCTCCTTATCCCTTTAACTGAAGTGGGGGTTTGCAGATTCACCATCACCTCCACCTTTGCCTTATCAACCTCAATGCCCTTTTTAGAGATCTTGTGCCTAAGAACTATCCCTTCTTGCACCATGAAATGACACTTCTCCCAGTTCAGCACCAAGTTGTGCTGCTCACATCTCTCCAACACCTGTGTCAAATTAGAGAGACAATCCGAGAAGGAGGAGCCATAGACACTAAAGTCATCCATGAACACCTCAACTTTCTCTTCAATAATGTCAGAGAAAATGTGCATCATACATCTTTGAAAAGTGGCTGGTGCATTACATAAACCAAAGGGCATTCTCCTATAAGCATAAGTGCCATAAGGACATGTGAATGTTGTTTTCTCTTGATCTCTTGGATCTATGGGAATTTGAAAAAATCCAGAGTACCCATCGAGAAAACAAAAATAAGGATGATTAGCTAACCTTTCAAGCATTTGATCAATGAATGGTAAAGGGAAATGATCTTTTCTAGAAGCAGAATTCAATTTCCTATAGTCAATGCACATGCGATGGCCAGTTATGGTTCTTTGAGCTATGAGTTCATCCTTATCGTTTTTCACCACTGTGATCCCACCTTTCTTGGGCACAACGTGAACAGGAGACACCCATCTTGAGTCAGAGATTGGGTAAATTATCCCTGCCTCAAGAAGCTTTAGTATCTCCTTCTTAACCACTTCCCTAAGGTTAGGGTTAAGTCTACGTTGGTGCTCAATAGAGGACATGGCTTGGTCCTCCAGGTGGATCCTGTGGGTGCATATATCAGGAGAGATTCCTCTAATATCTGCCAAGGAATACCCTATGGCTCTCCTGAATTTCCTTATTTCACTAAGTAATGCACGTTCCTCATGCTCCAGCAGGTTATCATTTATGATCACGGGAAAAGTAGAGTTTAGGCCTAAGAATGCATACCTGAGCCCTGTTGGTAGAGGCTTGAGCTCAACAGAGGGTGCATCCGCCTCATTCCAGTCCTGGTCCAGGTTGCTTTGGCTGGTGACTGATTCCTTGATAGCAAAGACTTCAGAGCCTCTTTGTTCCAGCTCCAAAAACCTTGTTTCAGGACCCAGCTCTCTTGCATTGTCCAGATACAGCTTATACCCTTCACTTGCTTCAGCCAAGAGCTCATTATCTCCTTGTTCTTGAGTTAGAGCAGCTTGAAGAGGATCCTCAGTGTTCAGTTCCTCAAGCAACTCATCAGCCAACTGGTCCATTGTCTCCACATAGAAACATTGACCTTCAATGGTGGGTTTCTTCATCAATCTCATTCACATCAAACTTGAGCCTTTCAGACCCAAGTTGAAGCTCTATTATCCCACCTCTCACATCAATGATGGCTCCTGCAGTTGCTAAGAATGGCCTGCCCAAGATGAGAGGATCTACTGGTTCCTCATCCATTTCCAGCACAACAAAATCTGTTGGAACTTCAAAACCACCTATCTTGACAGGTAGATCTTCCAACATACCAACAGGCAATCTAACTGATCTATCTGCAAGGATAAGAGAAATCCTTGAGGGTTTGAAAACTCTAAAGCCCAACTTCTTAGCTATGGAGAATGGCATCAAGCTGACTGATGCTCCTAAATCACAAAGACATCCAGAGAATAGAAGAGGTCCAATGGCACAAGGGAGTGTGAAGCTCCCTGGATCAGTTAACTTCCTTGGAATGGACTTCTTCTGAATGATAGCACTGCATTCATGACTTAGTACTACCATGCCTTGAAGCTCTTTTGTCTTGTTCAGAATTGCATCCTTCAAGAACTTCCCCATCTTTGGCATCATTAGGAATGCATCAATGAGAGGCATTGTGAGTGGTGTCTCTTTGAGTGCCTTCTCAAATACAGCTCTTGCCTTGTTCACTAGTTGCTTCTTAAATCTCCCTGGAAATGGGAGCTTGGGTTGGTATGGAGGTGGTGGCACATACTTCTTCTCTGGTTCTGGTTCCTTTGCTACCTCTTTACCTTTTTCTGTCCTTGGTTTCTCAGCAACTTGATCATCCTTTAAGGCTGCCTCCCCCTCAGGTTGATCATTGTCCTCAATGATCACTTTGTTGTTCTCAATACCAGGTAATTCCTTGCCACTCCTCAGTGTAATTGCTTTGGCATATTCCTTGGGGTTGGGTTCTGGTTTTCCAGGTAGGTGACCTTGGTTCCTTGAGCTTGATGCTTGGTTTTGCTTCAGTTCCTTGATTTCCTGCTGCATAGTCTGTTGACCCTGAAGAAGTTGTTGCAGAATACCAACCATATCTGTACCCATCGGTGGCTGCTGTTGGACCATTGGTGGCTGAAACTGTTGTTGAACCGGCGCCTGCTGTTGGAACTGTGGTGGACCAAATCCTGGTGGTGCCTTTGGCTGCTGTGAAGTGTAACCAGTGCCCTGAAATGGTTGCTGTTGCTGACCAAAACTCTGATTCTGACCAAATTGATTCTTGGGTTGGAATGACCCTTGAAAGTTGTTCTTGGGAACAAAGTTCTTTGGAGCTTGAGAATTGGGATAGACCTGGTCTTGTGGGTTAGCTACATTGGTGTTCCTGTAAGAGAGGTTTGGATTGGCATTACCATACTGATATCTTTGGAACCTCTGATTCCCAATGTAGTTGAACTCCTCTTGGGTAAGACCTTCTTCACTTATGTTCTCAAAAATTTGAGAAGGTTCCTCATACTCTCCAACAAAATGCATTGGCTTTTGAGTGGTGAATTTCAGCTTGTCCAATTCACTCCTCAACTCCTTAACTTCTCTGGTGAGCCTCTGTTCTGAGCTTGAACCTTCATACCTATTTGATCTGTCATAGTCTTCACCATAAGTGTCATTGCTCAATGCTAAGTTCTCTACTAGCTCTAAAGCAGCATGTATCTCTTTACCCAGAAAGTTCCCATTGGAAGCAGTATCCAGCTGGTTTCTAATCTTGGGAAGAGCTCCCCTATACAGTGTGCTGAGAAGAGAAGCCTCACTAAACCCATGGTGTGGGCATTGGTTTGTGTAGCTCCTGAATCTCTCATATGCTTCACCAAAACTTTCATTGCTGTGCTGAGTGAAGCTAGAGATTTGGTTCCTCAGTTTTGCAGTTCTTGAGGTGGAGAAGAACTTAGATAAGAAGGCTTGCTTGCATTGCTCCCAGGTTTGAATGGATCCTCTTGGAAGATTCTTCTCCCATTGATGAGCTTTATCACCAAGACTGAATGGGAATAGTCTTAGCTTGAAGCTGTCTTCTGAAACTCCATTTATCTTGGTCAGATCGCACACCTTATCAAACTGGTCCAAGTGTTCCAAGGGATCTTCCATTGCTAACCCATGGAACTTTGAGTTCTGGACCATATTCAGCAATGATGCTTTCACTTCAAAGTTGTTGTTTTGCACAGGTGGTGCCTGAATACCAGCTCCATACTGTTGAGCATTGGCCCTGTCATTCTCTCCAACATAGACTTGGGGTTGCTCATATCTTCTTTGTTGTGGTTGGAAAGGGTGGGGTTGGTGGTGCACCTGGTGTCTTTGCTGAACATTGGCCTGATGCCTCTGTTGATGAGCTTGAGCTTGTCCCTGGTGGACATAAGCTTGTTGATGGTGCACCTGTTCCTGCTGAACATTACCCTGGTGAAGCCCTTGACCAACTCCATTACCAGCTCTATTACCCTGAGCCTGTTGCTCTTGAACCGGTTGTTCTATATCTACCACGTGATCTCTTTGTTCTGCCATCTCAGTCTGATCAATTTGTCTACCACGTCTGTCTCTTCTCCTCCTTGGTACCAAAAGGTTGATGTTGTCGTTTAGAGGAAAAGGAGGACCACAGCTTCTTGATCTAGACCTGGTGTTCATACACCTGAAATCACAAACAGAACTTGAAAGGAATCAGTAAAAACAAGAAAGTAAGCACTTGATCTCAAGAACAGATCAGAGCTTAATGCTAATCAAACCACAATTTGGCAACGGCGCCAATTGATAGATAAGACTTTTAGGGTCTCAGGGCTATCAATCCCCTTGTCAATGTAGCACAAAGAGGTTTATCAATCCAGATGTGGTGTTAGACACTAAGCTATATGATCAAGTTCTTAATTCAAGCAAACAAGAGTGGGTTTTGATTAATCTAGAGACAAATATAAACATAAACAGGATTAAAGACTAATGACAATGACAAATGGTGTGAATAAGATATGATGGAGGCATGAGATTCTAGACATGATAGATGGTTAGGGTGCTTTGGTGTTAAACTAGGAATGCAAATGACAATGATGAGACATGATTCAAGTGATTAAGAACTCTAATCTATGTTAATCCTCTCATGAAGGTATTAACCCCTATACTAATCCATTTTCAAACCAAATTCCCATTTGTGAAATATGAATCAATATGCATTAATAAACAGTTCTCAATGATCATTCAAGCATTTAACAAATCATTCCCATGATGAAAAATTACTTAAACCTCTAACACAACTCTTTCAGGAATTTCATCAAACACTTTTGGTGCATGAAATTCCCAGAATCTAGATCTCAAGTGATTATCAAGGATCTAGCATAGAGAATAGTTGTTTAGAGAAATGAACCAATGAATCTAGCCCTAAGCACTCCTAATCTAACACTTTAGCACCCTAACCTACACATCTAGAACCTCATTAAGGTAACTACTCACTAATCATGATCAACACACTAGATCCTTTGCAAGATGTGTTGTTAATCATGATTAGAAGTTGATTTTGATGAATAGAAATGATGAACAAGATGGAAAGAAACTGCAAATCGATTTAAACTCTCTAAAACAAAGTGTATTAAGTGGTTTTTCACAAAAGGGGAAAAAAAGACTAAAAGTAGATTAAGTCTCCTCACAAATTAGGTCTAAAAACCTTATAAAAGAAGCTTGGGCGAACCGGGTCAACCCGGAACAAACCGGGTACTGACCCGGCCTTGATGGGCAAAGAAGGGTTTGCCACGGTCTGGTGCATCCTTGGTGTGACCGTGGCATTCCTGACCGTGTCAAAGTTTTTACTTGTGTTCTTGGTTCCTTTTGTTGCCGCGGTCTGATCAAGCTTCATCTGGGACTCGTGGCAAGTTAGCCGTGTCAAACGCCGAAGATGTGTAGAGGTTGCCACGGTCAAGCCTCCAGACCGTGGCATTCACACCGTGCCAAAACTCGCATGCATGTGAGTACCTTCCCAGCCAAGTATATGCTTGCCACGGCCAAGTCTCAGGCCGTGGCATTGAGATCGTGTCAAAAGCCGAAACTGTGTAGAAGTTATCTCCAGCCTCTTGTTCATTTGCCACGGTCAAGTCCTAGACCGTGGCATTCAGCTCGTGCCAATCGCCGAAGGTTGCAAGATGTTGCCACGGCCAAGCTTCATACCGTGGCATGTTTAACTTAGTCATCCTGGGCTGTCTGGACCATCTCGCATTCCGGAGAGTGTAACTTCCTGGAGACCTGTCCGAATTGAGTGATTCTGGTTTCAGAAGACAGAGGACTCATTTATCTCCAACTTTGATGAAGGAAGTTTCAGTGCTTGGGAAGTGTAAGGTTTCCTGGAGGGAACATCTTTGAAGTGCATTTACACGACCAGAGAGAAGCGTCTAGACATCTGTCCATTCCGGAGACCGTATCTTTCTGCTCAAAGCTCCGAATTGACTGATCTCGGTTGTTCTGGAAAGAAGACTCAAATGTCTCTGATTCTCATGAAGGCCGCGGAAACTGAATCGGTCTGGAAGTGCACCGTCCTTCGCATCCTTCAGAACTGATCTGCTCGGTCCGGAATACCTGCGAGACAGGGGTTTCTTCCGACGAGCTTATCTCTCTGCTCACGCGTCCGAATTCCACGATTCCAATTGCTATGAGACCGTCCTCCAATGCTCTCCAACTTCTATGAAGGACCCGCCGTCTGAATAGGACCGGAAGGCTCCCCGGACGGGCGATTTCTGAGACTCGTTCACACCCGGAGATTTTGGCCGATACACTTCATTCGCGGTACGTGAAAATGGCCGGTAAAGCTTACCGCGGTACATGAAAATGGCCGGTAAAACCTTCCTGGCCAGCGAGAATGGCCGATAATCTCCCAAGACCTGATTTTTCCACTTTTTCAAGCTTTGCTCACCATTCCACCTCCTGGATTCATCTTTTCAGTTCCATATTCACCTGACAGACACTCAAAATATGCAAAGACTCATTGGGACCTAATGCATCTCCTAAGTTCTAAAATAAACCCTAAGGACCTAAAATGCATGAAATAAAACATGATTTGGGATGATTTATGCAACCTAAATGATGCAAATTATGAACATATCAGTAAGCACTTGAATCTCAAGAACAGATCAGAGCTTAATGCTAAACAATCCACAATTTGGCAACAGCGCCAATTGATAACTAAGAGTTTTCAAGGCTCTTTGTAGAGGTTATCAATCCTCTTTCTTGTAGTACAAGGGGTTTATCAATCCATATGTGGTGTTAGACACTAAACTATGTGATCAGGTTCTTAATTCAAGCAAACAAGTGTGGTTTTGATTAACTAATGACAACTACAAACTTAAAAACAAGATAAATGACTAAAGAAGTGATCAAACAAAGAACTAAACAAATGACAAGTAATGAGAATGTATGTATGATGATGAGAAAGGTCTTAGACATGATAGTGGATTAGGGTGCCTTCAGTGATAAACTAATGAGCTAATGGACCATATGATCAAGCAAACCATTCAACTTAAACATCATTAATTAAGTTAATCCTCTGATGAAGGTATCAACTTCTATGCCAAAACAGTTTCTAACCTAATCATCATTAGTAAAATATGAATTAACAAGCATTAAGAATCAGTTTAATCTGTCATTTAAGCATATAAACAATCATTCCCATGATGAATAACACTTAAACCTCTAACAACCTTGGTTCAGGCATTTCATCAAACACTTTTGGTGCATGAAATGCCTAGAATCTAGACCACATATGATTTGTATGGATCTAGCATTAAGAACAGGTTGTAGAGACTGGAATATGCAAGATCTAACCCCTAAGCTCACTAATCTACCACTTAAGCACCCTAATCTACATATCTAAGACCTTAATATAGAGATTACTCACTAGTCATGATCAACACACTAGATCCTTTGCAAGATGTGTTGTTAATCATGATTAGAAGTGTATAGATGAAGAGATAGATGATAGATTTAGAAGAAAGCAGCTTTAAACACAAAGATCTCTTAAACTCTCTTGATTAAACACTCAATAATTGATATTTCTCTTCTTAGTGGAGTATTTTCACAAAAGAGGCAAGAGACAAAGGGAATAAAGCTTAGTTTTTGGGAAAAAAACCCTAAAAACTATTTATATGTCTCTAAAAACGAACCGGGTCAGCCCGGAACAAACCGGGTCCTGACCCGGCATTAGTGGATAAAGTGGAAAGTGTGCGAGTTGGTCCAGTGTCTTCCAGGTCGCATGACCAAGTCGCACAGGCGAAGAACTTGTCTTGTGAGACTTAAATCGCTTGGTTTTAGCCGCACGCCCAAGTAGATGTGTTTTGCGAGTCTTTGTGCAGCTTAATCTTCTTCTTCTTCAACTCGCAGGACCAAGGCGGTTTCTGGGGAATGTACATGTACGACTTGGTCATCCCTTAGTCCCAAGCCGCATGCCCAAGTCGCACAACCAAGGAGAGGAGCTTGAACGAGATAAAACCTTGTAGACTCAGCCGCATGCCCATCCAGGAGTGAATTGCGAGTCTTTGTGCGGCTAAGTCTTCTCTGATCCTTAACTCGCACGACCATGTAGCAGGGGTCTTCAGGAATGTGTGCGGGTTGGTCTCCAGTACTCCCAGGTCGCAGGCTCAAGTCGGTGTAAATTGCGAGTGATTGTGCGGCTTAGTTCCAGGAGCGGCCAACTCGCATGCCTAAGTCGCACGATTGTGGACTTAGCATTTTTCTTGCTCGGGAGCCTCAGATCTCATCCAGTGATAGCTTACCCGCACTTCTCAACTCGCAGCATCAACTTCCAGGCATTCATCTTCAGGCCTGCGAGTTAACCAAGTCGCAAGACTATCTCGCAGCATTCAGAGCAGCATGGAACACTTCGCATTCCGGGAGGCTTAACATCCAGGATATTGGTCCGAATTGTGTGATTCCAGTTGTAGAGGACAGAATACTCATATATCTTCAACTTTGGTGAAGGAAGCTTTGGTGCTTGGGAAGTGGAAGGTTTCCTGGAAGACTCATCTTCGCAGTGAATTTACACGATCAGAGAGAGGCGTCTAGACATGTGTCCATTCCGGAAACGTTATCTTCTCGCTCATAGCTCCGAATTGAATGATCTCGGACGTTCTGGAAAGAGGACTCAAATATATCTGATTCTCATGAAGGCCCTTTAAACTCAATCGGCCTGGAAGTGCACCGTCCTTTGCATTCTTCGGAGCTCATCGGATCGGTCCAAAATGGCAGCGAGACAGGAGTTCCTTCCGACGAGCTTAACTCTCTGCTCACGTGTCCGAATTCCATGATTCTACTTGATCTGGAACCGTGATCCAATCTTCTCCAACTTTGATGAAGCACCCGACAGCTGAATCGGACCGGAAGGTTCCCCGGACAGGCGATTTCGGAAACGTGTCTGCACCCGGATATTTTGGCCGAGGAATCATTAGCCGGTACGCATTTTGGCCGATAAAATCCACCCGCGGTACGTGAGAATGGCATAGAAAAACCTTCTTGGTGTGCGAGAATGGCCGAGAACCTCCAAAAACCCAATTTCACCATTTTTTAAGCCTTAGTCACCATTCCACTTCATGAATTCATCTTTTCAGCTCCAAATAGCTCCAAATGCACCTGATAAACACTCAAAACATGCAAAGACTCATTGGGACCTAATGCAACTCTTAAGTCCTAAAACAAACCCTAATGACCTAAAATTCATGAAATAAGACATGGTTTGGAATGAAATATGCAACCTAAATGATGCAAATTATGAACATATCAAAAATCTGAAAAATTTCACAAAAAAAATGATCATGTAGTTGCATTCTCATTTTTAGGATTGAGTCTAGATTGCATATTCATGTAGGTTGCATCTTGCAGGGAGTAATGATAGGTTTTCTTGAGAGTACATCACTTTGAGAACTTGAACTGAATATGCTTGTGAATCTTTTTCTGTGCTTGCAAAGTCTGAAATGATCTGAATCTGAGAAGCAAGTTTGAATTGAACTCAACTCTAATTAAGTGAGAACCTTGAACTTGACTTGAAAATATCTTGTGATGCATTGTTTGAAAAAGCTTGTGGATACCGACATACATACTAGAGCTAGAACCATTGTTTTTACCGCCCTTTTTCCTTAGCTCAAGTAGCTGAATCCGCATCATGGATCAGTTCCCTCACCTTGAACCCATCCTTCTTTTAAGCCAATGTTTGTGTGTGAATTGAAAGGCCACCTTGGATGAAACTTAGCAGAAAGTGTTAGGTTTAGAGCGACAAGGGCAGGTCTCATTGAGTGCTGTGTTCCAACATCAAGGAACTGAGAGTGTTGGCAAGGAATAAGTGTGGGGGAAAAGACTTGTTGGTGAGTGGAAAAAGGTGAGATGAGTGGAAAAGAGAGAGTGGAAATAGCTAGGGGAATGAAAGAAAAAGAAATCAGTCTTGGAGTTTTGAGTTAAAGAAAGTGAGCTCTGGTGTGTTGAAAAGAAAGAGTATAGCTTCTAAGTAAAAAGAAAAGAAAAGAAGCCAAAGAGCTCAAATGTTTTGAAAAGAAAGAAAAAAAGAGGCTAGAGGTTGCAAAATAAAAAGAGCTGTGTAAAGTTTGAACTCCAAGACTTGAGAGTGAAAGTGAAAAGTAAGTCCCCTAGTGAGAGGAAGATAAGTGTGAAAAGTGAGGTTCTTGAGAGAGTGAGCAAGTGAGAAAGCTTTGAGTAGAGGGTGGGGTGTGATGAGTCTTTGCCCTTGTATGCATAGGTTGCTTTTTACCTTTAGCATTCTGTCAAAGTTTGATCATTCATAGAGAGATCCCTTTGCTGCATTAAACCCGCTTGAACACTGATGAGATCATTTTAATCTCATAGCCTCTCCCTAGCCAAGCCAGCCTGTTTAAACATTGCATCATGAGATTCACCTGATAAAATCTTAATGAATGTGAAAGAGTTGAGGGAGAGAAGAACTTGTGGAGATTCCTTGTTGAGTTGATATATAACTGAGTATGGCTTTGCATTGCATAATTGAGCATGAACTTGAATTCTCATTGTGATCACTTATCTGAAAAAAGAAATGTGAACTCCCATGCATTCAACCTCTCTCTCATCTGTTCTTGTTTGCTTGAGGACAAGCAAAGGACAAGTGTGGGGGAGTTGATATGTTCATAATTTGCATCATTTAGGTTGCAGATTTCATTCCAAATCATGTTTTATTTCATGCATTTTAGGTCCTTAGGGTTTGTTTTAGAACTTAGGAGTTGCATTAGGTCCCAATGAGTCTTTGCATATTTTGAGTGTTTATCAGGTGTATTTGGAGCTATTTGGAGCTGAAAAGATGAATCCAGGAAGTGGAATGGTGACCAAGGCTTGAAAAATGGTGAAATTGGGTTTTTGGAGGTTCTCGGCCATTCTCGCGCACCAGGAAGGTTTTTCTCGGCCATTTTCACGTACCGCGGGTGGATTTTATCGGCCAAAATGCGTACCAGCTAATGATTCCTCGGCCAAAATCTCCGGGTGCAGACACGTTTCCGAAATCACCTGTCCGATTCAGCTGTCGGGTGCTTCATCAAAGTTAGAGAGGATTGGATCACGGTTCCAGAGCAGTTGAAATCATGCAATTCGGATGCGTGAGCAGAAAGTTAAGCTCGTCGGGAGAAACTCCTGTCTCGCTGCCGTTTTGGACCAAGCCGATGAGCTCCGAAGAATGCGAAGGACGGTGCACTTCCAGACCGATTCAGTTTACGGGGCCCTTCATGAAAATAAGAGCTATTCGAGTCCTCTTTCCATAACATCCGAGAGCATTCAATTCGGAGCTATGAGCAAGAAGATACGGTCTCCGGAATGGACACATGTCTAGACGCCTTTCCCTGATCGTGTAAATGCACTGCGAAGATGAGCCCTCCAGGAAACCTTCCACTTCCCAACGACCGAAGCTTTCTTCACCAAAGTGAAGATATATGAGTCTTCTGTCCTCTGCAACCGGAATCACACAATTCGGACCAATATCCTGGAAGTTAAGCCTCCCGGAATGCGAAGTGGTCCAAGCAGCCCTGAACGATGCGAGCTAAGGGAAAGATGCCACGATGGAATGCCACGGTCCACACCTGACCGTGGCACTTAATTGCAGTCCTTCGGCGTTTGACACGATCTTCATGCCACGGTCTACACTTGACCGTGGCAAAGCAACATTTGGCCGGGGAGGACTTTACAAACATTTGGCACTTGACACGGTTTCCATGCCACGGCCTTGGACTTGGCCGTGGCAACTTTGTGCAAACATTCGGCTCTTGACACGACCTCAATGCCACAGTCTAGGACTTGGCTGTGGCAACTTTGTACACTTTCTCGGCGTTTGACACAGTCTCCATGTCACGGCCTAGGACTTGGCCGTGGCAACCTTGCGCCTACTTTCGGCGTTTGACACGACCGTGCATCACGGTTTCACATCTGACCGTGGCAACCTTTTACATACATTTGATGCTGCTAGGGTTGACTTCGCGGATTTATGTTTTAAATTTATAACCCTAGATATCTGCAAGTGCACAACAGTGCGTTGTAGTACTTAGGGTGTCGATCCACAGAGAATCCACGCTTTACCTGCAGAACCTTAGAACCAGAATTAGTAAACGAAGTCTAAGACGAAATACGTGTTTTGGATAGGTTGTGCGATTTCTATATATGTATTTTAAAAAGGGATTTGAAAGAAGACAAGGAGATGAAGAAGAAGCATCTCGATTTCGAGATCTAAGCTCGGAGAAAACTTCTCTTCAAATCCTTTAAACAACTAATCTAATATGAAAAAGATGAAAACGAAATTGAAAGATGCATATAAGTAAAAACCGAATTAAAATAAAGGTAGAACATAAAGAGGGTTCAAAAGAAATCTCTATCTCTCTAAACTAAAAACTAAGAACATAAGAACATAAAAACCCTAGAAAACTAAATTTGGTGGCTCCCAAAAGGGATTCTTCTGAGGCACACGAAAATAGGTCTCCTTAGACACATATTTATAGGTCTTGAACTCTCCCCAGTCGTCCTTAGGGTTTCCAATAAAGAAAAGACGAATTGGGCTTGAAACAGGGTCATGGGCCAGCCTTTTAGTCGGCACCGGTCGCGAGGCTTCTGACCGCGGTGAATTGGGGTTTGGCCGTGGCCAGAGACTCGTAACCGCGGTCGAGAGTGTGTTCTCTGCGGTCGTGAGTGTGTTCTCTGCGGTCGTGGCTCCTGGACCCGCGGGGATTGGTCTTTGAGGTTGAATCTTCATTCAGTGCTTGCTTCCTTCGCGAGACTGCAGAACATGTCTTCAGTTCATCAAGGATATCTGGAGATCTAACCATTGGATTGTCTTCAAACCAATTGCATTTGAAAGCTAGTTATATCTTCTATATTAATTTTAAGGATGATCGGACGGTGAGAAGATCTTCATCGGATGTGAAACTTCTGAGGATCCGAATTTATCCAAAATGGTCTTTTGCTTCAAAATGCACACCTGTTACCTTAATTACCTGAAAAGAGTCTTGGAACTACAAATTATAGAAAACCATACTTAAAACACTTAAAAGAAATAAAAAGCATTTGAAAAGCATTTAAAAACAATCCACAAAAGTGTTATCAAACTTGCTAGACCGTGGCACCATGATTCATCCAAGAACACGCGATACAAGACTTTGACACGGTCACTTGCCACGGCCTGACCAAGAACCTGCTGGACCGTGGCAAACTCACTCTTTACCCACCAAAACCGGGTCAGTACCCGGTTTGTTCCGGGTTGACCTGGTTCACGCAAGGTCAGTACCCGGTTTGTTCCGGTTCCGGGTATAAATACATTTTAGACCTAATTTGGAGAAGACTTTTATCCCATTTTTAGTCTCTTTTCCTTTTTGGTGAAAAACCACTTGTTATACCTTGCTTTTGAGTTTAATATCGATTTGAAGAGTGTTTTTCCCCTTAATCTATCATCTCCATCTCTATTTATCATCATTAATCATGCCAATCTTCTCAACTTGCAAAGGTTTAAGAGAGATTAGTATGATTAGTGAGTAGTCACCTTAATGAGGTTCTAGATGTGTAGGTTAGGGTGCTAAAGTGTTAGATTAGGAGTGCTTAGGGCTAGATTCATTGATTCATCTCTCTAAACAGCTATTCTCTATGCTAGATCCTTGCATATCACTTGAGATCTAGATTCTGGGAATTTCATGCACCAAAAGTGTTTGATGAAATTCCTAAAAGAGCTGTATTAGAGGTTTAAGCATTTGCTGCATGATGATGTATTGTTATTTGCTTAAATGATCATTAGAACTGTTTATTAATGCATATTGATTCATATTTCACAAATGATGATTTGGTTTGAAAATGGATTAGTATAGGGGTTAATACCTTCATGAGAGGATTAACCTAGATTAGAGTTCTTAATCATTTGAATCATGTCTCATCATTGTCATTAGTATTTCTAGTTTAGCACCAAAGCACCCTAACCAACTATCATGTCTAGAATCTCATGCCTCCATCATATCATAATCATATCACTTGTCATTGTTTAGTTCTTCTTTAGTCTTTAATCCTGTTTTTAAGTTTGTAGTTGTCATTAGTTAATCAAAGCCACTCTTGTTTGCTTGAATTAAGAATCTGATCACATAGTTTAGTGTCTAACACCACATATGGATTGATAAACCCCTTGTACTACAAGACAAGGGATTGATAACCTCTACAAAGAGCCTTGAAAACTCTTAGTTATCAAGGAACTAAATTGTGTTTTTCCACAACTTGTCATCCTCAGACCGACGGTCAAACGGAAGTGGTCAATAGGACCTTATCAGCTCTTTTGAGATCGGTTATTAAAAAGAACCTTAGAACTTGGGAGGATTGTCTACCTCATGTTGAGTTCACTCTACCACCTTGTTTTCACCATTTCAGTTAGTTTATGGTTTTAATCCTCTTACACCCTTGGATCTAACCCCTTTACCATTGACTGAGCGTGAAAACATGGATGGGAAAAAGAAAGCGGACTTAGTGAAGAAGATGCACGCAAAAGCAAGGCAAACCATCGAAAGGAAGACAGAGCAATTCCAGAAATACGCAAACAAAGGAAAGACCAAAAAGATGTTTGAGCCCGGAGACCAAGTGTGGATCTACCTAAGAAAAGAGAGGTTTCCGGAAGAAAGGAAGTCTAAGCTGATGCCAAGAGTGGACGGACCATTCACTATCCTAGAGCGGATCAATAACAATTCATACAAGATCGATCTCCAAGGTAAGTACTCCGTCCGTTCAAGTTTCAATATCGCTGATATCATTCCTTTTCATGCAGATGAAGCAGACTTGAGGACAAGTCATTTTCAAGAGGGGGGGGATGATAGAATCATGGAACCGATGGGAACAAAGGACGAGGCACAAGCCAAGGTTCAGGCCGAGGAACAAGACCAAGATACCGACCCAGATGAAGTCCTGGCCGTGCCAGCCGGTCCAATGACTAGGTCACGTACCAAAATGCTTACGGGAGCAATCCAGCGAGTGCTAACCGGCCTTAGGAGCCAAGGCCAACGAGTGGTTTAGTTCATAAGGACATGACCATAATCATGTACTCGGGTCCGAACTAACTTGGTTGGGGTGCTGTTTTAATACTCTTTTTTCCTTGCATTCGGGTTTGTCCCACTAGGTTTATTGAATGGGGTTTTAACGAGGTTAAGGCACACCCATCTCACGATCGTGGTTCGATTCGCGGCCAAGTATAACGGCTAGAAGTTCAAGAGTTTAGTGAAAGGATGTGAAGGGTCATTCCGGAAGTCTGATTGTTATTCAACGTATCTTTCATTTTCATTTATTGTCTTTTATTTTCCATGTATGACCGATGGTCTTCTTTTGCCTCTATATAAAGGCATCGATGTACTCAGACTTGATCATCACTTTTCACTTAATAAAATTTTCCTTTTAGTTTTCTCTTTTGTTCTTTGAGAACTTATCGATATTTGGTTGTTAGCCATTTGATCGTTTTTGGTTTATCAAGTAGTTTCATCCTGCTTGACGCAGCCTTCGCTTACAAAGAGTGAGAGAGGGTTTGTAGTCATATCTGGGGCTTAGGGAATTTTGGGCCTTGTCTCACCCCCTAACATCCAATATCGCAACCCTTGTTCTTTTCTTTGTCCATCGCCTCGTTTTCATTCGTTCATTGAAATTGGGTCTAAGGATATTCGGGTTTACACTCACGCCTTAGCATCTCTTTCTCCGAATTATCTGGAATCAAGGATCTATCAACCTTCACCGAGCCAAGTGTGTGACAATTCTAGGACGTCTCTTATCAGAAGACAGACTGATCAGGCTGATATGGAAGATCAGAGACAGCATGTAGTTGATATTGAGCCGCAGGTTCAAGAGGGGCAACAGGCTCAGGTGCAACAGGGTAATGGAGCTGGTAATCCCGCTGGTAATGCAAATGGAAATGGAGCTGGTTAAGGGTTCCATCAGGGTAATGTTCAGCAGGAACTGGTGCATCAATAGCAAGCTTATATCCACATGGGACAAGCTCCAGCTCATCAGCAAAGGCACCAGGCCAATGTACAGCAAAGACAACAGGCTCACCACCAACAGCCCTTCCAAAACCAACCAAGGAGATATGAGCAGCCACAGGTCTATGTTGGAGAGAATGACAGGGCCAATGCTCATCAGTATGGAGCAGGAATTCAAG
This sequence comes from Eutrema salsugineum, assembly GCF_000478725.1. NCBI lineage: Eukaryota > Viridiplantae > Streptophyta > Magnoliopsida > Brassicales > Brassicaceae > Eutrema > Eutrema salsugineum. The sequence goes on along the minus strand of NW_006256547.1, from coordinate 8,985,276 downwards.
CACCACCTGTGAAAAACAACAATTTTGAAGTGAAGGCATCCTTACTGAATATGGTCCAAAACTCCAAGTTCCATGGATTGGCAATGGAAGATCCCTTGGAACACTTGGATCAATTTGATAAAGTGTGTGACTTGACAAGGATAAATGGAGTATCTGAGGACAGCTTCAAGCTCAGATTATCCCCCTTCAGTCTTGGTGACAAAGCACACCAATGGGAGAAGAATTTCCCAAGAGGCTCCATTCAGACATGTGAGCAATGAAAGCAGGCATTTCTGTCTAAGTTCTTCTCAACTTCCAGAACAGCAAAGCTAAGAAACCAAATCTCCAGCTTCACTCAACATAGCAATGAGAGTTTGGTGAAGCATATGAGAGATTCAAGAGCTACACCAACCAGTGCCCACACCATGGGTTTAGTGAAGCTTCTCTTCTCAGCACACTTTATAGAGGGGTTCTTCCCAAGATTAGGAACCAGCTGGATACTGCCTCCAATGGAAACTTTCTGGGGAAGGAGATTCATGCTGCTTTAGAGCTGGTTGAGAACTTAGCAATGAGCAATGATACATATGAAGAAGACTTTGATAGAGCCAATAGAAGTGAGAGTTCAAGCAGGGATCAAAGGTATGAGAAGGAATTTAAAACACTTGAAAGCAAGTTGGACAAGGTGTTATTGGCCACTCAAAAACCAAAGCACTTTGTAGGAGAGTATGGGGAACCTTCTCAATTCTTTGAGAACATCAGTGAAGAAGGTCTTACTCAGGAGGTGCTAAACTATATTGGGAATCAGAGGTTCCAAAGATATCAGTATGCCAATGCCAATCAGAACCTCTCTTACAGGAATCCCAATATAGCTAACCCACAAGACCAAGTTTACCCTACCTCTCAAGCTGCACATAATTTTATCCCCAAGAACAACTTTCAAGGATTTTTTCAACCTGATGGTGACTTGATGTGTGGTGTCAAGGGTTGTCAAGTTTTATCCTAGTTGAAATCAATAGCCGCAAGTTCACAGCTGATCGATTGTAGTACTTAGGGATCGAATCCACAGGGAAGGAGGATCTTTTCCTGCAAATAGCCTTTGAAATAAGTATAAAGTAAGGAAGTCTAGAACCAAAACGGTTTTGTGGGGGTTTGGTGGTGTGTTTAAAATGTAAAAACGAAATCTTAAAAGAAAATACGGGAATTAAATGACATAATAACTAAACTTAACGAAAATGACTAAAAATGTAAAAAAACGGATATCTAATTGCTTAAATGAAAATGAACTAAAAAGGAAAGACAATATTGAACTAAAGCTTGAAAGAAAATCGGTGTAGATCAATGGGAAAGAATGCGTTGGGCTCAAGGAAGTTTTCTCCGGGGTACGAACGATTCAAAACATTGCTAGAGAGTAAATTGGTAAGATCTTAGCTTAAACTTTTCGAACTGGAGTCACGAACGTATGAATACGCCACTGTCGTGATCATAAACAACTATCTCTCTCAACCCTGAGCAGTAGGTTTCCACTCTGGTCCTGGAAGAGAATAGATGCATTATGTTTAAGACTCGTCCTAATTCACAAATCGCCCATAGGTAGGTTTCCACTCCTATGTTTGTTTTGCTCTCCCAAACTAGATCTGATACCTGATGAACACTTTCGTGTCACCAAGCATCTGGATCAGATTGTAGTTCATGACGCTACTCTCATGCAGTAAAAACGAATTCAGAAGAAAAATTTCTAAGATTCGGCTCAAAAGCTCATGGAATTCTCATCGAACATATAAATCCCCATCGAAAATCCCTTAATCCCAACAATAGAACTACTCAGACATAATGAACAAAATCCAAGACATAGTATTAAGAAGTAGAATAGAAACCGAAATTGAAAAAGAAAAAACAAGGGTTCAAGAGAACAAATCTCTCTCTCCCTAAAAGCTAAAGCAAAAACAATAAAAGTATGAAGTAAATAATACGGTTCTCTTCTATCTCCCCGTTTAGGGTTCCTAAGACATGTATTTATAGTGCTCAAGATCTCTCTGGACGTCACTTAGGCTTTCTCCAAATGTGGGCTTCAGAAATGGGCTTTTTGGGCTCGGAGGTTGATGGCCGCGGTTGGGAGTGCTCTGACCGTGGGGAATGAGTGGTTTGCCGCGGTCGGGATGCTTCTGACCGTGGGGAATGAGTGTTTGGCCGCGGGTGGAAGTGCTTGCCTGCTGGTTTACGGGACATCTTGCTCTTCGTGTATCTTTTGATTGAACCGTTGGATTGCCAAGCTGTAAAGTGCACTGGAAAGCTGATACTTCCATCTTTAAGGTCTCCAAATTTGAGCTGGATCAGACGGTGAGAAGGCCTTCAATCAAGGGTGAACTTCTGACGGTTTGACTCTGAGCTGAAATCTGGTTTTCTATCCATTTTGTTAAACTTTTCCCTAAGTTACCTGAAAAGAGTCTTGGAACTACAAATACTAGAAAAACGTAATAAAAGTACTTAAAAGCAATTAAAAACATAGAAAAAGTATTTCAAAACGATCCATAAAAGTGGTCAAAATACGGTGTTATCAACTCCCATAGACTTAAACCTTTGTTTGTCCTCAAACAAAGCAAAAGCCTAAACTGGTTAAGTGAAAACAAAACTAGGGAATGCACAAATCTCATAGACATGAATTCTAAACTAGGACCAAAGATAGTGCATCAATCCACAACTTAGTCTAGAAAATTCTCACCAATGCACAAGAGATACTACTCGACTTTTTCCGTCATGCAAAACTTAAACAATATAAATCTTGATTCCAGTCAACTAGCTCTCTACATTCATTAAGTTCAATAGTGAGTTCTCATTAAAGACATCATCCAGAGTAGACGGCGTTTGGCATTAAAGGGCTATTTAAGTGGTGGAGTTAAAGTGTTTTGGGTTACCTGAAGATCTGAAGGATGCAAGATAATATGCAAAACCGCAAGAGAGATAAAGACCTGTTGATGACCACAGTTTTCAGTCATTTCTTCTTGCCAAATGTTGTTGCATAATCCTTCCTCCTTTGTTGTAAACAGCTGTTCCCCCAGAGTTAGATTCTTTCCGAGAATCAGAAAACAATCTCCAAAACTCCATAAAATCAAACTCCAGTTGCCTTGGGACTTAAAATTCGACCTCTCTAAAGCTTTTATTTCCTTTCTTTTCTTATTTTCGGATTTTTTTTTATTTTATTTTTTTTTTAAAAGAAAATGCCTTTTAAAGAGAGAGAGACTAGAGGATGAGATTGTACCAAAATTTGAGATTTTTCTAAGGCAAACTGAGCTTCCTCTTGTGTTGAATCCTTCCGAGAACTTTTCCGGCAAATCGCAGGTCTCTGTTCTTAGTGACTGAAAACTGCGTCGTTCCTCTTTCTCTCCAACGTTTTTGCACTTATGTGCATATAAGACAATAGAAAACAAGAGTGCATGTGGTTTGAAAGAGGATTGGTTAAGGTGGGGAACTAGCTAAAGATGAACTAGCCATTCAGGATCAACAGAGAGTGGTAAAAGGATAAAGGAGTCCTGAATGTATGATTCGTTTCCCTGGTCTAATGCTTCAATGAGAAAATTAAGTCCAAATTAAGTCCAAATAAAACAGAGCTAGTGTATCCCTTCATCTAATTCGAAATTATTCAAATTCCTCTGGGGTACTTCGTTTTAAATGTGCTTAGCTACCGCCTAGTCTAGTCCTAAATCATGAATGAGCAAGTCACTAGGAACAGTCTAAAGCACACAGTCAACTATCATTGATTCATGTTCACCATTCCCTTTAAAACGTATTTTGTTTTGAAAACCGGTTTTGAAAAACTTTAAGGAAAATGCAAAAAATGTAGATAATGCAAGACTCTTGAAAGAAAAGTTGTTAGAAAGGGATGAAATCCTCCCCAGACTTAAATCACACTGTCCTCAGTGTGAAACAAGTCGAGATTGGATGAGAAAAATGCATAGATAATCGAATTGGTAAGGACAAAGAGAACTTACCTGGATCCGGGATGCTGGTGGAGATGAACCGGATTCATTCGAAGGGGTTTTGGGAAGGTGATTAGGTGGTGATGAAGGTGGTGGAAGGTGATGAATGAGGTGGAGGGTTATTGGTGAGGTGAAATGAGGTGAAAGGGGTGGTTTGGGTCGGGTTTGGATGTCAACGACCAAGTGTCGCGGTCAGGGGCGACGCGACCGCAGCAAACAAGCACTTGGCCGCGGTCAGGATCACACGACCGCGGTCAGGATCACGCGACCGCGGTCAGGATCACGCGACCGCGGTCGCTGATGGGTTTCCCGCGGTCCGGACACCTGCGACCGCGGGGGCTTATTTCGCGGCCTCTTCCTGCTTCTCCTTGGTTCCTGCTGGGCCGAGCAGTCAGGTACCATCCTTCTTTTAGGTTTTATCTGGTTTTTTGATTTTTTTTTGCTTTTTGTTTTATAAGAAACACCTGAAACTAAGAAAAAAAAGATCAATAGAAAAAGAAAAAAAATCCTAAAGAAAACAATACCTAAATGGGTTGCCACCCATTAAGCGCTTTTGTTTTAAGTCGTTTAGCTCGACTTTTGGTGTTGGACGTGACTTATTCCAATGAAGAAGACCTTGTCCTGAGACAAGTCTTTTTCGACATCTCCTTGCTTTGCTTAGCAGGTTCGTCGTCACTCCAAAGTTCTTCTTCAAACTCTTCTGCTGCAGAACGTTTTCCTGCTTTGCTGTTGTATGGGACAGCTTCTGTGAAGACATCTTTGTCGATATTAGCAAATGAAATCCTCCGGTTTGGCCAGTCCATAGCTCCAGAGGTTGCTAGAAAAGACCATCCCAGAATCACTGGATATGTTGCATCTCTCGTTTCGACAATGTAGAAGTCGACAGGCACTATGCAATCTCCTATTCTCAAAGGAATTTCATGAGGTATTCCTTGAGGTGTTGCATTTGAATCATCAGCTAGGCTAATCTTTGCTCTAGTCCTGCGCAGGTGTCTAATACCAAGTCTCAAAGCAATTTCCTTGGACATCATTTTAAGACAAGCTCCAGAATCATATAGCACGTTTTTAAACATTTCTCCTCTAATAGAACAAGAGATAAGAAACTTACCTACACCTTCTATTTTGTGAAGTGTTCGAACAGGTTTACCTTTCTGGCATGATTGAACAAGTCTTCTATCTCAGGGATTGATTCTTTGCTCTCACAGAAGTAGTGGCCTATCATGAAGTCCTTGCAAGCTCTGGCAAACGTGATTCCTTCAGGCAAATTTCGAACCACATCATTGAATTCGTCGAGCTTTTCCTTGCTGATTTTGTTGGTGTAGTGGCTGCAGTCTTCCGGCTTTTTGAGGTGAATCGCATAGATAGCTGCTTCTGGTGTTGTCATGTATCGAGCTCTCATAAAGTATCTATGGATATCCTCTTTAGACTCCTTGCAGTACCTGAAAAAGACTTGCAAACGACCAAGTTTCCAGATTTCATCAGAGCTTAAATGAGCAGGGAATGACCTGACTACGTTGTTGAACTCCATTAGTTTTTCTCTACTGATGTTGTTGGTGATCCATTGAATTTCTCCTGAGTCGTCTTCTGAGGAATATCCTGCGTTTGGATCTTCTACAAACAACCCATACTCTTCATCTTCAGAGTATTGCTCTTCATACTCATCTTCACAAGACAAAGCCATGTTGCAAGGCCATGACTTGTCCTCTTTTTCAGATCTTTGGGTGCTAATGGAGCAAACCAGTTGTTGATGGAGTGGTTTAGTCATCCCAGGAGGTGTACAAGACGTACAGATTCTTGTATGAGCTGAACGGGAGTGTTTTGGGACGTTTTTACGGTTAGCCTTGACTGCAGGTGACGTGACCGCGGAGAAGCGACCATGGGCCGCGGGCAGACCCAACACGACCGCGGGAAAGCGCTTGTTGGCCGCGGTCGGAGCAGACGTGACCGCGGGGATTCGTCTCCGAGCTGTTCTGCTGCTGTTGCTTCCTCCTTTGCTTCCTGGGTGGTCTCCTGGGTGTTCTGGCTTGATGTACTTCCTCTCTGGACTTGAGTCTTTAGTTTTGGTTGCTGGAATCTGATCTCCATGTCCTTGCATGATCTCCTCAACCTTTTCTTCAACTTCATCAAGAGCATAGACTACTTTGTCCATGGTTGAGTTAAGCTCTTCGGTTTTGTCGATGACTTTGTACACCTTCTCTGAAACTTTGACTGTAAAGTCATAAGACTCGTTCTTAGCTTCGTTTAGGGCTTTGTCTCATCATCAAGTTTGAAATCCAGGTCCATGACTTTGTTTTTGGTGTTGCGAAGCTCATAGTTGTGCTTTGCTTGCTCTTCCTCCATGCTGTTGAACCTGTTAGCGATCATAGCTGCGTCCTTGGTTGCACGTTCTTCAATTGAATTGACTTGTGAGGCTAGGTTATCGATTTTTTCATTGAAAAGTTTCGATATACCATCAATCCTTTCGTTTAGAGCAGTTGTAGCGGTTGCTTGAGCTTCTATGAACTGTCTGATCACGCCTTTGAGCAGACTCAGACTGTTGCTGAGCTGGACGTTCTCATCTTGCTAGAGAACTTGGTGAGGTAGGCGATACATAGAGTATCTAGGGTTTGCCATTTGAGGTGCGTAGGGCTCCTTCTAGAACGTTCTGTAGTCTTCGGGTTGAATTTCTTCGTAGAGATTTCGCAGATACTGCTTCTCTCTGCGTCTGGTGGCTTGAGGAGTGTTATAGAAACCTTCCTCATTTTGTATATTTCGATTTATAGGATCCATATCTTCTGAAATGGAAACAAAATAACCGAAAAATGGAAAATTGCAAAAAAGGGGTTCTAGAGTCGATTTACTAACCTTTCTCGGGGTTTTGCAGAAAAGAAAACGCGTGCCTTCCCCGGCAACGGCGCCAAAAACTTGATGGTGACTTGATGTGTGGTGTCGAGGGTTGTCAAGTTTTACCCTAGTTGAAATCAATAGCCGCAAGTGCACAGCTGATCGATTGTAGTACTTAGGGATCGAATCCACAGGGAAGGAGGATCTTTTCCTGCAAAAAGCCTTTGAAAGAAGTATAAAGTAAGGAAGTCTAGAACCAAAACGGTTTTGTGGGGGTTTGGTGGTGTGTTTAAAAAGTAAAAACGAAATCTTAAAAGAAAATATGGGAATTAAATGACATAATAACTAAACTTAACGAAAATGACTAAAAATGTAAAAAACGGATATCTAATTGCTTAAATGAAAATGAACTAAAAAGAAAAGACAATATTGAACTAAAGCTTGAAAGAAAATCGGTGTAGATCAATGGGAAAGAAGGCGTTGGGCTTCAGGGAAGTTTTCTCAGGGGTACGAACGATTCAAAACATTGCTAGAGAGTAAATTGGTAAGATCTTAGCTTAAACTTTTCGAACTGGAGTCATGGACGTATGAATACGCCACTGTCGTGATCATAGACAACTATCTCTCTCAACCCTGACCAGTAGGTTTCCACTGTGGTCCTGGAAGAGAAGAGATGCATTATGTTTAAGACTCGTCCTAATTCACAAATCGCCCATAGGTAAGTTTCCACTCCTATGTTTGTTTTGCTCTCCCAAACTAGATCTGATACCTGATGAACACTTTCGTGTCACCAAGCATCTGGATCAGATTGTAGTTCATGACGCTACTCTCATGCAGTAAAAACGAATTCAGAAGAAAAAGTTCTAAGATTCGGCTCAAAAGCTCATGGAATCCTCATCGAACATATAAATCCCCATCGAAAATCCCTTAATCCCAACAATAGAACTACTCAGACATAATGAACGAAATTAAAGACATAGTATTAAGAAGTAGAATAGAAACCGAAATTGAAAAAGAAAAAATAATGAACGAAATTAAAGACATAGTATTAAGAAGACATGTATTTATAGTGCTCAAGATCTCTCTGGACGTCACTTAGGCTTTCTCCAAATGTGGGCTTCAGAAATGGGCTTTTTGGGCTCGGAGGTTGATGGCCGCGGTTGGGAGTGCTCTGACCGTGGGGAATGAGTGGTTTGCCGCGGTCGGGATGCTTCTGACCGTGGGGAATGAGTGTTTGGCCGCGGGTGGAAGTGCTTGCCGGCTGGTTTACGGGACATCTTGCTCTTCGCGTATCTTTTGATTGAACTGTTAGATTGCCAAGCTGTAAAGTGCACTGGAAAGCTGATACTTCCATCTTTAAGGTCTCCAAATTTGAGCTGGATCAGACAGTGAGAAGGCCTTCAATCAAGGGTGAACTTCTGACGGTTTGACTCTGAGCTGAAATCTGGTTTTCTATCCATTTTGTTAAGCTTTTCTCTAAGTTACCTGAAAAGAGTCTTGGAACTACAAATACTAGAAAAACGTAATAAAAGTACTTAAAAGCAATTAAAAAAATAGAAAAAGTATTTCAAAACGATCCATAAAAGTGGTCAAAATACGGTGTTATCACAACCAAAAAATCAGTTTGTTCAGAATCAGGGTTACAGTCAACATCAGAAACCACTTCAGAGTTCTGGTTTCAGTTCACAGCAGCAGCCAAAGGCACCACCAAGGTTTGGTCCACCACAATTCCAGCAGCAGGCGCCGGTTCAGCATCAGTTTCAGTCAGCACCTGTTCACCAGCAGCCACAGACGCCTTTGGTGCTCTATCGATGACACAGACTCTTCTTCTAAGTGAATCCTATGAGTACATACGGAGGGTGAGATACCCTTTATGTCATCCAGAGAGTATCCAATGGCTCTCCTATGTTTCCTCAACTCTTCTAACAACCTATGCTCTTGGTCCTCTAACAGCATATCATTGATAATGACAGGATAAGACTCATTGAAACCTAAGAAAGCATATCTGAGCCCCTTGGGAAGAGGTTTGAGTTCCAGCTGAGGTGCCTTAGACTCATCCCAATCAGCACAGAAGCTGTCTTGCTCACACGGGCCAACATGCTCTTCTACTTTAGAACCCACGGCCATGACTCCTTGAACTGCTCCTTGGCGTGTGTTTGAGCCTCTGATATCCAAGACCTCAGGGCCACATTGTTACAGTTCCAAAAACCTTACCTCAGGACCAAGTTCTCTTGCATTGTCCAAATACAGCTTGTATCCTTCACTCTCCTCTGCTAAGAACCCATGGTCTCGTTGTTCTTGGGTTAAAGCAACTTGAAGAGAATCATCAGAATTCAGTTCCTCAAGCAACTCATCAGCCAGTTGATCCATGGTCTCTACATAGAAGCATTGTCCTTCTATGGTGGGCTTCTTCATCATTTCATTAACATCAAACTTCAGCCTTTCAGAACCAAGTTGAAGCTCAATGATGCCACCTCTCACATCTATAATTGCTCCTGCTGTGGCCAAGAATGGCCTGCCCAAAATAAGAGGGTCAACTGGTTCCTCATCCATCTCTAGCACTTCAAAACCACCTATTTTTACTGGCAGATCCTCTAGCATTCCAACAGGTAACCTCACAGATCTATCAGCAAGGACAAGGGAGATTCTTGCTGGCTTAAAAGTTCTACAGCCCAACTTTCTGGCAATGGAGAAAGGAATTAGGCTTACTGATGCACCCAAGTCACAGAGACACCCAGAAAACATCAGAGGACCTATAGCACAAGGGAGTGTGAAGCTCCCTGGATCAGTTAACTTCCTTGGAATTGACTTTCTCTGAATAATGGCACTGCACTCATGGCTCAATACCACCATACCTTGAAGCTCTTTAGTCTTGTTCAGAATAGCATCTTTTAAGAACTTACCCAGCTTTGGCATCGTTAGAAATGCTTCAGTGAGAGGCATTGTGAGTGGTGTCTCATTGAGAGCCTTCTCAAATACAGCTCTTGCCTTGTCTGCAAGCTGCTTCTTGAATCTCCATGGAAATGGGAGCTTGGGTTGGTATGGAGGTGGTGGAACATATAGCTTTTCTGGTTCAGGTTCCTTTTCCACCTCTTTACCCTTTTCTTTCCTTGATCTTTCAGCAACTTGATCATCTTTTAAGGCTGCCTCCCCCTCAGTTTGATCATTGTCCTCAATGATCACATTGTTGTGCTCAATACCAGGTAGCTCCTTGCCACTTCTCAGTGTAATGGCTTTAGCATACTCCTTTGGGTTTGGTTCAGGCTTATCAGGTAGTTGGCCTTGGTTTCTTGAGCTAGATGCCTGATTCTGCTTCAATTCCTTGATGTCCTGCTGCATAGATGCATACTGACTTGCAAACACTTGTTGACCCTGGAGCAGCTGTTGTAGAATCCCAACCATATCTGACCCCATATGTGGCTGCTGGTGAACAGGTGCTGACTGAAACTGATGCTGAACCGGCGCCTGCTGCTGGAACTGTGGTGGACCAAACCTTGGTGGCGCTTTTGGCTGTTGCTGTGAACTGAAACCAGAACTCTGAAGTGGTTTCTGATGTTGACTGTAACCCTAAAACCCAACTTAAAAGAGGTAGTGAAGAAAGAAATTCTCAAACTCCTAGAGGCTAGGATAATTTATCCAATCTCAGACTCTAGATGGGTTTCACCAGTTCATGTGGTGCCCAAAAAGGGGGGAATGACAGTAATAAGGAATGAGAAGGATGAGCTGATAGCTACTAGGAGTATAACTGGACACAGGATATGTATAGATTATAGAAACTCGATGCAGCCTCTAGAAAAGACCATTTTCCTTTGCCATTTATTGACCAAATGCTAGAGAGGCTTGCAAACCATCCTTTCTTTTGTTTTCTAGATGGTTACTCTAGATTCTTTCAAATCTCCATAGATCCAAGAGACCAAGAGAAGACCATATTTACTTGTCCTTACGGGACATTTGCATACAGGGGAATGCCTTTTGGCCTTTGTAACACCCCTGCCACATTCCAGCGATGCATGATGCATATATTCTCTGACATCATTGAAGAGAAGGTGGAGGTTTTCATGGACGATTTTTCTGTCTATGGTTCCTCCTTCTCCGATTGTCTTTCTAACTTGTCGGAGGTCCTGGAGAGATGTGAGCAGCATAACATGGTGCTGAACTGGGAGAAGTGCCATTTCATGGTGCAGGAAGGGATTGTACTTGGGCACAAGATCTCTGAGAAGGGCATAGAAGTTGACAAAGCTAAGGTGGCAGTCATGATAAATTTGGAGCCTCCTAGTTCAGTGAAGGGCATAAGGAGTTTCTTGGGGCATGCTGGTTTCTACAGAAAACTCATCAAAGATTTCTCAATGATAGCCAGAACTTTGACACGGCTGTTGTGTAAAGAGGTTGACTTTGTCTTTGATGCTGAGTGTGAAGAAGCTTTCAAGAAGATCAAGGATGCATTAGTCAGTGCACCTATTGTTCAGGCTCCCGACTGGTCCCTTCCTTTTGAGGTTATGACTGATGCTTCAGACTATGCAGTTGGAGCTGTGCTTGGTCAGAAGAAGGACAGGAAGCTTCATGTCATCTACTATGCCAGCAGAACACTTGATTCTGCCCAGGAGAAGTATGCTACCACAGAAGCTACCTGGTGGGATCAAAAGTCATTGTATATACTGATCATGCAGCCCTCAGGTATCTAATGACCAAGAAGGATGCCAAGCCTAGACTCTTGAGATGGGTCCTCTTACTTCAAGAGTTTGATATGGAGGTACAAGACAAGAAGGGTATAGAGAATGGAGCTGCAGACCATCTCTCTAGGTTAAGAGTGGACTCTGAAGTCCCTCTTAATGACAGTCTCCCTGAGGAATCATTGATGGTGCTTAACTCTTACTTGAAATTTGAGGAAGTGGACAGCATCCAAGAGAAGAGAATGCCCTAGTTTGCTGATATTGTGAACTTTCTTGCTTGTGGAGTGGAACCACCAGAACTTGATGCTTAACACAGAAAAAAGTTCTTCAGAGATGTCCAAAGATACCATTGGGGTGAACCTTACCTGTATATCCTGAACAAAGATCAGCTGTATAGAAGGTGTCTTGCTGAAGAGGAGATGCAACCTGTGTTGCAAGAGTGCCATGGATCAGCTTTTGGGGGTCATATGGGAGCATTCAAGACGGTGGCCAAGGTCCTTCAGAGTAGGTTCTGGTGGCCCACAATGTTCAAGGACGCTCAAGGAGTTGTTTCAGCATGTGATGCCTGTCAGAGGTATGGGAACATTTCAAAGAGGAGTGAGATACCTCAAAATCCAATATTTGAGGTTGAAGTTTTTGATTGCTGGGGAGTGGACTTCATGGGGCCATTCATCTCATCTTATGGGAATCAGTATATATTGGTGGTTGTTGACTATGTGTCCAAATAGGTTGAGGCTATTGCTTCCCCTACTAATGACTCCAAGGTAAAAGTCAAGTTGTTTAAGAACATAATCTTCCCAAGATTTGGAGTACCAAGGGTTATTATTTCTGATGGAGGTTCTCACTTTGTGAACAAAACCTTGGAGGGATTGCTGAAGAAGCATGGAGTGAAACATAAGGTAGCTATTCCTTATCATCCTCAAACTAGTGGCCAGGTTGAAGTGTCTAATAGACAAATTAAGGCCATTCTTGAGAGGACTGTTAGCTCAAGCAGAAATGATTGGAGCAAAAGGCTAGATGATGCATTGTGGGCTTATAGAACAGCCTTTAAGACTCCAATTGGGACATCTCCTTTCAATCTGCTATATGGGAAGAGCTGCCACCTTCCTGTTGAGCTGTAGTACAAGGAATTATGGGCTGTGAAGTTGCTGAACTTTGATATCAAAACAGCTCAAGAGAAAAGGATAGTTCAACTCCATGAACTTGAAGAGATCAGGTTGGGGGCTTTTGAGAGCTACAAGATCTGTAAAGAAAAGACCAAGGCTCTACATGATCAAAAGATTTTGAAAAGGGAGTTCAAGAAAGGTGACTTGGTGTTGCTGTTCAACTCTAGGCTTAAGCTATTTCCTGGAAAACTTTAGTCTAGATGGTCTGGTCCCTTTAAGATTCTTGAGGTTAGGCCATATGGAGCTGTTGTGTTAGAAGGTAAAGATGGTCAAGGGTTTGTGGTCAATGGCCAAAGGATCAAGCACTACCTAAACTCACAAAGGAAGGAGGAAGCTACATCAGTTCCCCTTCTTGATCCACCATCAGCATAAACTTGGTATCAAATTCAAACTTAGAGACTTTAAACAAAGTGCTCTTGGGAGACACCCCAAGCTTATCCTTTGTAAATATGCTTTTGATCTTTTCTTTTCTTTCTTTTTATGTTTTAGGATCTTTTGATGGGTTTTGTGAGTTGTTCCAGGTGACTTTTAGAGGCCATGGCTCAGGGGCAAAGTGGAATGGAGCATGTGAGAAGGCTAAGAAAAGGATCTAAGGCATGGAAACTGATGGGCGGCTATGTGCTACTTGGTTGTGCGGCTCGGTCAGGCTAAGAACCATCTCGCAGATGAACTCGCTATTAACACCTACTTGGGTATGCGGGTCATTTACCTAGCAGCAGAAGATTTGAGCACGAAGAAATGCTAAGTGTTAGAGCTGTGAGTTGGTAATGCGAATTGATGCAAGAAGAGCCCAGGCCGCATGGATACGCGCTGTTTACACTGGCCTGGTACTGCGAGACGAACCGAGACGATCAAGCCGCACACGGAAGGAAAACGACCAGAGATGCTAAGTATAAAAACCTGCGAGAAGGTCCTGCGGGTTAGATGCAAGAAGACCAGGCTGCATGACTATTCGCATTTTACACCGGCCTGGTCATGCGAGACGGTCCAAAGGCCGACCAAGTCGCACCAGAACCTGCGACCTGGGCGTGCGGCTTGAAGAATGGAGGAACCAAGCCTCAGGAGCACTCGCATTTCACACCGGGATGGGCCTGCGAGTTGATGCAAGAAGAGCCCAGGCCGCACACCAAAAAGAAGGACCCGAAACGTCTAAGTATCGGAACTGCAACATGGGCGTGCGGCTCGGAAGAAGAGAAGACCAGGCCGCATGCATACGCTCATTTTACACCAGCCATGCGAGATGGAACAAAGAAGGTTCCAGGCCGCACACTGAGAAGAAGAAAGCTCACTGCCCAAGGCTCAGAATGTGCGGCCTGGTCATGCGAGTTGGGCACAAAGAAACCCAAGCCGCACGACAACGCGCATAAAACACCGGCTTGGACGTGCGGGACAGCTGAAGGTTGGGCCAGGTCGCAGCATGAGAGAAAGGACAAGACCGTGCAGAAGAGGTTTTTGTGCGACTTGGGCATGCGAGACAGTCAGCACCAGGTCCCAAGTCGCACACATAAGTGCATTTTACTCCTACTAAGTCATGCGGCTCGGTCACGAGAGTTCCAGCCCGCACAAGAGGTTAAAAGGAGTCTGGTCAACGAAAGAGGAGGAGTCAAAGCCTTGACTGGTCAAAGTGGATCTATTGACCACCAGTCCAAAGGCTGTACCACGTCCCACACTCTCTCTTCCTCACCAAAATCACGAGTTTGCTTTCTATACCCATTTCTCTCCATTGTTTTTCTTCATAACTCTCTCATTTCTTCACCAAATTCGTTGATTCAAAGTGCTCTGAGCTCGTTTTTGAATTTGTAATCTCATCCTGTTAGCATTTCGAACTAGTTTGCATCATAATCCCAAGGTATTCACTCTGTTAAAACTCATCTTTTTCCATGTTCTTAAATGGTGATTTTTGAGCTTCAAAGTGTGGAATCGATTTTAATAGGTTGTTTTAGACCTTGGGATTATTTTTAAAAATGCTAGGATGATAGATTATCTTGGAAAACAGAGCTCTTTCTTGGTGATTCACTGTTCTTGAATTTTGAAAATTGCTGCAAAATAATTCATGGAAAAATTGATTTCTCTTGAAAAAGTGATGAACCTGTTTCTTGCTGAGTCTTTGCTTTGCACTTTTGTTTTGCATTACTATGAATTCATTGGACTGATGCTTGGCTTGAGAAACTTGTTCATGTGCTTTAGAAATCGATTTTTGCAGCAACTTTTCAAAATTTTTGAGAACTTTGTGAAACTTGATCTTGTGCTAACTTGTTTCTGAGAAAATCTTTTGCAGATGACTGAGAGAACCAATGCTCTAGCCCGCATGAAGAAAAGTCTTGCATCCAAAGGCAAGGACTTGGTCTCAGGATCTTCAAAGCCAAAAGGAAATGGCCAAGGCACCAAGAAGGGCACAAAGCAAAGAAGGAGTGAACAAGAGCCAAAAAGAACAAGGAATGAGGAGAACGCTTTGGTGGTTGCTTCTGGTTCAAAGAGGAAAGCAAAACAACTGGATGTGGTATCTGAAAATGAACAAACTGAGAGTGGTTCAAGCAGCTCAGCTGGAGATTCCCAAGGCGCCATTGAAGAGGCACCCAAGAGGATCAAGAAAACTAAACCAGAAACACCTGATTATATGGCCAAGTTTCAGCAGATGGGGATCCAGCAAGGGAGGTTCCCTGATGTGGACTTTTTGAAGAAGATTGGCATAGGATGTCAAAACTTTTCTTGGGAACATGGGCATTGAATCACTCTTAGAGCTGAGAGAGATCGCATACGAAGAGGAGTCTTAAGAGTTCTTGGCTTCTTTTGATGCTTTTATGTACTACCCAAGGGATTCAAGGATACTTCAAGGGGATGGTATTGGATACATGGAGTTTACGGTGAAAGGAGAGGCCTACAGAGTGCCATTCAGGGAATTGAATGAGATATTTGGGTTTTCTGCGCCTAAAAACATACCTCTCTCCAACCAGATCGGTCTTAGAAAGGAAGATGTTCAAGCTTTATGGGGATCAATAGCTTCTGGGAAGTACAAAGCTGGAGCCGCTAAGTCCTCTTGGATAAGAAATCCGGTGCTGAGATATGTCCACAAGATCCTCTCTTATAGCTTCTTCTTCAAGCTTGATGTTGGGAGAGTTCATAAAGGTGATCTGAATCTCCTTGGTGTGGGGCTGAAACAGTTGATGCCAACTTATGAAAATGGGAAGCCCTATGAAAGATATGCTTACACACCTTGCCTTGCCTCTCAATTAGCAAGATCTTTGATGTTCTACAAAGAGTGCATCTGGGATTCAAAGAAAAAGGATGCAAAGCTAGCCCATGGTTGGGTTGTAACAAAAATCTTGAAGGCAAGAGGATACAGGTTCAAGGAAAACAAGGCAAGGTTTGACCTGATCAATGAATCTCATTTGTGTAAGATCGGTTTCTTTCAAGGAAGAGTTGGAGCCAAGCTGGTTTACAACTTCAAGTCCTTCATTGATGAGCCAGTCCAAGCTCTCGTACCCAATCCCTCCATCACCACAGTCCAAGTAAAGCGCAACATTCACTTCTACTTGTTGAAGGAAGAGCTTTACAATGTCCAAACTGATCCACCAATTCTCAAGTACAAGAAGGCTTGCAGAGAAGAAGATAACAAGGAAAAGAAAGCAACCGCTGAAACTGCTGCCGCTAGTGCTGATGGTGCTGGAGATGAAGGTCTGCCCCCACCTCAAAAACGTTATGGTGGGAACAGATATCATTTTGATGATTACAACTGGGAGGAGCCAGGCACTTCAGGGTTTAGAGCTCAGCAAAAGATTGGTGTCCTTCAACAATGGTGCAAGTACCAGGACAAAACGATACACAAGATGGCCAAGTGTATCAAGGAGATGAAGAAAAGGATCAAGAAGCTTGAGAACCCTTGCAGAGGTGGATCTCCAACACCGGTTTCACCAAGACACAGGGAAGAGGTTGGAGAGAGCTCCACGAATTGCACAGCACCGGTCCCATATGGCACAGCATGGGTGGATCTTGAAGACGGTTCTGATGAGGCAAGCCATCACTCCTGGGAGACACCATCCGGTCACACATCGAACCCCTCATACTCCTTGGGGTCTGACTTCCACAGCTCTTAGGTAACACTCCACCCTTGTACATATGCATGTAGTCTTTCTTTTTCTCTTTGCATTTTCCTTGTTTGTTTTGCTTTTACTCCTTTCTCATGCTTTTATAACACAATGTGGAGGAGGAGTTTCATCTTTTACTAATCATATTTTCTCTGTTCTTATTTTCTACCTTTTCTAAGGGTGTCCACATAGGATTAAAAAGGGCAATTCTATTGGTCCACATCAACAATCAAAAATAAGGAAAGTTTACAAATTTTTAATATTATTGCTAAATAAATAAATTAAGAAAGTTTACAAATTCTAATTATTGCTGAATAAAAAAATTCTATATAAATTTTTTATTGGTCCATCTCAACATTGAAAATTAAACTTTTTTTCAAATTCCATTATTATTTTTAAAAATTTTTAAAGATAAAGAAATTATTTATAAAATTTTGTTAATAATAAAAAACTAAAATAAATAATATTAAAATAGAAAATTTTAAATTTAAATTAGATGTATACACACATATTTAGAGATTCTTACATTAGTATCCAAATTTTTGTCACATAACTATAATAATTTTTAAGTTTTTTTCTGTGTGTACAACCATTTCAAATTAAAAAAAAAAATAGAGTTAGATTTCACAAAAAATTAGTCATTACAACGTAAAATAACCAACTTGGCTAAACTATAAGTTTAACTATTAGCTAAATTACAAATAATATAATGAAACGAGATATAAACAAAGTCATTACAAGCTGCTTTAATATCGAAAAGAGACCGAAAAATAAGCTTGGCCACCGAATTTGAGAAGAATGATAAATTTCAAGCAATCCGAGAAACATGATACTCGACACTTTTAAAAAACAAAGCACTGAAAATAGAGAAAGAGGTTCCATCATTAAGACGAAGGAGATTAAGGTATTTGAGGAAGATTTTTGAAATAACATGGCATCTGATACGGTTTTAACAACCTAACATTAAACACAAAGGTAACAATTAGCTGACCAATAAGAATCCAAATACATTCGGTAAGCCTCAAAAACAAGGAGGCGAGACCAAAATCATGACACTTTTGAAAAACGAAGCACTGAAAATAGAGAAAGAAGTTCTGTCATTAAGCCGAAGATTGAGGTATCTGAGGAAGATTTTTGAAATAACATGGTATCTGATGGGGTTTTAACAACCTAACATTAACCAAAAAGGTAACAATTAGCTGACCAAGCAGCATGCGAATATATTCGGTAAGCCTTACAAACAAGGAGAGACCATAATCACTTGCCTCGTGTGGGATCTTCCAGCATTGATTTGTAAATCTATTATTAAAAAAAATTAAAAGCTATATGCATATAAGAATGTCCACATATGATGTAAAAGTTCAATTTGATTGGTCTACATCAATATTTAAAATTAGAAAATTTTCAAAATTTAAAATTATATGGTTAACAAAATATATGTTTATAGAAAAATAAATATAGAAGCTATATGCCTCTAAAGACATCCACATAAGATTTAAAAGGTCAATTTTA
>NW_006256547.1:8915091-8966967 GCF_000478725.1 Eutrema salsugineum | reverse complement strand
AACAATATAGAAAAAATTGTTAATTAAACTATTCTATCATGAATAAAAATTAAAGCTATGTTATTTTCAAGGCATCCACATCAGCATTTAAAAATTAAATTTTATTCGTATATATCAAAATTGTAAATTTAAAAAAAAATCCTAATTCTATTAAGAAAGTAAATTAAAGAATAAAAAATCTCTAATAATAAAAAAAAACATGATATTAAAATCTTCATTATTACTGTTTAAATTATAAATTTATTTTATTATCTATAAAACTATATATTACTTATACAAGTTTATGTTACTTGATTTTAAGGCTTTTCATGTAGAATTTTAAATAACTAATAATTATAATTTATATTAAAATTTTCACATATGCAAAACATATTTCCACATAATCTCATGTAAAATATTATGCAAAAATGATCGAAAAATTTATATTTTGTATATTCGGCTTGGAATTGCAATAGATTAATGTAGAAGTTTTTAGTTTTAGGATTTCAATTTGATATTTCATTTTTCTAAATTTATATGTATTAAATTGTACCGACTGCCTACTTAAATATAATTAAAAGAAGTAAGATTGAATATGATGAAACTGAATATAATCATACAAAAATCATTGAAATAAATAAATATGATCTATTAGTTGAAAAAACAGATATAACAAGAATAAAAATGAACATGATGAAAAAAATTCATTCTTATTAGAATCAATGACGTATAATCATTGAAAAATTATTTAAACGTTTACACAACCAATTGATAAAAATATATTTAACTCACAAATTTTGTATGATTTTCTTTATTTTATATTTAAATATTATTTTGGTTTCAAATTTAAAGTTGTTATTAATCTCAAAGCAGATATTTTACTTATTAGTTTGTTTTTAAAATTATTATAACAAAATAAAAATTTGTATCGGTTAAACAAGAGAAGAAAAAAGATTAAATTTTAAATTTTATTATTGTTTTTTTAAAATACATATATAATTGGAAGAAAAGTGAAAATGATGAAAAAAATTATCTTCATGATTTAAAGAAGTGAATGTATAATATTTTATCATCATGTCAATATTATGTTTAATAAGTACCATTTGACTAATTTATAAAAAAAATTAGCTGATTTGGGTATATTAACTTATAAGTGTTTGACCAAATAATACGTTTTTGAAATATGACATATTGTATATAGATTTAAAACAAAATCGTTAAAACCTCAAAAATTTACATAAAAATTATTATATTAACATTATAATATATTTAATATATTATTAAATCACTAATATATAAAATTTATATCTTAATAAATATAATTGATTGCATATAATTTTTATTAACAAAATACCCAAAAGCGTGGACGCAAAATCTAGTTAACAAAAAAACTGATAAACAAAATATAATAAACATATGATAAATAAAGTATTCTTAAAATTCTTACGTCTTGCTTATTAAATGTCATACCGTTAGCTAATTATTATTTTTATGTTTATTGGCTAAACCATTCATATTGAAATCTATCTATTACTATAGGCTTTTCAGGACCGTTCATATATGATTTAAGTTTGATTTTATTGGTCCAGATCAACTTATAAAATTAGGGAAGCTTCCAATTTTAAATATTATTATTAAATATATAAAAGATAAGAAAATTATATTTGAAGTCTATAGTAAGAACAAAAAAACCAACTTGTTATTAAAGTTGTGATACGATCATGGAACCAGAAGATGAACTGCGGGTCGACGATCAGGTCGAGAATGAGGTTCCACACACGGTCTTGGTCGATCTGGAAGGACTAATGATAAGATCAAGGATCTGGAGACTTGCGGGAGCCGTTCGAGAGCTACTTATCAAGCTCAGGAACCAAAGAAAGGAACCTACACCCAGCGCCATGACCGCTCTCATGTACTTAGGTCTTTGCGAACTTGGTCCGGATGTTTGGCTTGATACTCTTTTTCCTTGCATCCGGGTTTGTCCCATTGGGTTTACCGGATAGGATTTTAATGAGGTTAAGTTATGTACCCACCTCACGACACAAGTTCAGTCGCGGCTTAGTCCATGGTTCGGTAGTCTATACGTCACTCTCGGCCAAGAAACTCAAGGGTCGTTTCTGGCTAGCCGAGGAGTCATTCAAACTTATCTTTATTTTAGTCAAACTTTATTAATTTCTTTTTAAAATTCCCTATGTACGACCGATGGTCTACTTCGCCTTCTATAGAAGGCTTCTTGTACTTAGAATATTTTCATTCACTTATCATCAATAAAATTTCAGAGTTTCTCTTTTGTTCTTTTCAGAACTTCATCGATTTCTTGGTGGTTAGCCATTAGATCATTCGGTTTATCAAGTACAGATTATAGTGTTTGACGCAGCTTACATTCCAGGGTTTGGTGAGATTTCTTTTTAAGAAGTAATGGGCTTTGGGATTTTCAGGAAAACTCTTTCTCAGGCCTTCACATCCTTTTACCGCGAAGTATTTTCTTCCCTAAAGTCACCCCTTTGTTTTGTAACTTTTTCTTGAGATTGGGCCTAAGGATTTTTTGGACAAGTCCCATGTCTTAGCATCTTTCCCAGCGAATCGACCAAAGTCAAAGATCTATCAACCTCAATCCGGATCAAGTGAGTGAAGTCCTTAGGGAGTTTCTATCAAGTTGTTAGATTTTGAATAGTTTATATGATTCTTAGTCTTATTCTTGTTTGTTACTTCATGTTGTTTGATTGATCACCTAGCAACTGATTTAAGTAAAATGAAACCACTTCCATGCTGAATTTATTAACATGAAGAAGAGTATGTGAGCAACTATGTTATAAGTTACAAAAGTATACCTACAGGCATTGTGAGCAATTTAAAAACTTGTCTTTACTGCTGATTTCTGCCTAGCAAGCAACAAATGCTGACTTGTTAAGTTATTTAGATCTAGTTGTTTATCTCTATGTGAGTAGGATAAGTACAATTCCGTGTTCTAGTTTAGAAACCACTAGTTGACTAAGTCGCTATAAATCCAAACTAATGCTTGTTTGATTTGATCCATGAACCTCAGAGAATTCTCTGCTGCCCAGCCGTTTCAATCATGAAGTTTACATCATTTATTTTCTGATTTGCTATTTATTTTCTTTGCTGCAAAATTCTGACAACATTTTGAACTTTGTTATAACACATATCATATATGGACTCTTATACCGGCCCA
Source organism: Eutrema salsugineum (assembly GCF_000478725.1). NCBI lineage: Eukaryota > Viridiplantae > Streptophyta > Magnoliopsida > Brassicales > Brassicaceae > Eutrema > Eutrema salsugineum. Next base: position 8,963,795 of record NW_006256547.1, on the reverse strand, counting down.
TTAGGCCCATCAGGGCATTGTACTTAACCTAGATTCCCTATGTACTCTATATATACATTCCAGTGATTAATAAAGTTTCTAAGTTTTCACAACACGTTATCAGCACGATAAGACTCTCTTAGGTTAGAGCGAGATCCTAAGCACACTAGTCTTTGTGAATTTGATACTCTTTATATACTATTGTGATTGTTGTGCACTCGCAGTTTTATTAGGAGAAAGCTTGTTATATTTTTCACCGCATCAGCGAATCCAATGAGGCTTCAGTCCATAATAAGTTTTTGACTGCATCCAAACACTCTTAAAATTTTTATTTTTTTTTTTAAAAAATTAGAAACTGTTTTAAAATTATCCTATTTTATTGCAATATTATTTTAGAAACATATTTTTTATATATAAATTTTATTCTGAAAAATTGATATTAGTTTATATATCTAAAATTTTCCTTAAACATAGGTCATATTTAATTTAAATTTTAAATTATTTATTTTTAATTAAATTTAATTCTGAAAATAGATATTAGTTAAAATTACTCTATACTTCCTTAAATATAGGTTAGATTTGATTTAACATTTGAAATTTAAATAATTTCAAAATAACACATATATGATTAACGAATTATTTCTTTCAATCTTATTCAATCAAACTAAAATTTCATATATTAAAATTTGATAAATATTAATATTATATAATAATTTGATGGGGTGAGTTAAATAGTTTTTATAATTGTGCTCTTATATGAGTTAGGTTATCAAAACATGCAGGATATTAAGATAAAAATTATCTTTAAATTAGTAAATATTTATATTATATAGTAATATAAATAGGTGGGTTAGAATTCTGGTCTTTTAACCATGATTCTTTTCAGATTAATAAAATGAGTGATTTAGAAATATATTTTTATAATAATAGTCATTTTTCAGTTAATAAAATAGTCGGGTTAGAATTATGGTTAAATGACCATAATTCTAACCCACCTATTTATATTACTATATAATATAAATATTTACTAATTTAAAGATAATTTTTATCTTAATTAAACGCAAAAATAAATTTCTGTCATTTATTATAATTATAATTAAACGCAAAAATAAATTTCTGTCACTTATTAGAAAAATAAATCTATAAAGAAAACATAAATTATGTTATAGTTTTTGACTAAAAAAAATCTATGCGGATGCACGAGATAAAATCTAGTCTTAGTTAAATTGGACCCAATTTAAGAGACCGAGAATTTATCCCCCACAATTACTGTCAAAAAGAAAATTGTAAGAGTATAGTTGACGTATTAGAACCCTACAATATAATATTTGACCTTTAATTGATTATGAAATTGTGTAAATTCATAATTCTTTATATATAGAAGTGTGGAAATGGATTTCTTTCTAATCTAAGTAGAATCACGTTGTTTTTGATCTTATAAATTTCAAAATTATGAATGATTATGTTTTGGATCTTATAGTTTCCAAACCTAAGAATAAAGTTGTTTTAAAAACCAAAATTTTAGAGTTGAATAGCAAATTGACAGCAATCTTCATAAATAATAGAATTCGCTAAATTTCTCTTTTTTACACAAAATCTCTATAGGAATTTATAAGATGAATATTTTGTGTAGCTTTGTTGTTTTACTGTTTTTTTTCATGCGAGATGTCATTAATTTCCTTAATTTTTATATAATCATTTATAAATTATTTCGGGTTCAGATTCTATTACTAATCATGCCATTCTTTTTTTATTTTAAATGAAACTCAATTAATTTAATAAAATTTTCACGAAAACTTATATTCCACACTGTCAAAGTGAAATAACCCACCCAGATCGGGGTATTACAAAATTATTCGACTAGAACATAAGATTTTTGACATCAAAAAATTTTACGTCTCTCTTCGTACTTACGAGCCCAAATATGTTTTCCAGACCAATCAAACTTGTTAAGACTGTTGCCTTTGAGTATGCAATCCATAGTAACGACAGAGTCCAGGATGAGCCTTGCATACAGTGATTGTTGCTGACCATTTCTATTGAAGGAGTTTCCACTAACATCCGGCATAAAAACGCCTACAACACAACCTTCTCCATATTTTTGGGTGAAGATGTTCTTCACTTCCGCTTCTGACACTGGAAACCCCCGAGAATACGTTAGAAATATGGTTCGATCATTCTCAGTTGTGATGCATGTAGTATACCAACCCCAAAGATCACTAGAGATCAGGAATGGGTTGTTGTTGGGGATATTATTCCCACAAACAACATGAGGCATCACGACGATGTTCCCAAAAGTTGGATGAGGGAAGCTAGGGATGTTGAGAGGGGCCGTAGAGTCTGCTGAAGTAAGAGGATGATAAAGGATACACAAGAGCTCTTTGAATTATGTCGGAGAAAATTTTAGAACAAACAGTGCTTAGGAAATTTTGATTCCTTTGATGGTACTGTATCGTTATTTGTAGATTATTTGAAGATATATATATATATATATATATATATTTTTTTTCCATGAATCTTGCAGTGAGAGGGATCTGTTTAAAGCCATTTGGTGGTTCGTTAAACTCAAGGCACCGGAAGCACGAGACAGCCTCGTCAGCAAGAGATATAATTAAAGGATCACTGAGAGACATTATGACTGAGAAGATATGTTCAAAGCCAAAGTTTTCAAGCTAAAACCATGTGGCCATGACGAGAAGGGACTCAGTTGGGTCTCTTGAGAATTTTAAGACCAGTTTAGCGAACATCTCTCTGTCTTGAGAATGGAAAGCATGTAGTTGCTCTATGATGGAGAGTGACATAATTTGTTTGAGATCTACAGAGGATATTGGAGAAATAAGCGTAGGCGGAGAGTTTGAAGAAAACGATTGGAGGTAATAAATTATTGGAATATCTCGTAATCGTCATCAAATCAATTCGTTTTATACACATATGGGAGTCTTATCTTTTTTTTAAAAAAAAAGTTAATTTTTAAGATAACGAATGCAAGATTTTGTTACCTTTTTAACCACACATTAATCAGATGTTTTCTATAGTTTTTAAGTAATGGTAACAAAAAAAAATCAAAGATATGAACAGTTGTTAAGGCTTTCGAGTTATATTTATATGTGATGTGTATAATTTCAGCCCTGAAAAAATTCATTTAGAAATTTGTTGACTATTGACATGAATTCTAACAATGTAATAGAAAATTACTTTATTTGTTAATGTGGTTTGATGTATTCATAAATAAAATCTTATGTATGCTAAGTGTACTATAAAAATTTAGAAAATCATGTTTACTATATATGTCTAACTATCACTGGATACCTATCTTTCTTCTAATAAAGGTGTTCTATAAGAATTCACCACACATATTTATTCATTGTATGCAATGCAATGTCTATATGACATACTTTATTTTCTATGTATGGTGTATTTTTTTTTATACTGGATAATATTTGATAGTTTTATTTATTTTCTTTTTATACTGGATAATATTTGATAGTTTTATTTATTTTCTATTTTTGGGATTGTTTCTAGAGAATGATAGATATATTGTAATTTTTTTGTTTTAAATATCATAAATTCAAAATTCTATTTTATAATATGGTTTTTTTAAATAATCTTTAAAATAATATGGCATTTTATAATAAATAACACATAGTTTTACATAGTAGTTTCATAATTGATTATTGGTCGAAATTATATAAGTGAGTTAAATGATCCTCTTACAATTTTGTTTTTTGCAAGAAATTAATCTTTTCTAAAAACTTAATTATCATTTTTCTTAAGAAAAAATGTTAAAAAAATTAATTAATTAAAAAAGAACCACAAAACTTAAGTGATAACAAAAAAAATTTTCCAATAAACTATAATCCATTAATGTTTCTCGCACACTCTAACAGAACCGACACCTATAATGAATCTTGAAACAACCCCTTTAAGAATTTGATACCACAATCCAACCAAGATACCTGACAGAGACAGAAGATGAAGTGGGAAAGACGATGGCATCAGAATTTTAGTTTTTAGAGTTTTTTTATTTTTTATTTTGTTATGGTCCAGATTTTTTGAGTATTCTTAAAAACTTATATTCATTCACTAATTTTTTATCAATAGACAAGTTTATAAAGGATATATATAGCGGATATAAGATCTAGGATCTTAAATCGGAATAGTCACTCAGAACCTCCTCCATTTGGCTGGCTAAAATTCAATTTCAATAGTAGCTGGAGAAGTGATCCAGAAATTTCAGGTATTGGCTGGATCATTCCAGATCATACTGAAGCACACATTTGTTCGGGATGTACAACAGTAGAAGCCACGTCTTCGTCTTTCCAAGATAAAGCAATGGGTTTTTTACAAGCTCTTCAGATCGTATGGATGAAAGGATGGAGAGATATCTGGTCTGAAAGCGACAAGTTGGAATTGACAAAGATGATTAACCACCAAGAGGAAAATAATGAAATTGGGATCTTGTTAATCGATATCAAACATTGGATGGGTAAGCTTCCAGAATGTTCTTTGGATCATACCAACCGAGAGAGAAATTGTGTTGCAGATGTATTGGCTAGGAGGGTTATTTTTTTGTCAACATTCCATGTCTGGAAGCCCAAGGTCGAATACAGAAAGTGTTCGGAATCCTACTAAAAGCCCAATACAATAACATGATCAACAAAAAATAAAACACGGTACACGTCAAATACACGTGTTGTTAAAAGAAAAAACAAGGGCACGTGGCAACAAGGGAGAGGAAACGCTGCATCACCATCGAAAACTCCATCGACGGTGTTCTTCTTACCAGCGGTTTTCTCACCACCAATCAACAATAAATCTCCGGCGCCATCTGAAGGTTTCACCTTAACACATCTGCTCCTTTGCTACTTTTTACTTACTCCTTCGTTTTAGATCTCGTAAGTTTCACCGGCCAGAATTTTAATTTTTCAAATAGCTTTACCGCCTTCATCTTTCACTCAAAGACTTCTCCCTTTGCCTTGACAAGGTTCTAAATAGGGATTTGGGGAGAACTCATGCTCCCAGTTGAGAGAGGATGAAACCTGATGTGGTGTGAGTGCGGGAATAAGTGTTACACTAATAAAATCAATTAAAGTCGCAAGTGCACATCTAATCGATTGTAGTACTTAGGGATCGAATTCACAAGGAAGATAGATATTTTCTGCAAAAACTTTTAAAAAGAAATAAAGTAAGAAAGTCTATAACTAATCGATATTTTAAAAAGATTTTTGGGGTGTCACTAAAATGTAAATCCTAAACTAAATGGGAAAAGAAAGAAACGATTAGAACTAAAAATGACCTAATCTAAAGACTTAAGAAAATCGGCTGGAAAAATGAAGAAAACTTAATGTAAAAAAGCTTGAATGAAAATTGAAATAAACTTATAAAAGCAGACGCTGGATTTACAGGAAAATTATCTCTGGTGTGTGAATGATTCAAAACATTACTAACAACTAATTTAAAAGATCCTAGCTAAAACTTTAAGAACTCGAGCTCGAAGGTATGACTATATCACTGTCGTGATTGCAACCAATTATCACCAACAACCCTGACTAGTAGGTTTCCACTCTGATCCATTCACAACTCACCCATAGGTAGGTTTCCACTCCTATGGCAGAATTGCTCTTCTTAAACTAGATCTGGCCCATAATGGAAACTTTCGCAACAATACGAACCTAAATCAGATTATAGTTCATGACACTACTCCCATGCATTAAAAAATAAGTTTAGAAGAAAAAGTTCTAGAATTCGGCTTTAGTAGCTAATGGAATCCTCATCAAACATATATAATCCCCATCAAAAAATCCCTTAAACCCAACAAGTAAATTACTAAGACAAGATTAAAGAAAGCAAAAACAATATATTGAATTACTGAATAGAATTCGATATTGAAAAGAAAAAAAAAAGAGTTTAAGACAAAGATCTATATCTCCCTATACCTAAAAGTTAAAAGTATGAAAAACACAACTCTACAGAATGAAAAATATGAAAAGCATACGGCCTAGGGTTCCTGAAAACATGTATTTTATAGTCCTCAAGTCATTTTTGGACGTCACTTAGGGTTTCTCCAAATAAAAAATCGATTTGGGCTTGGAAATGGGCTTCTTAGTCGAGCAGTGTATTCTCCGCGGTCAGAGGGCATGCGACCGGTGGAAAATAGTTGCTGGCCGCAGTCAGTAATGCTGGCCTACTGGTTGACAGGACATCTTACTCTTCGCGTAACTTTTGACTGAACCGTTGGATTGTCCTGGTGTCAAGTGTGCTGGAAAGCTAGCTGCTCCATATTTATGAATACCAAATTTGAGCTGGATCAGATGGTGAGAAATTCATCATTTGAGGGTGAACTTCTAATGGTTTGACGCTGAGCTGAAAATCTGGTGTTCTATCCATTTTGCTAAGCTTTTTCCTAAGTTTCCTGAAAAGAGTCTTGAAACTATAAATACTACAAAACCACAATAAAAAATACTTATAAAAAATAAAAAGCATTGAAAAAATTATTTATAAATGATCTATAAAAATGGTCAAAATACGGTGTTATCAACTCCCCTAGACTTAAACCTTTATTTTTCCTCAAACAAAGCAAAAAACAAATCAGATGAAGTGAAAACAAAACTGGGAATTGCATAAAACTCAGAGACATGAACCTCTAAACTACGACCATCGTCGTACAACAATCGCAACTTACTCTAGAAAATTCTCACCAAGACACAATGGTAAAGGAAAATGATATTTTCTTGATGCAGCATTTAACTTCCTATAATCAGTGCACATTCTGTGGCCTGTTACATCTCTAGTGGGTATAAGTTCATCCTTATAATTCTTTACCACTGTCATACCACCTTTCTTGGGCACCACATGGACAGGAGAAACCCATTTTGAGTCAGAGATAGGATATATTATCCCTGCCTCAAGTAGTTTTAGAATTTCTTTCTTAACCACCTCCTTAAGGTTTAGGTTAAGTCTCCTTTGGTGCTCAATAGAGGACATAGACTCTTCCTCGAGGTGTATTTTGTGGTTGCACAAGCTAGGAAATATCCCTCTAATGTTATCAAGGGAATACCCTATGGCTTTTCTATACTTCCTAAGCTCATGCAACAAGGCTTTCTCTTCATGCTCTAACAACCTATCAATGATGATGACAGGATAAAGTGAATTAAGGCCAAGAAAGGCTTGAGCTCAACAGAGGGCGCCTTGGTCTCATCCCAATCAGCCAAGAAACCTCCTTGCTCAGCCGGAGCTTCTTTGGTGTTCATCTCATCAGCCAGCTTGACCTCCTGCTCAGCCTCTATACCCACAGCCATACACTCTTGAACTGGACCTTGGCTTGTACTGAACCCAATGATGCTCTGAACCTCAAGGCCGCTTGTTTCCATTTCCAAAAACTGATTTTCTGAACCATGGCCTGCCTTATGCTGATCCAACACCATCTTGTATGCTTCACTCTCCTCAGCTAAGAACCCATGTTCACCTGGTTTTTTTGTCAAGGTAACCTGAAGGGGATCTTCTAATGTGAGCTCTTCTAACAGCTCATTAGCCAATTCATCCATTGTTTCAATAATGTAAGAGATTCTGATCCAAGGTGCAACTCAATCTTGCCTCCTCTCACATCAATTATTGCACCTGATGTAGCAAGGAATGGTCTTCCCAAGATGAGTGGATTCACTGGTTCCTCATCCATTTCTAAGACTATGAAGTCAGTGGGGACTTCAAAGCCTCCTACCTTAACAGATGGATCTTCAAGTAAACCTATGGGAAGCCTCACTGATCTATCAGCTAAAACCAATGATGTCTTAGCTGGCTTGAACACTCTAAAACCCAACCTTTGTGCAACTAAAAATGACATTAGACTTACTGAAGCTCCAAGATCACAAAGACAACCAGAAAACTTTAAATGACCAATGGTGCAAGGTAGAGTGAGGCTCCCTGGATCAGAAAGCTTCCTTGGATTTGTCTTCCTTTGAATTATAGCACTGCACTCATGGCTTAAAACAACCATACCTTGAAGCTCTTTTGATCTGTTCAAGATAGCATCCTTCAAAAACTTCCCAAGTTGTGGGATCATAAGGAATGCTTCTATGATTGGAACTGTAAAGTTGGTCTCTCTTAGCTGCTTATCAAACACTGCTCTAGCTTTCTCTAAGATTTGCTTCTTAAACCTCCCTGTAAATGGAAATTTAGGCTGATATGGTGGTGGTGGAACATATGGTTTCTCAGGCACCACATCCTTTTCCACCTCTTTACTCTTATCATTCTTAACAACTTGATCTTATTGCTCACTCCTTTGAGCTGCCTCCCCACCAACTTGCTCATTGTCTTCAGTGAGCACTTGCCACTTCTAAGAGTAATGCCATGAGCATATTCCTTGGGATTAGGTTCAGGTTTACCAGGTAAAGTTCCTTGTTGTCTTGATGAAGAAGCTTGATTCTTCTCTAACTCTTTGATCTTTTGTTGAATAGCCTCATATTTTGAACCCAAATCAGAGTAACTGTTTTCAACTCTTTGTTGACCTTGTAGAAGTTGCTATAGAACACCACACAAATCAGAACCCATCTGCTGTTTCTGAACCGGCTGTGGCTGACTCAGTTGCTGTTGTCCAAACCCTGGTGGATACTTGTTTTGCTGCGGCAGGCTGTTTAAATTGATGCTCTGAATCTGCTGCGGTTGTTGTCCATACCCTTATGGTTGCTGTACAAACTGCTGCTTGGGCTGATAGTTCCCTTGAAATTGGTTCTTGGGAACAAAGCTCTATTGACCTTGTTGAGAAAGGTATACTTGGTCTTGAGGATTTGCTACATTGGTGATTCTATAAGACAAGTTCTGGTTGGTGTTGAAGTTATTGTACCTTTGAAACTTTTTCTGATTCCCTATATAGTTCAGCTCCTCTTGAATAAGTCCTTCTTCATTGACATTGTCAAAAATTGGAGACTGGTCATCACATTCACCAACAAAGTGAATGGGCTTTTGAGAAGCAACCATCATCTTATCTACTTGGCTTCTCAACTCCTTAAGCTCTCTCTCCATTCTTTGCTCTTTACTTGAGCCCTCAGTTCTGTTTGCTCTTTCATAATCTTCTCCATAAGTGTCATTACTCATAGCTAAGTTCTCTACCAGCTTCATTGCTGCATTGATTTCCTTAGCAAGGAAATTTTCCATTTGAAGCTGTATCAAGTTGGTTTCTTATCTTGGGGAGGGCTACTCTATATAGGGTACTGAGTAGTGAAGATTCAGAAAACCCATGATGGGAACACTGGTTGATGTAGCTTCTAAATCTTTCCCATGCTTCACCAAAGGTCTCATTGGTGTGTTGGGTAAAGCTTGAGATTTGATTCCTTAGCTTGGTAGTCCTTGATGTTGAGAAAAACTTTGAGAGAAATGGTTGCTTACACTGGTCCCACGTTTGAATGGATCCTCTAGGTAAGTTCTTCTCCCACTGATGAGACTTGTCTCCCAAGCTGAAAGGGAACAATCTTAACTTAAAACCATCCTCTGATACCCCATTAATCTTTGTCAGATTACAGACTCTGTCAAATTGATCAATGTGATCAAGTGGATCCTCCATAGGCAGGCCATGGAACTTAGAGTTCTGCACAATGTTGAGAAGTGATGCCTTCACTTCAAAATTGTTGTTCTCAACAGGTGGAGCTTGGATTCTTTGCATGTTCTGATAAGCATTGGCTCTGTCATTAGCACCATAAGAATAGGATTCCTCACTTGAGGCTATTGATTCCTTTGCTGATTTTGGTGCTCTTGGTTGACATGAGCCTGGTGCTCATTTCTGGCCGCCTGGTTCTGATTCATCTGAGCCTGGTGCTCATTTCTAGCTGCCATGTTCTGGTTGACAAAGGCTTGTGCTTCATTCATGGCCGCCTGGTTTTGATTGTTCTGAACCTGATTGCTCTGAAGATGTGCTGTTATTTCCCTTTCTCTTCTTGCAGCTCTCTCTACCAGGCTGATGTTGTCAAAGAAAGGCTCAGCTGGTTCAGAAACTTCTGCTTCTAGTCTTTGGTCTATGTGACATAAACCTGAAACTGTAGCGCTTGAAAGTTTAATCAGTAAAACAAAAAGAAAACACTTGATCTCAAGAAAACAATCAGAGAATAATTCTAAATCCACACTATGGCAACCGCGCCAATTTATAAAAACAAGAGTTATGCACTCAAGTAGGGTTATCAATCGCCTTATCAATGTAGTATAAGAGGTTATCAGTCCATTGTGTGGTTTAGACACTAAACTATTGATAACACCTGATTTTGACCACTTTTATGGATCACTTTCAGTATCTTATGCAGGTGTTCTACTCAGTTTTAAAGGTTTAAGAGTTTTTTCCATGTTTAGGAGTTTTAAAAGGTTTTTCAGGAAACTTGGGACTTTGGAGTGCATTTTGGAGCAAAAGTACATTTTTGGATAAATTCAGACCGTCCAAAGTTTGGCAACCTATTAAGACCTTCTCACCGTCTGATCATCCCCAAATTTGGAAACATTATAGAGGAGACAACCAGCTTTCCAACACACTTGGAATCAAAACAATCCAACGGTTAGATCTCCAGCTATCATCAATACACTGAAGGCTGATCAACGCAAGCCCAGTCAAGCACAAGTGCTTTCACCCGCGGCCAGCCATCTTCCCACCGCGGCTCAAGAGGTTTCACCCTCGGTGGACCAATGTCCGAACCTCAGAAGCCCAACTAATGCCCAAGACACTTTCTGCACCCATTTTACCAGCCCTAGACACCCAAGACTTGGAGAAACACTATAAATACTCATTTTTAGGTCTTTTGTAAGGGAGCCTCTTTCTTCTCTTTGAGAGAGAAATCATTTGTAGTTTTAGGTTTTATTTTTATGCATTTGTAGAAGCTCTCCATCGCCACTCTGTCTTCAATAAGAGAAGTTTTTCTGCAATTTTGTTTCTTTTACTTTTCTTCTTCTTAGTTATAAACCGATGATGATATCTACCTCAGCCATGTCTGAGTAGTTACCTAGTTGGGTGAAAGGGTAATCCAAAGGGACCCCATGTTCGAACGACATCTAGATTTTTAGGAAAAAGGATTTCGAATTTTACCACGATTCTCCCATTCATCCAAATCTCAAAGCGGTAATTCTGGATTGATCACCCAGAATCCGATCCTAGATTTAATCCGAGCCACAAGAGTGTTGTATCTGGGTTGCCTGAACTGGATCTTATGGACGTCACCGTCATAGGAGACTGATGTATGCCTCGAGGTAGAGTCACACAATGAATCGATGGAGATCTAACAAGCTGGCCTTCGCTCTCTCTTGTTAGATCGGTTCAGGGGAAGTGAGGGTGGATCGATGGCACCACAGAGAGGATGGAGGGCTCTCTGATACAGCAAACACTAACCTCTGTGTGGAATCACACACACACAAAGGTAAGCAACTCTCTCAAGCAAAAGCTTCATAGAAAATGGCGTTATTTTATTGATAAGCAAAAAGGTATCGAACTACATAGCTGCAAGGGGACTTTATAAACATTCCATCAGCTTGAACCTTCTAGGGTTCGACTCAAATGAAAAGAAAAGACTCAAAAACCACAGGACTTGCAAAAGAAACAAAAGAAAACGGCAAAAGAAACAAGTAAACAGCGAGTTGTCTCATTTGGACACAAATAAGGAAAGTTCTACTTAAATGAATTAAAAGGAAAATAAATCTTGGGTCTTGACCGAGACTTGATCTCTGGTATCTCTGGGCTCTCATGGCTCTTAGTAACCACTGAGATGGTCTTCTATTCCTGCACAAAACTCATAAATAAAGTTTACCTGTTGTGCACGCAAAAGAGGCCATGGAAGAAGTGAGCTGTTCTTGTCGTGTGTTGGGGCGATCTTCTGCGGCCTTGGTAGTGTTGATGATGCTTGTTTCAAGTGCATGAATCCTTTCCTTGGCAGTCTATTCCTCAGCTAGCGTCTCTTGTGAAAGCTCCGGTTGATCGCTATCGGCTAAGTGTTTGGTGTTGCTTATCTTGGACTCTTGAGGGATGGTCTCCTCAGGCTTGTTGATGGTTTCGACTCCTTGTCCTGCCAAAAGAGATTTCATACCTGTTTTCGTGCTAGCCCATGGCTGATTCGGTTGAGTTTGAGCCGCGTCCTCTACTTGTTCCTCCTCGGGTGCTTGTATGAAGCTAGATACGACTAAGTTGATCTTTTCACGCAGGCTCCTGGTTCTAGACTGAGTCATGGGACCTGTTTGAAGTGTTGGGATATTGGGATCCTCATTATAACGCTCGATGACCTCATCATTCTCTCCCTCTTCAAGAGGTTTTGCCCTCAAAACTGTTTCACCTGTATCAAAAGGAGACAAATCAGCTACATTCAAACTATGCGAGATGTTAAACTCACCTGGTAGCTAAAGCTTGTAGGCATTGTCATTTATCCTCTCCAAGACACGGAATGGGCCATCTCCCCTGGGTGCTAGTTTGGCGCTCTTCTTGTGTGGGAATCACTCAGGCCTTATATGAAGCCAAACCCTTTCTTCGGGTTCGAAGACTAACTCTTTGCAGCCCTTGTAAGCTCTCCTCTTGTACCCTTCAGTCTTTTTCTCTATGTTCTCCTTGGCCTTTTGATGAGGTTTTTTGATGAACTCTCCCTTCTTCAAGCCATCTAGATTAACTTGTTCCACTTGAGGTAATGGTGAGAGATCTAAAGGGGTCAATGGATTGAACCCATATACAACTTCAAAAGGAGACAGTTTAGTAGCATAGTGTGTGGCTCGGTTATAAGCAAATTCAACAAAGGGAAGACACTCTAACCAATTTTTCAAATTGTTAGCGATAGTGTGGTTCACCACCTCGGTCTGCCCATCGGTCTGGGGGTGGCAAGTAGTGGAGAAGAGCAGCTTGGTGCCTAGTTTTCTCCAAATTGTCTTCCAGAAGTGACTCAAGAATTTGGTGTCTCGATCAGACACAATGGTCCTAGGGACCCCGTGTAGCCGCACCACTTCTTTAAAGAATAGGTCAGCTGTCTGCGAGGCATCATTCACTTTGGCACAAGGTATGAAGTGTGCCATCTTAGAGAATCAGTCTACCACTACAAATATAGAATCCTTGTGCCTGATCTTAGGTAAACCTAGTACAAAATCCATGGAAATATCCAGCCAAGGGGCATTAGGGATAGGTAAAGGAATGTATAAGCCACGAGGATGTGACCTGGATTTTGCCTTGCGGCAAGTGATGCATTTTGAACAGAATTTCTCCACATCTTTCTTCATATGTGGCCAGAAGAAATGGTCCAACAGAATGGCTAGAGTCTTGTTCATGCCGAAATGCCCCATTAGACCACCACCATGAGCTTCTCTTATTAGTAAATCTCGTATAGATCCTTGTGGAATGCACAGCCTCTTGTCTTTAAATAAAAACCCATCGTGCAGGTAGTAGGCTCCAAAGGCTCCTTTTCCACTTGACTTGTAGCTCTCAGAGAAGTCAACATCCTCTTCGTATAACCCCTTGTTGTGTTCGAATCCCAAGACCTTGGCCTCCATGGTTGAGATCAATGCATTCCGCCGAGACAATGCATCTGCCACCACATTGTCTTTTCCCTTTTTGTACTTAATGACATAAGGGAAAGTCTCAGTGAACTCCAGCCACTTGGCGTGTCTTCTCTTTAGAGTTGTTTGTCCTCTCAGGTGCTTGAGGTTTTCATGGTCTGTGTGTATCACAAACTCTTTGGAGAGGAGATAGTGTTGCCAAGTCTCCAATGCTCTCAAAAGCGCATACAGCTCCTTGTCATATGTGGGGTAATTTAGGGTGGCTCCGCTTAGTTTCTCACTGAAATATGCCACTGGCCTCTGCTGTTGATGTAACACGGATCCATTCCCTAATCCTGAAGCATCACATTCAACTTCAAACGTTACATCAAAATTAGGTAAAACTAAGACAGGTGCTTGAGTTAAACGAGTTTTAAGAGAGTTAAAAGCTCTTTATTGTGCAGCTCCCCAAATGAATGGTGTGTTCTTCTTGATAACAACTGTGAGATGGGCAGCTATTGTGCTGAAATCTCGCACAAACCGGCGGTAGAAACTTGCTAGGCCATGAAAACTCCGAACTTGGCTGATGGTGGAAGGGGTCGGCCACTCTTGTATAGCCTTGATCTTTTCTTGATCCACTTGTAAACCCTGTTCACTAACAACAAAGCCTAAAAACACAAGCTGATTAGTACAAAATGAGCACTTCTTAAGGTTGGCATAGAGCTCTTCCTTTTGAAGCGTTTTAAGAACTAATTCTAAATGCATGAGATGATCAGGTAAGCTCTTGCTGTAGATAAGAATATCATCAAAGTAGACGACAACAAATTTACCAATAAAAGACCTTAGAACCTGGTTCATTAGGCGCATGAAGGTGCTTGGGGCATTCGTCAGTCCAAATGGCATCACCAACCATTCATAAAGACCTTGTTTAGTCTTGAATGCGGTTTTCCACTCGTCTCCCTCATGCATTCGCACCTGGTGGTACCCACTCTTAAGATCCACTTTTGACAAGATTGTTGCACCACTTAGTTCATCAAGCATGTCGTCAAGGCAGGGTATAGGGTGTCTGTACTTGATTGTGATGTTGTTAACAGCCCTACAGTCGACGCACATCCTCCAAGTGCCGTCTTTCTTAGGCACTAACAACACAGGGACCGCACACGGGCTGAGGCTCTCTCGCACATAGCCCTTGTCCATCAAATCTCTTACTTGCCTCTCAAGTTCCTTGCTTTCCTCAAGATTCATTATGTAGGCTGGCTTGTTGGGAAATGCTGCACCAGGGATGAGGTCTATTTGATGTTCAATTACTCGAATGGGAGGCAGGACGGCTGGTATTTCATCAGGGAAAACATCCTTGAATCGTTCAATGAGAGCTTGAATCTCTGGGGTATGTCTAGCTCCTTCAGTGAGAGCTTGAATCTCCGGGGTATGTCTCTGGGCTCTCATGGCTCTTAGTAACCACTGAGCTGGTCTTCTATTCCTGCACAAAACTCATAAATAAAGTTTACTTGTTGTGCATGCAAAAGAGGCCATGGAAGAAGTGAGCTGTTCTTGTCGTGTGTTGGGGCGATCTTCAGGTGGTCTTCTGCGGCCTTGGTAGTGTTGATGATGCTTGTTTCAAGTGCATGAATCCTTTCCTTGGAAGTCTATTCCTCAGCTAGCGTCTCTTGTGAAAGCTCCGGTTGATCGCTATCGGCTAAGTGTTTGGTGTTGCTTATCTTGGACTCTTGAGGGATGGTCTCCTCAGGCTTGTTGATGGTTTCGACTCCTTGTCCTGCCAAAAGAGATTTCATACCTGTTTTCTTGCTAGACCATGGCTGATTCGGTTGAGTTTGAGCCGCGTCCTCTACTTATTCCTCCTCGAGTGCTTGTATGAAGCTACATACGGCTAAGTTGATCTTTTCATGCAGGCTCCTGGTTCTAGAACGAGTCATGGGACCTGTTTGAAGTGTTGGGATATTGGGATCCTCATTAGAATGCTCGATGACCCTCATCAGAGACGAAAGTTACCTACGGAGGATACGTAAGCGAAGATGGATTCCGATCTACAAAGCATGATCTTGTTCTAGCATAAGAGCGAGAGTTAATTGCCATGAACAAGTGATTAGATGATTAGGGTGACGAGAGTTGGCTAATCATACATGTGTATATCCTAGTTTCAGAGTCATAGAAAATCCATGCCTAAATTCCTTGTGTTTTAGAACATGAACCCTAAAGATGAACCTTAAACCCAACGCTGTTTTTCATATAGTTTTCAACCGATTTTTATTTCCAGCTTTTTAATTCTCTACATAATTAGATTTAGTGACAAACCAAAACCTCTTTTTATTAGATTAGGTTTACGATTGTTTTTAGCATCAGTTAGAAGTCATCAACACACATATTTATTCAATCCATAAGTACTACTGTGTTTGATGTGCACTTGTAGCTTGTCTAGGGTAAAACTTGTGTTGCCCACTGCACTCACATCAAGTTTTTGGCGCCGTTGCCGAGGATCTGTCGCTGTTGACTTGACTTCTTAATCTAATTTTAATCCTAAACCTCAAGATTTCGAATTCTGCTGGAGATTTTCTAAGTCCTCTTTTTATCTTTGCTTTCTTTGCACACAGGTGCATAAAAACTAGGAGAAATCATGACGCCATCGTATTTCCCATACACGAGATTGACAAACACGAAAGAGCACTTAGGAAACTCAGACAAAGAACGCTCAAGATGGCCAATCCTAATGTGCATCAAGAAGATCTTTTAAACCGTGATCAGGAGGATCACATTGGAGATGATGACCATGATTCAGTTCATGGTGATGACCTAGATGCTGCCCATGAAGAAGATGGACAGCCACAACTCGATGAAGAGGGAAACCGAGTCCCTCTAAATCCTGCTCAAGCCACTGATAATCAAAGGAGACAAGACCAGGCCGATGTTGAAGGAAGAAGGTATGATGAAAACATTGTTCCACCAGTTGTTAGAGAAGCCAGTCGACCAATACAACTTGCCAATCCTGCAAGAAGACAGCCTCGGAATAGACTCATTACCGATTTCGATGCACCTCACCAACACTTCCAAAATCGATCAGCTATTCAAATTCCGGTTCCAAGAGAAAATCATGAGATAAAACCTCAGATTGTTTCTTTGGTAAAGAAGAACCAATTCCATGGAATCTCTACTGAGCATCCAATGGACCACATTGATCTTTTTGAAGAAATCTTTGGAATGGTGAGAACAACTCCAGAAACTGTGGACTATGTGAAGTATAAGTTATTTCCTTTCTCTCTAAGTGATAAAGCTTTTAGATGGTTAAAATCTATGCCATCTGATTCTATTACTTCATGGAAAGAATGCAAGTCAGCTTTCCTGAACCACTTCTACACCAAGTCAAGATCAAACCAGCTGAGAAACAAGATACAAAGTTTCCGACAAGGCCCAATAGAATCCTTCTATGAAGCCTGGGAACGATTCAAGGAGTATGAGAGAGATTGCCCTCATCATGGTTTCTCAGGAGCAAACCTGCTAAGCACCTTCTACAGAGGACTTCAGCAGAAGTACCAACTTTCTCTTGACACTGCCAGCAATGGAGATTTCAGTTCGAAAACCATACCACAAGGGAGAGAACTCATCGAAAATCTAGCTGTAGCTAACAGCAATAACAACCCTGAGTACGACAGATCAAAGAAGACTATCACTAGTCATGAATCAAGGGAGATGGCTGAGCTAAAAAGCATGGTAAGTCAACTTCTTAAGTCTCAAAATAAGAATATACATGCTTGTGATACTGCTGTAGGAAATGAAGAAGATGGAAGATATGAAGAAGATGGCATGTACCAAGAGGAAGAAATCAATTTTATGTGAGCTCAGGCATACCATAACCGATTTAGTCCAGCTTTCAACAATAACTTCAGGAACTCTGGTGCCAACTTCAACACTCTCTCATACAGGAATCAAGGAGCCGAGAACCAGCCTTATCCGCAGCAGCATACGAGTTTGCAAAACAAGTTTCAAAATGGGAACTATGGGGGGGGGGGAACTTCCTACAAAGACCACCTTTCAATCTTCAACAAGCACAGACCAGCTCATTAGAAGCAACCCTTTCCCAGCTAAGCAACCAGATAAAATCGCTTGAACAAACTATGGTGCAGACTACTCAAGGCAATGAGAAGTCAATCATGGAAATGGGGGTGAAGATCGATTGTATTTACAATGACTTGAAAGGGAAGCTCGAATCTCTTGCAACCCATGTCAAGAAGTTGGAACATCAGATAGGTCAAACTGCAGATTCAATGAAGAGACAACCAGGAGTCTTACCAGGAAGAGTGGAAGATAATCCAAAGAAGTTCTGCAATGCTATGACAGCAGTTTTAGAAGAAGAACCTGTCGCAGACTCTAAGAAAAAATCGACACCTGAACCTTTCATGAAGGACTCTGAAACCGAGCATGAGAGAAGCCAAGTCATTCCGGTTAAGGTACCCAAACGCTTGCCTGACCAAAGACTCAAAAAGTCTAAGGATCCAGGGCGTTTTTCCTTCACTTGTTCAATCTTTGGAATTGAATTTTCAGATTGTTTATGTGATTCTGGTGCTAATGTGAATGTCATGTCAAAATCTGTTGTTGAGAAGCTTAGTATAGGTACATTTGTCCCATCTCCAGTGAGGATAATCTTTGGTGATTCATCTCAAAAGAGAACATAAGGAATGATCCAGGACTTGCCACTGATCATTGGAAACAAAATAATCCCAGCCGATTTTCAAGTTTTGGAGATGGACAAAGAAAAAGACAGACCTTTGATATTTGGTCGCCCATTCTTAGCTACTGTAGGTGCTGTTATTGACCATGCAAATCGCTGTTTAGTTTTCTTGAATGTGGACAGAAAAAAGTTCTATAAGACCACACCAGACACATCTCCAAATCGAAAAGACAAGAACAAGGAGAAGGTGTTGGATGACAAAAAGGAACTAAAAGCACTTGCATCCAGGCAATTTGAGAAGATCAAGATAGTGGTGCCACCAGATATCAGCAAGGAGAAGGAGAAAAATCTTGAAGGATTTGTTGAGAAGACAAAACATGTCTTCAAGGATGCAAAATCTTTAAAAAAGGAAAAGAGATTGTGATTCAAGATAAAGGAAATCCAAATTTCAGACTAAGAAGGATCCCAAGGACTCTTAATTCAAGGGAACCTGTCTCTTCCAGACTAAGAAAGATCCCAAGGACTCTTCATTCAAGGGATCATGTCTCTTCAAGGGATCCTGTCTCTTCTTCTCAATCTTAATCCTGCCAAGAGTCTACCTAAGAGACTTTAAACAAAAGAGCTTAATGGGAGGCAACCCATTTGGTATGATTTTCTTTTTATTTCTTTTTTATTTGATTTTTATGCATTTCAGGCTTTCATAAAACCCAGAAAAACCAAAAACATTTAAAAAAACCAGAAAATACAAAAAGATAGGAGGAGGAAATAGGAAAATGGGAGAAACCGGGAATTCCCGGAGTACAGTTCACTGTGACCGCGATCAATCCAGCCGCGGCCAAGTCCATCGCTGCCGCGGCTGCGCGGGTCTCACCCACAGCCGACCCCTGTTTGGTTCCCAGGTGAGTTTTTCCCTGTTTTCCGTAAACCGGAAATTCAATTTCCCATTTTATTCTGGGACTTAACCGGGAAGTTCCCGAAGCATAATTTATGTGTTAAACATGCCAGGTAAGTCTTCTAAACTTTTAAAAATAAATTCTTCTTAGGAAAAATACCTTTTTAAAAGAAAAAGAGGATTTAAAAAATTAAAAAGGTCTTTCTCTTCATCTTCCCCAACAAGCTTGGCGATCTTGAGAAAAAGACAGATTTCAAACTTGACAAATCCTTTCCAAATTTTCGAACATATCTCACTCTTTTTCCAAGGAGATTTCAAATCTGTCATCACATAACACTTTCATCAAGGTATGAGCTCAAATTTCTCACTTTTTCTTAAGAACTCAGATTTAGGGTTTTCTTAAATAAGTAGAAATTCACCTTAGGATGATTGGAGATTATCTTTGAACTTAAGACTAGACTACTGGGTAGTTTAATTGCATGATTAAATACTTAGACTATAGAGATTTGAAATTTTCGAAAATCTGAGATTTGAGACTTTGAGCAAATCGAAATTTGGAGATCTGTTTGATTCAGCTTTGCAAATCTGGATTGTTTGGTTCTTGTTGATAGAAAACCAGATTAGATTACATGTGAGTGAGCATAAACATCATCCTGATTCAGAAATCTCATGTGTTGAACATCAATATATCGAACTTGACCAGAAATTCTCAGATTTTGTAATGTTTGATACATTTACATCAATATATCGAACTTGACCAGAAATTCTCAGATTTTGTAATGTTTGATACATCTATCACCATTTTTCTTTTCTATTATTTTAGACTCTTTTGCTTTTATTTCACCATCTTCTCACCAACTATTTCACACTGGGTATAGTGTGATTTAACTCTGGAGGAGGATGTTTATTCGTACTAATCTATTTTTCTTTGTTTCTAATTCTGCAATTTTTAAAAAATTTATATGCTTATTAAAAGACCTTGAGTATTTTTCAGGAATGTTTGACACAAAACTATGATGAGTAAGACCCATGTGCTTCTAGACTTTGCATGCTAGTTTCTTTTGTGGTTAGTACTAGACTAGGTGGTAGCTAGAGTACTTGCACTAGGAACTCCCACCAGAGGATCTCTATTCATGGAGACTTTTTCTGACAGGATAAACTAGCTCATTTCACTTGAACATAATCTTTACATCTAATTTTCTCATCAGTGGTTTTAGCAGGCATCATGATATACATCTAGGACATTTTCACCTTATTGTTACCACTCTTTGCTGTCCTAGATGGCCAGTTCATCTTTAGTTGGTACCACACCCTTTACCCAAACCTTTATGTTTAAACCTCATGCATTCTCTCTTAAGTTTATACCGACAGATATGTGCAAAAACGCTGGAGAGAGAGGAGCAACATGGTTTTCAGTCACTCAAGAAGAAGACTAAGGAAATTTGGGAAAATGGAGCATCAAGAATCTATCAAAGCTTAATGGTGCCTCAAAAAGCTTAAATTAAGGTAAATTTCGAGCTTCCTAAGACTCTACATCCAAAGGCATTTTTCCCTTTAAAAAAAAAAACGAAAAAATGAAAGGAAAGGAAAAACAAAAAGCCTAAAAGAGTCTAGGTTGGCCAAAATTTTCTGAAGCAAGGACTACAAGAATTCATTTGTGAGCATTGGTTTTAAAACCTAGACAAAAATCCAAATCTGGGGGAGTCATGAGGAGAACCTGAAGAAAGAAGATCAAGAATCTTAAAGCAAGAAGAATGTGACTGGAAACTGTGGATATCAACAGCTCCACCCTCTCTTGCTGTTTTGCATAATGTCTTGTCTCTCCAGAAAAGGTAACCCTAAACACTAAAAACCTCACCTTCTAAACAGCCATTTCGAATACCTAGCCTTGATTGCCTTGCTAAAACTACTTTTGATGAGAACCACTGGAACTTATAAAGAATGTTAAGAGCTAGTTGACTGGAGGATAGGTTTAAGTATGTAGATTTTTGCATGACGGATCAACGAACTAGTTATGCTTGTGCTTTGGTGAGAATTTTCTAGACTATCCTTGATTTGAGCATAATGAGTAACTCTGGTTTAGAAGCATGGTCTCTGAGATTATGTGAGTTCCTGCGATTTTTTCAAACCTCTTTTCTAGGTTCAGATCTTTGGTTTTGTTTGAGGACAAACAAAAGTTTAAGTCTGGGGGAGTTGATAATACCTGATTTTGACCACTTTTATGGATCACTTTCAGTAACTTATGCAGGTGTTTTTACTCAGTTTTAAAAGGTTTTATAAGTGTTTTCCATGTTTTGGAGTTTTAAAAGCCTTTTCAGGAAACTTGGGACTTTGGAGTGCATTTTGGAGCAAAAGTATATTTTTGGATAAGTTCAGACCGTCAGAAGTTTGGCAACCTATGAAGACCTTCTCACCGTCTGATCATCCCCAAATTTGAAAACATAATAGAGGAGACAACAAGCTTTCCAACACACTTGTAATCAAAGCAATCCAACTGTTAGATCTCCAGCTATCATCAATGCACTGAAGGCCGATCAACACAAGCCCAGTCAAGCACAAGTGCTTTCACCCGCGGCTAGCCTTCTTCCCACCGCGGCTCAAGAGGTTTCACCCCCGGTGGACCTATGTCCAAACCTCAGAAGCCCAACTAAGGCCCAAGACACTTCCTGCACCCATTTTACAAGCCCTAGACGCCCAACACTTGGAGAAACACTATAAATACTCATTTTTAGGTCTTTTGTAAGGGAGCCTCTTTCTTCTCTTTGAGAGAGAACTCATTTGTAGTTTTAGGTTTTATTTTTATGCATTTGTAGAAGCTCTTCATCGCCACTCTGTCTTCAATAAGAGAATTTTTTCTGCAACTTTGTTTCTTTTACTTTTCTTCTTCTTAGTTCTAAACCAATGATGATGTCTACCTCAGCTGAGTAGTCACCTAGTTGGGTGAAAGGGTAATCCAAAGGGACCCTATGTTCAAACGACATCTAGGTTTTTAGGAAAAATAATTTCAATTTTTAACATGATTCTCTCATTCATCCAAATCTCAAAGCGGTAATTCGGGATTTATCACCCAGAATCCGATCCTAGGTTTAATCCGAGCCACGAGAGTGTTGTATCTGGGTTGCCTGAACTGGATCTTATGGACGTCACCGTCTTAGGAGACGAAAGCTACCTACGGAGGATACGTAAGCCGAGATGGATTCCGATCTACAAAACATGATCTTGTTATGAAATGAGAGCGAGAGTTAATTGCCATGAACAAGTGATTAGATGATTAGGGTGACGAGAGTTGGCTAATCTTACATGTGTCTATCCTAGTTTCAGAATCATAGAAAATCCTTTCCTAAATTCCTTGGGTTTTAGAACATGAACCCTAAAGATAAACCCTTTTTTTCATATAGTTTTCAACCAATTTTTATTTCCAGCTTTTTAATTCTCTGCATATTTAAATTTAGTGACAAACCAAAACTCTTTTTTTGTTAGATTATGTTTACGATTGTTTTTAGCATCAGTTAGAACTCTTCAACACACAGATATCTGTGGATTCGATCCCTAAGTACTACTGTGTTTGATGTGCACTTGCAGCTTGTCTAGGGTAAAACTTGTGTTGCCCACTGCACTCACATCAACCATGTGATCTCTTCTTAATCCAAGCAATCAGGTTATGTTTGATGGTAACAAGTTACAAATGAAACTAAAACAAGCTTAAACAAGTAATTAAAGATGAACTAAAACAAGCAAATAGCAAGTGATGATGATATGAATATGATAAAGGCAAGGTCCTAGACATGATAGTTGATTAGGGTGCATCAATGCTAAACTAGAGAGCTAATTACAAACAATCAAGCAAATCCAATCAACTTAGAGCTTTAATCTAGACTAATCCTCTCATGAAGGTATTAATCTCTATACTAATCAACTTTTAAACCAAATTTCCATGTGAAATATGAATTAATAAGCATTATGAATCAGTTTTAATATGTCATTTATGCATTAAACAATCATTCCCATGATGAACAAAGCATAAACTCTAACTAGCTTGGTTCAGGCCTTTCATCAAACACCTCTTGGGTGGTGAAATGCCTATGCTCTAGATCAAAGTGATTATCAGAGATCTAGCCTTAAGAATAGCTAGTTAGAGAAAGGAAAATGCATGATCTAACTCCTAAACTCCCTAATCTAACATCTTTTCACCCCAATCTATATATCTAAGACCTTATAAGAAAACTACTCACTAATCATAAGTACACACTTGATCTTTTGCAAGAAGTAATGTAAATCATAATTAGAAGCTTTGAATGAGAAGAAAAAATGATTAAATGCAAAGAAATACTCTTGAATCTGATTAAGAAGCAAGGATATCTCTTAAACACTCAAAGGTTTCACAAAAGAAGCAAAGAAAAACAAAGATATCATAAAAAATAATTAGGGTTTTTGCCCAAAACATATATATAGTGAAGCTGGTCAGATTGGGTCAGCCCGGAAAAAACCAAGTACTGACCCGGTCTTCTTGGATATCTTGAGTGACCACCTTGGCTTGGAAGAGTCTATGCCGAGGTGTTTATGGCGAGGTGGTGTGTAATCTGGGTTGAGAAAGATGAACACTTTAAGAACTTGCATGGATCTTTGGCCTTGATCTTTTCTTGGATTTAAACCCTTGGAGAAGACTGTTTGTGAAATAGAACACGTGACAAAAGACCTCAGTATGGTGCATGTCGAGGGGTAAGGTCGAGGCATCAGACATTTCATTCGGATATGAAGACCTCAGTATAGATATGGTGAAGGGTTGCATCGAGGTTTTGGACGTTTCATTCGGATATTCACCTCGGCCTAACTGTACCGAAGGAATTAGGCCGAGGGGTTCTTGTTCAGTAAGGCCTCGTGATGGTCATACCGAGGGGCAAAAGCCGAGGCTGGCTGTGACACTTAGTCAAATTTGTGAAAGCTAATGGATGCATAAGCCTTTATACTTAGTCGTTTCAAAGCTTGTGTCTTCAATAAGGGATGCCTCGGCATGGTTTTTGGGCGAGGTGAATGGCCGAGGTAATGCCCAAAAATTTCGTGAAATGAGCCTCCGTATGGCTGTACCGAGGTCTCTAAGTCGAGGCTTGCCATGACACTTAGTAAAAATCATGAAAACTTGTGGATGCTTTGCTTTGACACTTAGTTGTTTCAAGGTTCATATCTTCACAAGGGATGCCTCGGCATGGATTAGGACGAGGTGATTAATCGAGATCTTGCCCAAATCCTTTGTAAAAACAGCCTTGGTATAGCTGTACCGATGCGTCCATGCCGAGGTATTCAAAAACACTTAGCATAGTTGCATCTCTTGAAACCCGAACTGACATGTTTGTCTTCCGCTTCCAATAACTTTCAGCTCACAATTCCAAATTACTTGAAACAAAATCCACAGGAAAGATAACTCAACCAGCTCAAACTTTGGTGAAGAACCCAACTGCATCCGAGGAAAGCAAGGTCTCCCGGACGATCGATCTTTGAGGCACACCGGAATGATCCGGAAATGGTTCTGAGATATGTCCTTCTTCCGATTGCATTATCTAACAGCTCACAGCACCAAATCCCTTGACTTTAAGCTTTATAGAAACTAGATTCAATTCTCTCAAACTTTTATGAAGGCACCGGAAGCCAGATTAGACGGGAAGGCTTTCTGGTAACAGCGTTTTTAAGGAGTACAGGATTGGTCCAGAATGAATGTGAGACATGTTCGTCTTCCGTTGGTCATATCTTTCAGCTCACTGCTCCAAATCCATTGATTTTAACTGTTATGGAACCTTGACGCAATTATCTACATCTTTTCCGAAGACTTAGGAAGCTGAATCTGACAGGAAGAGCTTTCGGTAACTCAATCGTTGGAGTGTATCGACACAGGAGATTTTTGGCCGAGGGTTATGCACGCGGTACGTGTTTTGGCCGAGGTTATCTTCTCGCGGTACGGTTTTTGGCCGAGAAAACACTGCCTGTGGTATATGTTTTCGCCGAGAGACTCCAAAATGCCATTTTCACTATTTTTGATCCTTTTTTCAGCATTTCTTCACTTGGTTTCACCTCTTTCACTCCAAGTAACCTCCAAAATACCTGTTTAACACTCAAAACAATGCAAGGACTCACTTGAAACTAATGCAAACTTCTAAGTCCTAAAATAATGCCTAATTACCTAAAATGCATGCATGAGACCATGAATGTGGACCAAATATGCACACTAAAATGAGTCATTTTATGAATATATCATAAATCACGAATAAGCATGTTTCTAGGGAATAGTCTAAAAGCACACAGTCAACTTTCATCGATTTATGTTCACCATTCCCTTTAAAACGTATTTTTTTTTGAAAACCGTTTTTGAAAAACATTTAAAGAAAACACGAAAAAACGTAAATAATGCAAGACTCGTGAAAGAAAGGTGGTTAGAAAAGGATGAAATTCTCCCCCTGACTTAAATAACACTGTCCTAGTGTGAAATAAATCCAGTTTGGATGAGAAAAATGCATAATTGTATGGAGAAAGGTAACCAAAATAAAACTTACCTGGACGCGGGATGCAATGAATGATGCAGATGTTGGTGGAATGCATTAGGGGATGGTGTTGATGATGCAAATGATGCTAGGGTGGACGAATGATGCATGAACTTCGAATCGGGATGCTGACGGGAATGAACCGAATCGATGCGGGAAGATGCGGGAATGTGCTCAAAGGTGATGGGAGGTGGTGGGAAGTGGTGGATGGGGTGGAATGAGACATGGTGAGGTGAAATGGGGTGGATTGGGTCGAGGGGTGATGTGAACGACCATTGGTCGCGGTCTGGGCCCATGCGACCGCGGGAAACTTGGTCTTGGTCACGGATAGGAATCTGGGACCATGGTCGACCTCTTCTTGGCTGTGGTCCGATTGAATGCGACCGCAACCAGCTTCATGCTGCCAAATCCAGCTTCTCCTTGGTTCATGCTAGGCTGAGCAATTGGGAACCAATCTTTCTTTTTGGTTTTTTGATTTTTTTGTTTTTGCTTTTTTGATTTATAAGAAACACCTGAAACTAAGAAAAAGAAAAAGATCAATAGAAAAATAAAGAAAATCCTAAGGAAAAACAATACCTAAATGGATTGCCTCCCATTAAGCGCTTCTGTTTTAAGTCATTTAGCTCGACTTGGTGTAAAGAGTGGCTCAGTTCGATGAAGACCTTGTCCTCAAACAAGTCTTTTTTTGAAATTTCTTGTTTTTCCTAGCAGGTTCTTCGTCACTCCAAAGTTTTGCTTCAAACACTTCTTTTGCAGGATGTTTTCCTACTCTGCTGTTAAAAGGAATAGCATTAAAGCAGCTGTCCTTGTCAACATTAGCAAATAAAATCCTCTAGTTTGTCCAATCCATGATGGCTCCGACAGTTGCTAGGAAAGACCATCCAAGAATGATCGGATGTGAATCATCTTTAGCCTTGACAATATTAAAATCGACAGGAACAATGCAGTCTCCTATCCTCAAAGGAATGTCATAAGCTACTCCTTTAGGTGTGGCACTGGATTCATCAGCTAGGCTGATCATTGTTCTAGTCCTGCGCATGTGCTTAAAACCAAGCTTCAAAGCAGTTGTTTTGGACATCATGTTGAGACAAGCTCCGGAATCACAAAGAACATGGTTAAATCTTTCACCTCTAATTGAACAAGAGATAAGAAATTGACCTTGAATTTCGATTTTGTGGAGTGTTCGAACAAGTCTTCTTTATTTGGCATGATTGAAAAAGTCTTCCATCTCAGAAATAGACTCCTTGCTCTCACAGAAGTAGCCAATCATGTAGTCCTTGCAGGCTTTGCCGAAAGTGATTCCTTGAGGTAAGCTTCGAACCACATTGTTGAAGTCATCCAGCTTCTCTTTGTTGATCTTGTTGGTAAAGTAGCTGCATTCTTCAGGTTTTTGGAGATGGATGGAGTAAACAGCAACATCAGGTGATGTTAAGTGTCTGGCTCTCATGAAATAAGTCTAGATGGTCTCTTTAGACTCTATACTGTATCTAAAAAAAATTTGCAGACAACGAAGCTTCCAGACATTATCAAAACTCATGTGAGCAAATATTGTCTTAACAAAGTTAAACTCGATAAGCTTCTCCCTAGATATGCTATTGGTTATCACTTCAAGATCTAATGAGTCGCTCCTCTGATGAATATACTACATTTGTATCTTCAACAAACAGACCATACTCTTTATCTTCAGAAAATCGTTCTTCATAATCATCTTCACAAGATAAAACCATGTTGCAAGGTAGTGGCTCATCTTCATCTTGAAATTCTTGAGTGCTGATAAAATAGATCACTATATTCCACCTTGTATTTTTCGTTTGTATGATGTAATGGAAAAGTTTCAATGAAAAAACCAAATTACATACCAGAGAATCTGCACAATCACCACATGCATCTAACAGTAGATGACATCATACTATTTCACCATTGTTCAACGACCAAAAAAATGTCTAAAAGATAAAATAAAATAGATCTTTGACAAATCAAAAAATGAGGTTTAAGTACACAGTACTTTTACATTTTGTGTACAAAGCCCTCTTAGTTTGTATACATCAAACCAGTTGCTCCTTTTTTACTTCTTTCTTTCTTTGAGTTTCTTTGTCTCATGCATTGCCAATGAAAAACTTCAATGCTCAAACTTTCAAGCAAAAACCAAAAAAGAAAAACAGCGATAAAATTACCATTCAAACTCTTTATGCATCTTTATTATCCTTACGATCCACCTCATCTGCATCCTCGTCTGCCTTTGTCACCAATTCTAGATCTTGAACGCTAGGAGTGGACTCAGAAGCTTCATCGAGGGCCAAATTGGAGATTTCACCAGTAACAGAGCTTGCATCGCCTTCATCTGCGGCATCTTCTGAGACATTAGACTCGGTGTCTGATTGTTGCTGGAGGCTCCAGTACATGATGCTGGCCGCCAAAATAAGCATCATCTTTTGATTCACCTGTTTTACACAAGTGAATTGACTCAGAAAATAAAAACATTCAACCTGTTTCAACATCGATATATATATACATATCTCTTACTTCTATGATATCCTCAGGCAACAAGAAAATGGAGCATCCGAGCTTCCTTGCAACACTGATGATGTATGTGGCATTCAACTTTTTATCCTCCTCTGTTTAACAGCCAAACAGACGATTAGCTGGAGAATAAAAAGCTTCTAGCAACAGTAGGGAAGAAACACGCAATAAAGTTGAGATATCATCGTTTTACCTGTTTCTCCACTGGTAACGAGGCTCCAGTTGACAACTCTTGGCTCTACCGCAGTCAGAAGTTCCAGAAAGAAGATTCCACTTGACAGATTCTTGTCCTAAAATCAGACAGGAGAAACCATTAAACCGTTAGGTTTCTGAAGATGGGTCTCCGTGAATCACATCCACGTACTTCATTGACACTTACCCTGAAGCTCTCAGCCTGTGAAGTTCGACCCACTCTCTTCACTTTCCTATTCGCCCAGTTCAAAATATCTGCATCTGTAATTTCTTTACCTTGCGAGTGGGATCTCAAGTTCTTCAGAAGTTGGAGCATCGTATATCTCATTAGTTGCCACAAAAATGCTGCAGAATCATCAATGGTAATTGACATTACATATTGTTCTACCTATTAGAATCAACTTATGAACAACTAAGAAATATCTTAAGCTGACGAGTCTGATATATGGAAGTGCATTAGCTTGACTTTCAGGAGAACTCACCGAGAAGGAGTTTCTTATTTCCTTGCACGATGTCATTACCAGCTACATTGACAAGGGAGAAGCGGAGTTCTTTGCCAATCTTTATAACTTCATTGCAGTTCTCAACCTTTTTGAATGGCATTTTAATGGGAGGTTTATTTGCGTGTTTCCAGTTGACCGAGCCAGGTGAAACTTTGTCAAGAACTTCAAGAAGAACCCATCTGAATAAGATAAGGTTTAGATACAAGCAGATTTAACAAAAAAAAATAATGATATCACGTCCTCAAACAGAACTCCATAGCTCACCCATTCCTAAGATCCTCAAACACATTGTTGACATAAGTGGCAGTGCCAAGACTGTTAATCCAGAGACGGAAACATCTTTCTTCTCGTGAAGTTTCCACATCATCTGTCATCATCTCAGCAAATGACGTCGACTTTGAACTGTCAACAGTCAACCCATTCCTGCAACAAAGAAAATAGCACTAGTAAAGTAGCAAAAACAGAAATCATTATCAGCTTCTGACTCATTTGGAACCCTGTTGAAACAATATCAAGGCATAAACAAATGCAAAGAGTACCACATTTTATTACGCAAAAACCATTGAAATTTTGTGATAATTAATAACCTAAAAACCACAGGAAAGATTAACTCAGATTGTTTAAAGCAAACTGTCAAGTTTGATACTGACCTGTGTTGAAATATTTGCGCCACAAAGGCAAGGTTAAGATTTGCTGAGCCGTCCACTATATCTTTAGGAGAAAGGTATCTTTTACAATCCAACTTCTCAGCCTGCTCAAGAACCTTTTTCGCTCTTTCTGTAGGGTCTTTGGTCTCTAATGCCACATGTGTACTGTGTTCTGGAGCAAGAGCATTAAGGAGGTATGCATATGCCTCGCCGTCCTGAAAACAAAAAAAAAAGCTAAGGTTATGATCATCGAGGAAGTGGACCATAATTATTATAAGTTTCTAAACAAATCATGGACATGTATCTAAAAAAGGAAAACAATATGCATTACTATCAAGACAGTTATAAAATAAGAGTAAATAAATGTTATTGAGGACAAAGGTTAAAGCAGGGCCAAGTTACCTTCACATCAGAAGAAAAATTTGTAACCTGCTTTTCATAACCAGCTTTCTTCAAATGAAAATTCATCCATTTTAGCAAAACTTTTTCGGGAGCCAATCCCATGAGCTCCTCCGCATCCTGCAACGTCAGGAAGATTTTATGTAGTTTCAATCTCATGACAATAAACACTCAAAAGAAAGCATTGAAAACACGTCAAATATAGTAACCTGAGTGTCGTCCACCAGTTGAAAAAGTGAAGGAGTTTTCTTGAAATTCAGATCAGCCAGCATTTGAATCTGATATTTTATCCCAAGAACAAGAAAAAATAGGAGTCAACATTAAACCAAAATGAAACATCATATGATATCTTATGAACTGGAAAAGTAATGTGACGCCTAGAAATGGAAACGCTTAAGGTGAGTACCTTGATAATCTGAGATATCAACCCAAGTACGAGATATGGCTGCAAAGAAAAGGAAAAATTAAAATTGGAAGATCATGGAAAGAGAGGAACAAAAGATGGATCTTCCTTATTTCTCAGGGAATTTACTCACTCTTCCTTCAGCTATGTCCTGTGTTCCAATGTTGACCACTGTGCAGCCAATTGCTTTAGCAGAATTGAGACCAAGAGTAAGATTCTCATTCCTCTCCCATGGGTTAAGCATTTTCTTTGTGTTGATAGCTCGTTCGTCGATGGTCCCAGGAACGGCAACATTTATAAGCTTACTGCAATAAAAAAAAAAGAACAAGGATGACCAGTTGAGCAATTTCAAATTGGACAGTGAAAAAAAAACAAAACATATTAAAAATACTACACTAAGTCAAAGGATCCAGGGAAGAAAAGCATATACATACCACAAAAGAACACCATCTTTAACAAGATCAAAGAATGCATTCGTGGCGGGATCAATAGGAAGATAGTTCTTCAAGAAAGGATCATCTCTCAAGTAACTATTGATATGGGAAACATAGGAAGCCTTCTCGGATTCGTTAATGGCATGGTGAACCGTTGTAGTGCTAGTTTTAAGGAATGAAGAAGAACCTTTAGATCCTCCTGATTTCTCCACTCCTCGGGCTTGCACACTCAAAAAGGCCTACAAAACACAAATCATCGATACATATCACTGTAAAAACAGGTAGAAATGACTTCTTGATCTAAATCTTCATACTAAAGGAACTCACCCGAAGAAAGGTCTCGAAGTCGACTTCATCATCGACATTGGAGTAAGACTTGTCCAGTACAGATTTGATCTCACCCTCATTAAAGGTGCCGCTAAAAGCGTTCAGCTTTGCGAAAACAGGTGGTAAATCTCCAACAGTGAAACGATCCAACAGGGTTTTATTCGAATTAAACTACAATGCACACCAATCAAAAGTCAAAATTGTATACTCCTGAATCAAAAAGAAAACGATGTGATGTAGATTACCTTGGATTTAAGGGTGCGCAATTCAACTTGTGTAAACTGGCTCTGTAACCATGGATCAGAGACAAGAACACCAACGTAACTAGACATTTTTTTTGTTTCTAATCGTTTTTCTCCTCGGAATAATCAAAGATCAGATAGAGCCCAACACCGAAATCCCTGCAATAAAAAGACATCCTTAATCGAACAGGAACCTCGAGAACCAAAGAGGAAAAGAATGGAGAAATCTGAGAACCATTAAAGGCCAAAACTTTAACTAAAACAGAGGATTGTACAAAATTAAAGGCCAAAAATTTAACAAAACAGAATCGGAATCGGGAAATTATGATTACACGCAAAGCAACGATTTTGAGATAACAACGTGCGTTGACGCATCGATCGCATGTAATGACGATAACAGATAATGGTTTTCAAATAGAAAATGGGATGATCAAAATCTTCTAAAGATAGGACCTTTCAGAGAAGACGAGATTGAATGTGATTCGTGTTTATATCTCGGCGGGATGAAATGTGAAGATGATAATATGACCTGAGAGAGATAGAGGATGAGATTAAATGAATGTGATTTTTAGCGTTTCTTTTTAGATCAAAAACAGTTTGGCGTCAAACAAATCGGCGAGACGATGAATCAAAGTTTTTGAGAGCACGACCTGCGACAAATGGAAATGATATGACACCGAGACAGAGTTGGAGAAGAAAAAGCGTGAGGGTTTCTTTCATTTAGTACTCACCGATTAATTAAATTAATCATCATTCTTACAAATTTCGTGGGAATTAATGGGGGGGGGGGTTATTTTCATGTATTTTTAATTATTTAAATCTCATTGTTAATAAATATAAAAACTAGTTAATTTGTCTGCGTTTATATGTTTATCAAATATAACTAACTAGGATAGTATTCGTGCTGTGCACGGATTATTGTTATCATTTAGTCCAATATCATAAAATAGTATAATGACTTAAATAGTATTTAGTAGTTGATGTATTTGAGCATTTTATAGTATTGATATGAATTTTTATTTTTAGTGTATTTTTATTTGAGTTATAAAATTAAATGTGAGATCAAAATAATATAGGAGGATCCATTCCAATCGTCGACTACATTCAAAGGTACCGATCTTGGCTTGAATCTCAATATTATTCCCACACGAATGGGTTCTCTTTCTGTTTCTTCCACTCGAGTTGACGTAGTTGGTGTCTCTAGCCTTGATCAAACTCAATCTGCATTAGAAAAATGTGTGAAATCTTTTTCTACATTGCTTCAGTGCACGCAAATGGCTTTATAGAAGATGGAGACAAACAAACTAATCATAAAAAAAATCAATATTTCCTTAAAAATATAGATTATATAATTCCAAATAAAGAAAAACAATAAAATTATAGTCAACAACCAACATAGAACTTAAGACCAAACAACGTTTCTTTCTTTTCTCTTTTGTGTACATTAATAAATGTCTGGTTAGTTTATACTGCAAATGAAGTGTAAATTAGAGTGTTTCCTTCTCTATTTAACTTCTTGCTCCAACAACGTAAACTTCTTCCATATCTCATCTAAATCACTAAACTCAAAACCTTTAGATCACAATTCTTAAGCTTAATGGTTAAACAAAAACTTCTAAAAGATAATTAACAAACCAAGCAATATTTAAAGGTAAACATGTATATCATATTAAGGTTAAGCTTAAGTCCTAAGAAAATGATATGATTGATTTCATTTTGTCGAGGAACATGTAGATGCGTAAAGACATATTCCTCATCTAGTCATTTCTGTTTTAATATATAGTGATTCGTCAACATAAATTCAAATTTCTGAATGTCATTTTTACCATAATATTTTTCCTTTATTAAATTTCAATATTCCGTTATTAGATTAAAATATTTATTTTAGTTCGAATATATAATAGATAAAAAATACATTATTGTAAAGTCATATTCTCTACAACATTTTCCTAAAAATATATTAACAGCATAAAATTAAAGTTTATATGAAACACTTCTCTAATAGAGTGTGGAACTTCTAGCTGAGAATAATTGTATAAGTCATATATCATCAAAAACTTTTGAATCAAGCGCAACCTAATGAGTTAAAGTCTTACCGGTAGGGTGAGTATTCATTGGATACATAAAAAATTAACTCAACTATTATCATCTGTATACTGATTATACAAAAAATTAACCTCGAATTTCTCTTATCAATTTTTCATTTGTAATTTCATATTTAAAATGTTCTTTTGTCGCCATCTTTATCATTTTTCTGTGTGAAACTTTGAAAAACATTCTTTTATTTTAAAAGTAAAACATTAAAGATCTTTAGTTTACTTTGAAATTTTAAAGTTCTAATATATCCAATCAAAAGTTATACACTTTTAAAAGTCTAAAAAAATACATAAATTTTGTACAATCTAACTTTGCATTTTTGTGCATGAGATGTTTTTATTTTATAAAAGCCAACTAAATTAGACCTTTTAGAAAAATGAAAAAGAATGTTTTATAAAAAGAAATGAAAAATCAAAACTCCATTAATAGAGAGAGACCAATCTTCAATATTCCAGCTCAATCCACCAATAACTATAAAAACATTTAAATAGTAAAATAAAACTTTAAAGCAAGTGAAGAAAATTAAACAAAGTCAGATGGTTTTATTTCTTAACTTTTGCAATAACAATTGTTTTGCATTTATAGGACAATACAATCAAGAAGGGAATTAATAAGTGTCCTACTTGCAGAAGCATCAATATTGCTCAATAATAATTCGTTAGTTGCTTCATGTGAGATGCTCAAATTTTGTTGGAGGAGAAAACTGACATGACTGAATCTTCGATGGGCTTGGAGTTGCACATTTCCAGTTTGACTTCTTTTTCAGTTGGGTTTCATAAATAGCTTTGACTTAATAGTAAAGTTCATCTCTAGCAATGACATTAGAATATTCCAAAACAAAATACAAAAAAAACTGATTATAACGTTTAGATAAAACATATCGAATACGAAGAAAAATATCAATTACCTGGAAAACTTTACCAAATGTAAGACTACAATAACAAACATTAATAATCGATAAATTTAGAATTAGAAGACAAAACAATTTGCATTTTAGCAAAAAATAGTTTCTTTTTGTCTGTTTTAGAGAAATTCAAACAGCACATTATCAAAATAGTTTAGAAATGTACAAAAATGATCTCTAAAACACATAATGCTTACAAATTCAGTGTAATAGAAGATTTGACTTACATAAGGCATAAATTATAATTGGACTTACTCATGTCCAACATACAAATTCAATCATTTTTAACTCCACTTTAGAGAATATAAATATAGAAGAATAAACTATGAGCTACTGAGATATCAAAACATTATTTTTACAGCAAAATAATTAAAGAGAATAATCTTATGAGCAAATCAAAGGAAGTTAATTAAGAATTCCACAAAACTCAAAACATTATAAATGTTGAAAATTTTTTTCTCTTTTGAACAAATGTATAATGTGAAGACATATGTCACATATGGTTTTCTTTCTTGTTGCACTAACATTATATTCGACCTCTGTGTAAAAACACACTGATTCTAGAAGAAAAATAACTGAAAAACAAAAATATCAAATGTATTAAAAATTTTAAACATGCAAAAAAAGAAGGTAAAATAGAAACGATGAGAATGAAAAAACCAATAAACTACTTATATAGGCTTATAATATAGAGGCTTAGATTTAATAAATAAATATAAATTCAAATCAAATAAATGGAAAACATAATATTATAAATGAAGATAGATAAATACAAAATATTGAATGTAGTTATTATTTACCAAAACCATAGCACAAAAATATTAACAAAAACTAAAATCATGAATATTTTCCTATTTTTCGAGTTATAATAATACCTGGTTGATTGTTTTAGATAGAAATTCAAAAAAAAAAAAATGATTGAGATGTAAACAACCATATTTGGTAATAACTAAACATGTTAAGATAGATTAAGATAAATTCGATTTATTTAGTTCGCAATAATATATTTATTCGAATAATTTTTTTATCATAATAAACATATACTCTGAAATTGCAGAATTCTTCAAAAAATATAATTGGTATTTTAGGTAAGTTTTTTGAAAAGTTTCCATGTTTTGCAGATATACCAATTAATAAAACTCGAATCAAAAGTTTAAAGAGTATATACCCTGCATACTAACTACGATGGTATAATTGTTTTATTCAAATTTGTATGTACTTTAAAATATACTATTAATCATGAAAAGTTACCAGTGTTCCTTCCACTTTTTTTTTCTGGTGTATCAATAAAAAAGGTGTCACCAATAAATATCTTTGCGGTGGTGAGGCAACCACATCTCATATAGTTGTAATCTGTTGACATATCAAAAAAAAAAAATCTTACTCATAGTTTGTTTGTTTATGAAGCAACAAAATTATTCATATTATTTAAGATTATAGTTAGATAAATCGAAAAAAAATATTAACATTTTCATGATAGAGATGGTGAAAAAGCAGGATCTAATACGCCTGGCTTCCATCTAATGATTAAATCATGTTAAAGTCACAAAAATATGGAAGAAATAATTTAACCTATAAAAGAAAGTTTTGTCATAAAACTTGAAAAAAAACTTACATATTCATGGAATAATACAGATTATTTTGATTTATCAAGACTCTATTGTCTCGTATGCTGAGTATATCAACACTGAGTCGTCAATCATACCTACATAGAATCAAATAAAAAATATAAGTAATTATAAAAATAAGAAAATATGTAGAGAGAAAAGAATGATGAGAATGACATCGGTAAAATGTAGATTTATAGAGAAGGAAGCGTACATGAGAAGGTGTTTAATTTAAAAAAATAAAATCAAAATATTTATTGATTAATATTGTTCAAATTTATTGTTCAAATATTTCAAAATTAATTAGCTGTGAGATTGATGGCTACATATAAGGAAACAAAGTAATTTTAGGATATATTATTCTTCGCCATAAATAGTTTTTTGAACAAAATCTCATTCATTTTTGAAAGAAGTAATCATAACTAACCAAGACTGAATAAATTTTGATCTTTTTTTTATATAATCTAGAGTAATTTAAGGTTAAAACTTAGGAAATAATATAATATTTAGATAACTGATACCAGAAATAATATTTGGAAACAAATAATTAAAAATAAAATATTGTATCCCTCAGTTATAGCAAATCGCCATTTTTGATAAGATTCTTGATTTATGAATTTATTAACTTAATTAAAAATAGATGATCCCTCCATTATAGCAAACAAATCGCCATTATAGTTTTTTGTTAGATAATGTTGTTGTTAAATGTACTCAATTTTCTATTTCTCTTTCTAATAAATCAAAATTAATAGATATGTTAGATTAACAATTACTTTATTTTAGAGTTTTGTACTTTTGTTTATCTAAGAAACTAATTCAAATTCAAATAATAATGGAATAAAAATAAATAAATTCAAATACTAAAAAAATAATTACTGGAATGACGTTTTTTAGGGAAAAAAAATAAATGATAGGTTAATATAGGTTTATAATTATTTTTAAATTTAATATAGAGTACGTACCTATCTATAAATGTTTAAATTATGCAAATGGTTCTCCAACAAAAACAAAATTTTATGATTTGAATTTAATTGATTTGGAGGAATATTCTGGTAGATTTTATTATAATTTAAAAAAATAAAAATAAAGAATAAAATATTACACAAATAATTGTACGAATTAGCTAAATAAGGAAAACAAAATGTAGAATATAATAATTTTTTAATTAGAAAAGGCTGAGAAAAATTGTGGGAGCGATACCTCAGAAAAATAGACTCTAAATTCTAATTGTTTAATGTATAGAGGATTTTGAAAAAAAATTAATAAATTAAACATAGTAATCGTTTGTCATATTTTGATTTTTTACATTCGATTGCATTGAAATTTAAATTATTATGTACCTTTTTGTGTTATAAATTAAGTAGATACGATTAAAATGATGAATTTTAAAATAAAAATAAAAAGAATACAATTGAACTAAATAAGGAAAATGAATAAAGAAAAAGTAATTAAGAATTTAAAATGTTTGGCTGAGGGAGCTAAATAAGGAAAAAAAATTAGGTGGAATAGAATGAATTATTTAAATGAAAAAGGTTTAGAAAAATTATGGGAACGACACCTCAGCAAAATAGTCTTTAAATTCTTCCTGTTTAATGTATAGAGGATTTTATAAATAAATTTTTTTAAAAGCATTGAAAATTTTTCATCTCTGTTTTATGTATTTTACATCTAGTTTGTTTGTGTTATGCATTGTATTCTGTTTTTGAAATTAAAAAGTAATTTCATGGATAGCATAGAAACCGTTTATCTTTATCCAAATCAGATGAAGATTTAGGATTTTGGAATTTGCATAGTTTAAATATCGCACTTTAGCAAAGTTGGCTTGCCGAAAGTTCAAAATCTTTCATCGTTAGTAGCTTGTATTTATAAAGGTTTGTACAACTACATGTCGATTGTCTTACATTCGATGAGTGATGTGTGGTAATCAACCATCTTATGGTTAGAGGTCAACTCAAGTAGGTCGTGATCTGCTAAAACAAGAATTAAAAATTTGTTTAGGATATGGAGCATCAACTAAAGTGTGTAATGATCATTGGCTCCCAACAATACCACTGAGAGCGATAAAAGGTACATGCTTAGATCCAAATCTACTTATCAAAAGATTATGGAAACCAGGAAAATGATAATGGAATGTGGAGGCTCTTGAGAATATATATACAAATGGAGATATCCAAATTGCTAAATAAATTACTCTCTTCATTCATGTTACATAAGATACACTAATTTTGACTTATACGAAAAATCCACAATATACAATGAAATCAGGTTATTAGTAATTAGCATCACATTTTCCACAAGAAGAACAATGCTTAAAGACAGAGGTACAGAAGTTTAATATACTGCTTAAGATAAAGCATTTCTTATGAAAAAATCTTTCCAGAGCAATACTGACTACTGAAAGACTGAAAACTTGTAATATAGGAATATATACGACTTGCCAAAGGTGTTGTGTGAAGGAAAAAACATTAATCCATATGCTTTTGTTCTCATGCAAAGCTATATGGAAACGTAAAATTTTTAATCAGCTTGATAAGCGTTCATCTGATACTGAAGACAACTTCTCTCAAATGTTTCAGATCAAGAGTACACTAATAAATTTAGTAGAGATACAACTTCTACCATTTTGGATGTGCTGGATTTTTGGACAACGCAGAATGAATTTATGTTCAATAAACATGTGACATCCCGATTTTCTGTATATGTGAAAAGGCTTATAAGAATTGATTTGGCTACCAATGTCATTAAAGTGCACTTATCTTTTCCGGTCAAGTATTTTTAGAGAACCCAGAGTTAAGCGTGCTTATGCTGGAGCAATCTCAGGATGGGTGACCTACCGCGAAATAGTCTGCGGTACCGTGCGAGTGAGGACAAAGTACGGGAAAAGATCACGGTGGTGATTGCAGGAACAATAGACAACTCTTACGAGCCTCCCGGACCAAGCGACTCCCGACTGTCGGACAGGGATGAGTTCATGGGCCTAGAAAGAGGCCAACCGTCGGACAGTGGTGGGCCAACGGGCCTAGAGAGAGAGGACGTTGGGCTCACTGGTAGGAGCGGTTGGAGGCGTTCAGAGTTGATAGCCAATCCAGATGATAGGCGGATTCGGGGTCTCATAGATTTGATAGCCGGCCCGTTTGGTTCCCGGTTAGGGAAGAAGAGATCGGGGTCTCACAATTGGTATCCGAGCCTAGGTTAGCCAACCGGCTCTGATCCGGGTGGTGTCTTGGGACGTGGTTGAGAATTCGAGGACGAATTCCTTAGAAGTCGGGGAGAATTGTGACATCCCGATTTCCGGTATATGTGAAAAGTTTTATAATAATTGATTTGGCTACCTATGTCATCAAAGTGCACTTATCTTTTCCGGTAAAGTATTTTGAGAGAACTCCAGAGTTAAGCGTGCTTATGCTGGAGCAATCTCAGGATGGGTGACCTACCGGGAAGTAGTCTGCGGTACCGTACGAGTGAGGACAAAGTACAGGGAAAGATCATGTGGTGATTTCAGGGATAGTAGACAACTCTTACGAGCCTCCCGGACCAAGCGACTCCCGACCGTCGGACAGAGGTGGGTCCATGGACCTAGAAAGAGGCCAACCGTTGGACAGTAGTGGGCCAACAGGCCTAGAAAGAGAGGACGTTGGGCTCATTGGTAGGGGCGGTTGGTGGGTCAACGGGCCTAGAAAGAGGACGTTGGACCCCAGATTATACGGCGTTGGGATCACTGGTAGGGGCTGTTGGAGGCGTTCAGAGTTGATAACCAATCCAGATGAAAAGCGGATTCGGGGTCTCATGGATTTGATAGCCGGTCTGTCTGGTTCCAAGAAGGGAGCGGGGTCTCACAAAACATCCAAGTGTCGAGGAATTAAAGGTGTTGAAGAATGGTTAATGGTACATCATAATCATACAAAGGATTCTAATGATAATGGAGCGCAATTCTCAGTGGAAACTTGAATGGTTAAAATGTAATTTTGATAGTAGATTCAGGCAAGAAAGTATGGTTACAAGAGTAGGTTGGATAGTTAGAGATTGTACATGAAAACATATTGTTTTTGGGTTCGTCAAGATTGAAGACTACACAGTCATCCTTAGAAGCTCAAGCTATGGGATTTTTTCTTGTTCATTAAATAATGTGGTCGAAAGGTTGGTGTAACATCTGGTTCATATGTAATAATTTGGAGCTTACCAATCTAGTTATCAGTAGATGTGAGAGTATTGAAATTGGAAATATTTTGATTGACATAAGATACTAGATGTTGAAACTGTCGTTATGTTTGCTGGATCATGTGCAAGGGGGAAGAATTGTGCAGCTGATGCATTTTCGAAGAAGGCTTGTGAATATGAAGACTTGTTAATAATTAACCATCTTCCTCTTTGTTGGCTGTTAAGTTTGTTGTATTATCTTTATACTGTTAAATAATTAGAAAGATGTTAAAAGGATTATGCGATATTGTAGATTACAGATCTTCAATATCGAAATGTCAATTCAGTTTTATCCAAAAATATTATGATATTGTTTTTCAAAAAACAATTGTGATATATATGAACAAAATAACAGATATGCTGCAAACCATATTTGGGATAAATTTTAATAAAACTCGCTAAGTATATGGTAATCGTTAGAATTTTAAGAAATATGAAATTGATCCAAACAATAAAGCTAGCTCAAATTAAATACAAATCAATTAATTCGTAGAAAACTGAACCAAGAAACCTTGGAAAAAATAACTTGAAGTGCGATTGGTTTCTTTCTAATTCTCTTTATTGAAAATTTTACACGCTTCTCCAAACTGTCGAATCATCATATTTGACCAATCTCGTAGTTGATGTATAGTAGTGGAGATCTGATTTATAGGTGTAGAGATAGGACAATTATTAATTTGCCATCTTGAGTTTTGGATTTGAGTTTTTAGGAGACAGAATCAGATGAAATAATGTGTTACACAACCATATAGAGGCCCCAACATATGTCATTTTCAAAACACATAGACTGTGAGGTCGAGTATGTTTTAATTCTGATTTATGGCCAGTTCATTACATAGAGATGGGTTATTTTTGTTTAATCGCTCACTATATTAATTATAATTAGACGTTAAATAGTCTAATTTTTATAATTTCCCACCACCACACATTTAGAGGTTGAGTATGCTAAAATATTAAGATTTCTTAAAAAAAAGGGATTTAGATTAAAAAAAAATAATATTTTTCATCACTTTGGATAATGCTTCTGTTACTGATAATATGCAAATGATCTTTAAGCATGTAATGGACTGCTGTGTGATGGAAATTTCTGCATGTGAGATATTGTGCACACATTCTGAATATTAGAGAAAAGTGTTAAGTTTATGAAGACTACAGAATCAAGGAAATATTCAAAGCCTTAAGAGCCCATTAACCCATCTTCTGTTCCGCTAGTCGTCGCCGTAGTAAATAGGAGCGAAAATAGAATTTTTTTCTTCGAGTGTGTCGAGGGTGTTGGAATCAAGAATGGAACTGGTTGTATTTAGATATGAAGACACGATGGAATTCCATTATGATATGTTTACTAGAACTTTGAAGTTTTGTAAAACATTTGCTAATCTGCAACTGTATAATAGAAATTTCAACTCATTCCCTCAGAAGAAGAGTTGGATAAAAGAGAAAAAATTCATGCCTTTTTGAAGCCATCTAATACAATCACCACATATTCTTAGGAATGAAATATCCTACAAACAATGTATATTTCATACAAATATAGAAGATTTAGTTGCTGCTGAAAAATATGCAAAGTGTAATGAGAAGGATGTGAGATTAATGGCTCTGGATATGCAAAGTAAGTTTGCAAAGTACTGGGATGAATACTGTGTCATTTTAGCCAAAGCAATATTGGATACAAGGTTCAAGTTGAAGATGCTTAAGGTTGCATATGATAAAGTTGATTCAGTACTTCTAAGAAAGAAGTTGAAGCTGCGAGGAAGAATTAAAATTTTCTCCAAAACAAATATAACACCGAATTTTAAAGAAAATTTTCTTCCAAGTTAAACAAACTCCAAATGAGCTTCTTACAGGATCACCACTTGAAGATGATTTGAATGATATAAGTATCTTATTGATAATAAATTTAAATCATATATATCTAATTAGTTTGAATTAGCATAGAAATTATAAGAGTACTTACCAAATTTTTATCAAAGTTTTTCTTATCTCGTAACTTTTCTTGTCATAACAATGTGTCGTTAAAAATAATTAATTTAAATTTGAAGTTGTAAACATAACATTATTTAGCCAAATAGCATGTATTGTGCATCAATTGTGCAGCTATTTTTTAGATTTACATGTAAGTTTTAATTTGTAGGTAGTATGATTTTTGACTAACGCCAAATTCTCTAGCTACGGCCTTATTTGAATAGCTTAGAACTATATTATTATGATTGCGATCTTCTGTGAATTGTTCTATTACCGTTGAAAAACCTAATTTGATTCTATGGAGAAATGTTTGAGTGCCCAACATAAATTGAATTAACAATCAAACAAAAGTTTAGTTGAGACAACAGCTGGCAATGAGTTACTTTCATTTATAAATTTTTGTGCATCCCGACGATCACGAGAAGACGTCCCACAGACGTCCCACAGATGTCCCACAAGCATCAGTGTCTTCTAGCGTTTGATGTGTATAATGGGAAGACGTCCCACAATCATCTATATCTTCTAGCGTTTGATGTGTATAATGGGAAAACTATCTTACAGATACGCTTTGTATAATCAACACAGATTTCCCATTTTCCGTTCTTCGTTTTAATCACGACCAAATTTACCAACCAGTCTTGATATCATACTTCTGAAATAGATCCTGCATTACGCTGGATCATCTCATAAAAATTTTAGAAAAGATTGTAAAAAAATTGTTTTAGCTCAGTTTGGAAAAAGGGTGACCGCACTTACGAGGACACACATCTCCTTCAATTTAGATTTTGTAAACTTAGATAGAAACTTTCCAAAACACCGATAATATCTATACTATTATTTGCGAAGTAAAAAATCATATGTGTCGTCTCTAGAGCGATTCGCTTATGTGTCATTATTAAAATTTATATATGTGTCGTTTTAATTTATTTTGATAAGATGATCATTAATCCTATGTGTCAATATGTGTGACATGGCATTTTTTATCGAGTTTGTTAATGGGCCAGCGATTTTATTCTCGGTCATAGCCACTAATCAATTAAATGAGCCACCAACAAAGAAATTCTAAACCTTAAAACATCTGTCCTACACTATATATACCCTATCGTCTACATATGTTTTTCACTTACAACAACCGTCACTGTTTTCTTAGGTCATGTTCTTTTTCTTTATTGTTCATAAACGTCTTTCATATTTTCTTATTTGTAAGGAGATGTTAATTTTGTATAGATAGCTTACTTTCCTAAATTAACTTGCGCTTCTTTGTATAGATAGCCTATTTTCTTATATGCCATCTTTCTATAGATAGCTTAGTTTATAAAATTAACCTTAGCTTCTTTGTATAGATAACTAATTTTTTTATATTCGTGTTCGTAAGTATAAATTAACCTGAGCTTTTTTATTGTTTTTTTCTTAAACCTAGAGTTCATCCCGTAAACTATAGTTGATTGGCTCAAACTTTTGGAATCATATCTTCCCATGAATCTAACAGGTGATTATAAATAATAATTGTTGTTAATTAGTTTTTTACAAATTTATATTTACGAACAATAACTGATTATTCATAAACATTTATGAACACAAATAGATAAAAAGATGTTTACAAACAATAAAGAAGAGGAACACAATACATGCATAAGAATGATATGAAGAAGGAGAATGAAGAGATGGCCAAGATGGTTGAAAGTAAACTAAGAGAACAAAATAGGGAATAAGAATGACGGAAATTTTTTTTATAAACTTCTACAGATTTGTTGCAACTTTTGATCAATTTATTATTATTTAACATGTGAAAATGGACGTAATGATCTAATTTCCAATGAGAGCAATGAGACATCGTTTTT
Organism: Eutrema salsugineum; assembly: GCF_000478725.1. Classification (NCBI taxonomy): domain Eukaryota; kingdom Viridiplantae; phylum Streptophyta; class Magnoliopsida; order Brassicales; family Brassicaceae; genus Eutrema; species Eutrema salsugineum. The sequence continues at coordinate 8,919,968 of NW_006256547.1, read as the reverse complement.
GAAAAGTTGTGTATTGTAAAAGTGTTTCATCTGAATTTGATTTTGATTGAATGAAAAAAAGCTTTAAGAAACCTCCGTTAGAGGTAGCATAAACAGAGCAAAACAACGGTGAAAAAAACATGTTAGCCCACAAATCTTATGTTCTCTTTTTTTATTGCACAAGAATTATTATACTACCTTTAAGGAAATTGATTCTGTACAAATCAATGCAACTATCAATTATAATTCATATTCAAAATAAGAGAATAAAAACTACAAAAGAAATCGAAGGATACAAAAGAAGAAGAAGCAGAAAAAGAAGACAAACAGACGACAAATAAGTAAAAAAAGACAAAGACAAAGTCATATCAATTAAATCCAAAAAGAAAAGTAAAAAGGTTAATAACCCAAACTAATGAAGAAGCATAAGGATAACAAGATGGGGAAGTTGAAGAAGAAGAAGAAAAAGAATGAGACACTGGAGAAGTTAGAGAAAAATAAAAAATGAGAAAACTAAGTAGTAGAAGAATAAGAGGAAGAAGAGGGGGAGTAAGAAAGTGGAAAAAAAGAAGAAGTTTAGATTATGATTATTATGAAAAATAAGTCAAAGAAAATAAGAAAAAGAAGAAGAAAAATATAATGAGGAAGATCAGAAGAGGAAGCAAAGGAAGACAAATCAGAAGAGGAAGAAGACAAAGACGAGATAAGTAAGAATGATAGATTAAAGAAAAATCAAAAGAAATAAGACGAAGAAAAAATAAAAGTAAAAGAAAAAGCAGGTGTTGGAGAAGACAAAGAGGATAAAGAAGTAGAAGTCAAAGTCGAAGGATGAAGATGAAGAAGGAAACGAGGAAGATGATATCAAAAAAAAAGAGGAGGAGAAGAAAAGAGAGCTGACTAAGAAAAACACAGAAAACAAGAGGACATATATGTTCTAGATAAGGAAGAAAAACAGAAGTTGAAGATGACAAAGTATGAGAAGGTGAAGATGAGTAAGGAAGCTAAGAAACATAGAACAAGAAATCAAAGAGACAAAGAAGAAAAATGTGATGAATTATAAGAAGGAAGAAGAACAAGAGCAAGACGGATAAAGAAGAAGTCGAAGAAGACAAAGATTATAAAAAAAAAGAAGCCCAAGATGATTAAGAAATTAAGGAAAATACCATGAAAAAGAGAAATTTAATAATATAGAGAAGATGAAGAAAAAGAAGAAGATAGAGATGAAGAAGTAGAAGATGAAGAAAAACCGAAAGAATAATAAGTCAGAGAACACAAAAACAATGAAAAAGAATAATCTGAAGAGAAAGACTAACAAACCAAAAGAGAATGGAGAAGAACAACTGTTGGACAAGAAAAAAATGATAAAGAATAAGTCACAGTAAAAAAGGATTAAGAAGAAAAAACATAAATCAAATAAGTCAAAAAAAAAAGAAGAAGAGAAACATATGGAAGAACCGATTAGAATGACAAACACTTGCAAGAAAATAGAGATAATTTTTTGGCGAGGGAGAGATAAAAGGATTTATAGAAAAAGAAACTTCTGTAATTACAATGTTTTAGTAAATGGAACAATATATTCATTATGGTTATTAGATCTTATAATTGTTGGTCAAATGTCTAACATTGTTGTTATATTTGTGTTTGGTATTTTATTTGTAATAAAGTTAATAGTTTAAAGATGTAATCACTCAATTATATCTTGTGTTAAATCTTCTGACATTATTTCTTTTACCGAATTCAAAACACATCAAACTATTCTTTTTTAGTTTGATGAGTTACAAGTTTTCTTGTGTTTCACGTTCGATAGTTATTATGTAAATTACTCATAGTATTAATTTTTTCGTCTGTTTAAGTTAAACAGCTCAAAATTACAAAAAAGATTAGAGTATGTTATCATCACTCTCGAGACAAGTAATAAGACTTTTATTTTTAACACACTTTTGCCCGCACATGGTGCGGACTATCACCTAGTTCATTGTAATTTTTAACTTTTTATTGTTTGTAATATTTCACATTCAATTAAAAAAAAAAATCAGTCGTAGAATACATTCAAACATACATATGAATTTTCTTTGGTATGAAAATAATTTTTCACATGTGTGGGCCTACAAGGCTTCAGTGAAGCCCAAAAAACCCCTAAATGATGACAATTAATTAACTTAACAAAGAGTCTTAAATCTTAACGGAAAAGAAATGAGAGTTTCGCTTAATCTCTACTCAATGCGTTGAAGATCTGTAAGCGAAAAGCGAAACCCTCACAAGAGAATTCCCCACAAAACGTCTTCTGGGTTTCTGTGTGCGATCGATCTCCGGTGAAGTGATGACGATGCGCTTCCTATGAAACTCTTACGAAATTTCGTGTTCTTCCTTATAAAACCATGAATCTCTGGTCATGTTTGAAAACCCAGCAACAATCTCTTCGAACAGTCCTCACCTTCGTAAATCTGGAAGCAAATCTGTTTTCGTTGATCCTGGTAAGCCCAAAGCATGTTCGTATAGATACTCAAAAGACATTTTTCTGATCCGTGGATCCTGAGAACGAGAAAATGTTGTAGATGCTTAATCTGATCTGGTGTACAAAGAGATCTAATTTCTTAATTGGGTTTTTTTGTAAGGTGTAAACGGAAATTTATCAGAAATGGGTGACCTCAAGGGTTCAAGTTCACCACTTCATATTACAACAATGGTGCCTTCTCCTATATTCCTTTGGAGATTTAAGGTTTGCTTTTCAATGTTATTGTTTAAAGAGCATATATATCTGTAAAAGCAATCTGATCAAGCTTTGATTTCAGGTTGTTCTGTTTCTTTTTTGGGCTTTATGTTGCTGCAAAGTAAGTGGTTTTTGTGTTAGTTTATTGTGTTTTAATGTGAATTTTGATGATCTTGATCGTTTTTGACGATGTTTGGTCTATCTTGTTTGAGCAGATTGGATGGGATTCAGTCATGAGAATGAGTATTGACCTGCGAGATTTATTTTTGTACGAAGCATTTCTTTATTACAATCCTCTTCTTCTTGTGGTGAGTAGAGGGTCTACTCTCTTTTTAGCTATTTTGGACCTCTTTCTCTTCTGATTAAATCTTCTCGGTTTGTGGCATTTGAATACTTTAGACGATGATGGTTTGGCTGTGGGGAGTGAACTTGTGGGTGTTCTCTCAAGGAAGTGTCAATTATGCCAAAGTCTTTGATCTTGACCATAACCACCTTACTCATAGAGAGATGTGGAAGGTATTTAAGTTCGATTGTAGTTGCTTGTTATTTTATTTTCCGGGTTTCTTTGAATATGAAGATTGCCATTAAAATTGTAGACGGACCTTCTTTTTTTTTTCCGTATTGTTCTCAGTTAGTATCTGGATCTTGTTTGTTTTTATTTTGTGTAATTTTTTACTGCAGTGTAGCATGTGGATGACAATCATTGTCCCAACTAGCATGACAGCATATCTTTATCTGTATTCTCATGGGGAAGTATCTTTGGCTGCTTCACAACCGGTTAGCTTCTGCTCTCTATAATTTTATTGCAAATGTTATGTTTACTGCTTTACTCTGTTTCCTATTTGTATGCAGATAATCCTGCTAAGGTATGTCTAAAGTTTTGTGTTTTCACTACTGCAGGTGCTCCTGTACATTGCTTTTGCTTTGGTTCTGATATTCCCCTTCGACATCTTCTATTTGTCAAGTCGATATTTTCTGCTGAGAACATTATGGAGGATAGCTTTTCCACTGCAGGTAAAGTGGTAGACTCTAGACAGCTATTGATTGAAATTAAACTTGCGGATTGACAAATCTCTAGGTTGTACGTAATAGCTGATAATATAATGTTTGATTAGTTCCGTGTGGGTTTTGTTCCAAACTCTTACATTATTGTGGACTTCTTGTATTCATTTAAGCATGGGGACCTGATGCGAGTTTTCTCTTTCACAGCCCATTACATTTCCAGACTTCTTTTTGGCAGATATTCTGACCTCCATGGTAAAGGTATGAAATTTCAATACTTCTGTGAGAGATCTTCCTAACTCCTAATAATTATGTGGTTAGGAATTAAAATATTGTTCTGTAACTGGCAAACGAAGGAAATTGGCTCCACATTTCTCTTTTGCAATTCATTTTGTGTCAATAACTATTATGCTGCTAATATTTTAATTCTCATTTATGTTTAACATTGGTAATTATATGCAGGTATTTTCCGACTTAGAGCGGTCCGTTTGCCGGATGGTGCATAGACAGGTAATTGGTTTACTCAATCAATTCATTATTTGTGAGATCTAATATAGATTAGAAACCTCTTATGCTGGAGGAACTAGTTTCATTCTTCTATGATCTGGAACAAATAGATCGATCTCTATTACGAAAAAGTTACCCTCCTAGACTTAACAAACGCCAGTATATTATATATCAGCTAATCATTCACTATCCTAGTTTTGTTGCTGAACCAATGGAATCCTGATTGTCAGTGCAACCTGCACGGGTTTTTATATCGGTTTGTCTGTTGTGAGATGATAGAATAAGTCATGTTAAAGAGGTTTCCTGGACTTTCAGGTCGCAACAATTGCTTGGTTTGAAGCTGACGCTGTCTGTGGCAGTCATCAAATTGCAATCCCTTTGGTTCTTGTTTTCCCCTATATTTGTCGTCTATTGCAATGTCTTCGACAGTACAAGGATACAAAGGAAAAGTCATCTCTTTTAAATGGTAAAAGTTTAACCTACGAGAATTGATGTAACATTATCCCACATTGCTAAGAAAGATTTATCATCAATCTTATAGGTGATCTGTGATTTTTTTCAGCTCTGAAGTATTCAACAGCAGTGCCTGTGATCTTCCTTTCTGCACTTAAATATCACGTTATGCCTGAGAGCTGGACATCATTTTACCGACCTCTCTGGCTTTTCTCAAGCGTCATCA
>NW_006256547.1:8774873-8914991 GCF_000478725.1 Eutrema salsugineum | reverse complement strand
AGCTAGCGGACACGGTGGTGTAGGTTATTTGTCAGCGTTAACTTGAAATTGCATCTTCCTATCTACTAAATAGTAATTTGCAAACTTTTATCATATCATAATCACATCACTTCTCTCTACTGTGCAGCGGTTTCACTAAGATATTCAAGTTTAGCCGTCCAAGTAACATACCAAATCTGTTATACGGCCGGCAATGGGTGAGATTAAGTTTCCATTTTCCCAATGAAATGCCTCCGTGTTTTCTTTCGTTCTGTGATGTTTGAAATTGTCAAATATTATGCGAGTTTGCAGGTGTATTTCTGGGTGATAGGGAGCAATCTTGTGCTGAGGTGCGCGTGGACATACAAATTATCGGCACATTTGAGGCACAACTACATAACGGTGTTCACAGTGACTGCAATGGAGATGTTTAGACGGTTTCAGTGGGTATTTTTCAGAGTAGAGAATGAGTGGAACAAGATCACCAAATCGCATCCCATAGGCGAGATTTCACTTGAAGAAGACAAACTACTTGGTTCTACGACTACCCATGATGTTTAGTTTTGTTTCTTCTAATCCTATGCAAGAATTCTGGCTTTTTTCCTATCGGTACTCTCGACTCTAGACAGTTTCCTGATATATAATACACATTTTTCAAGAACTGAACCAAATTTACTGAATCACAGATTAATGGGAAGCCATTTTCATACGGTTTTAACTAAATATAATGTCGATTATGACGTGAAATTATTCAATGAATATCGTTAGGACTTGGATTTAAATTTGATACATACGGATATGATACTTTCTTATGAATATGAATCAACAACACATTATCAAAATTTCGACACTCTTTTGGGAAGAATACATTATTCTAGAGAGAAAAGCACTCATGCATTCTCACTCACACACACACTCGCTTCGGACTAAAAGGACGCCTAGATTTGCCATCAAGTAGCCATTGACAATCTTAACCAAAGTGTCTTCACCATAACCAATCACACGTTTTAAGTCGACCTGCAACAACTTTCTGCCGAATAAAATGCTTCTCCATGCATAAGAAGGACGTCTCGTTATTGGAAAAACCAAGAAAAAGCACTTAGCGTACTAAAAGTATTTTTTTTTTTGATAAAGACTAAAAGTATTTTTTAACATCCTACTTATTAGGTTTTGTTAGAACTACCTGTCTGCAAGATTCAACGTCTCTCTCACGCTATCACTCGTTTGTGTTTGTTGAGCAAAATACGTAAAGGACAAGAAAGAAAGACACACTAGTTTGTTAACCCGATTCAACTCATCGGTGTGATGAAGTCTACGTCCGGGGCCGGATTCAATCCAGGCAATATATTGATCAGAGTTGAAGAACAGCTCAAAACCTAGAGCAACAACCTAAACCTCAGCTCTCAAATGCCTTACACTCGCCACACACAACAACAAGAGTGTAACAGAGTATTTATAACACTCAAACTAGTAAAACCTCTGTTGCGATCAGAAGGTCTACTTTTCTCCTTCCCTTGCTTGCTGCGCATCGTTTTGTAACAAGTCTTGACAACTCAACAAACCGATTAAACCAACTTATGTTACCGTTAACCACAAGCTTCATTGAAATTGAATCACCAAAGTCTGAGCTTTAACATTCTCCACCTTGATTCAAGTTTCACCTCCTCTCAATATATAGCACATACTTCGGATTTAACCTCCGGCGTGATGCTGTCGCATCCTTAGTTGATCAGCTTTAGTAGATCTAAAGCCGAATCAAACTTTCTCACTGGGACAGGTTTGGTGAGGATATCTGCAGGATTCCTGGACGTGTGGATCTTGTTCACTTCTACTTCTCCATCTTCTATGATATCCCTTATGAAGTGATACTTCAATGCAACATGCTTTGTTCGCTCATGAAATGTGCTGTTCTTTGACAAACATATGGCTGATTGTGAATCACACCACACTATAGCCTGTTCTTGTCCAAGTCTCATGTCGCTGATCAACCCTTTTATCCAGATGGCATCCTTGACAGCTTCGGTTAGTGCTATATATTCTGCTTCGGTTGTAGATAAAGCAACGACTGGTTGTAGTGCTGACCTCCAACTGACCGTATTTCCTCCCACTGTAAACACATAATCGCTTGTGGATCTCCTCTTATCCAAATCCCCTGCAAAATCTGAGTCACTGTAACCATGAACTTTGAATTCTTTACTCTGAGTGAACACCAAATCCAAGTTTGCAGACCCTTTAATGTATCTGAGTAACCACTTTGTTGCTTCCCAATGTATTTTGCCTGGTTTGCTCATGAATCTACTGATGAGACCAATAGCATAAGCTATATCTGGCCTAGTTCCCACCATTGCATACATAAGGCTACCGACAACACTTGCATACGGGAATCTCTCTGCATCAATCTTCTCTGATTCCTCTTTTACTGCAGACAATTTAAAATGCCCACCCATTGGCGTGTTCACCGATCTTGACTCACCCATTCTAAATCTCATTAGAACCTTGTTTAAGTAACTTGTTTGAGACAAGTACAAGACTCCTTTCTCTCTGTCTCTCTTGATATCAATACCCAAAATCCTACTCGCTGCTCCCATATCCTTCATGTCAAACTCAGAACTTAACATTTTCTTGAGTGCATCAATCTCAGTTTTTTCTTTTGCAGCAATGAGCATATCGTCTACGTAGAGTAGGAGATATACACATCCTTGATCTACTTGTTTGATGTAGACACAAGTATCATGACCACTTCTCATAAACCTCTGACTCTTCATGAACTGATGAAACCGCTTATTCCACAGCCTAGGTGATTGTTTTAGGCCATATAGCGATTTTCTTAACAAGCACACCTGATCCTTCTCTTTATCAACTTCATAACCTTCAGGTAGCTCCATGTAGAGGTCTTGTTCTAGAGTTCCATGTAGGAATGCAGTCTTGACATCCATTTGTTCAAGTTTTAGATCTTGGTTTACAACCGCTGACATCAAAATCCTTATGGAGACATGTTTTACAACTGGTGCAAAGACTTCTTGATAATCAATGCCTTCCTTTTGAGTGAATCCCCTTGCTACCAATCTAGCTTTATATCTCACTGGTTCAACCCCGGGAATTCCTGGTTTCTTCTTATAAATCCATCTGCAGCCGATTACTCTTATCCCTTTTGGTCTGTCAACAACATCATAAGTCTTGTTCTTTGACAGTGAGACCATTTCTTCATCCATGGCACCGTTCCATTTCAGCCATTCAGTGGATTTCTTGGCTTCATGAAAACATGATGGCTCTTCATAGTCCATGTCCTCTGCAGTTATCAGTGCAAAGGCTACCATACTGAAGTCATTGAATTTAGCTGGTGGTACTGTGACTCTCCGAGTTCTATCTCGAGTCAACTGATACCCTGCTAACTCCACCTTATCAGGTTCATCACTTTTGGCATGAAACTCATCTTCAGACTCACTTGAGTTTCCTATCAGTTCTCCACCTGGAAATGAGTTCCATGTGTTTTCATGTTGTTGTTGATCGCTTGAGTTTGTTGCAGTAGGAATTTCAACATGACAAGTTCCACTTGGCTGCCCTGCATTAAACTCTGACCTCGTAGCTTGTTCTGATTCAGCATTCAACCCCTTAAATACCTTTTCCTCGTCGAATACCACATTTCTGCTAATAACTGTTTTCCTTGAGTCCAACAACCAGATCCTGTAACCTTTTGTGCCTTGAGGATATCCCAAGAAAACTCCCTTCTGTGCCCTTGGTTTAAGCTTTCCCTGATCATGATGCACATAAGCAATAGAACCAAATCTTCTCAGATGCTTGTATCATGGCTTTCTATTTAGCCACAATTCCTCAGGTACGTTGTGATCTATTGCAGAACAGGGTGATCGATTTATTAAGTAAGCTGCAGTCGATGCTGCTTCAGCCCATAATTCTTCTCCAAGACCAGACTCGCTTAGCATGCATCTCACCTTTTCCATGACTGTTCTATTCATTCTTTCTGCTATCCCATTCTGCTGGGGGGTATAGATGCAGGTGTGATGCCTTTCGATCCCATGTGTCTTACAATAATCATCAAACTTTACATTACAGAACTCTAACCCATTGTCTGTCCTCAAAACCTTAACTTTCTTCTTCACTTGGTTCTCCACCAAGTCTTTCCACTCACAAAACTTTGTGAAGGTTTCATCTTTAGTTCTCAAGAACATTAACCACACTTTCCTGGTTTTATCATCAATGACCGATAAGAAGTATTGCATTCCTGACAGTGATGGAGTGACACTTGGTGAACCCCACAAATCTGCATGTAAATAGCCCAGAGCATCTTCAGTGTCGTGTCTTCCAACATTGAAGCTTAGTTTCTTGGATTTTTCCATTATGCAGTTTTCACAAAATGAGAGTTCCTTAATATCCTTCTTATCAACAATCCTTTCCCGCTTAGGATTCTGAGATTGTTAACACTCATATGCCCAAGCCTACTATGCCACAAAGCCGTTTTATCAATCATCTTCTTCTCAATGTTGCAGGTCTCTGATATAACTATCTCACCATCCAGGATGTACAGTCCATTTACCAGTTTACCTTGTAGAGCTGTTACGTTGTTCTTAAAGTACCTGACCTTCCCACCTCCACCTTCATACTTATACCCAAGTCTGTCCAGAGTTCCGGTGGAGATCAAATTCATTCTGAGATGAGGTACATATCGAACATTGTGTAGCACTTTGATTGACCCTCCGTGCGTGTTGATCCTTATAGAACCCTGCCCTTGTGATTGAACGGTATGATCATCACCTAGCAATATAGTTGTACCACCATTATCCTGTAGATAAATAAACCAGTCCCGTCTAGATGTCATATGAAATGTACATCCCGAGTCTATGACCCACACGTCTTTTGCATCAAGATCAACTACACTTAGTGCCTCTGACTGACTGATCTTCTCCACAATAACCCCTGCTTCCCCTGGTCCATCATTTCCATATTTCTTCTTTCTGGCATAACAATCTTTCTTCATATGGCCTTCTTTCTTACAAAACCAACAAGTAACTCTCGTCTTAGACTTTGATCTGCTTCTTCCCCTTGATTTTCCACTTGATTCACCGTGGTCCTTAGTTGCAGATCTTCCCCTTTCGTTTGTGTACAAGCTTGCTGCAGGACTTTTGTAGTCCCTTGCTGCTTCCAGTATTTCCCTTTCTCGAGACTTAGCCGCTGATATTACTTCTTCCAAGGTTAAAGAATCTCGACCATATTTCAGAGTGTGCTTCAGCTGATCATAGTTCGAAGCTAATGAGGTTAGAAATAAGATGGCTTGAACTTCATTTGTAACCCCCACATCGAGACTACTCAACTCTGCAACTATCTTCAGAAAGTCACCCACATTCTCATCAATACTCCTTGAGTCATTCATCTTAAATGTGTAGAACTTGAGTTGAAGGTGGATCCGATTTGGTAACGTACTTTCCATATACAGTTGATCAAGTTTTGACCACATTTCAGCTGCAGTGGTGCACATCTCAATCTTTCGCAAGACATGATTACCAACACTGGTGATAATAAGTCCCATAGCTTTCTCTGACTTCTCAACCTTTTCGGGATCTAGAGCTGTCTTTGTCGTTGATACAGTGGCACCCGTATCTTCACCATCTATGGACTTTCCTTTTCCATCGTCTGGAACAGTGATGTCTTTTTCTAGCTTGAAGTCCGTGATAATATCTTTCAGTCCAAGTATACGAAAATGAGCCATCATACGTATCTTCCACAAGGAGAAGTCTCCAGAACCATCAAACCTATCAACATCCACTTTTGAGCTTGCAAGAAGCTCCTTAGCCATCTTTTCTTGACTAAAGGTGGATCCTTTTCGTATAAAGTTCAAGACTTTGAAACAAAGTTTGAGTCTTTAAGACAAAGCTTGAACCTTTATAGCAAATCTTGCAGATCTAGACCAAAAGCTCTAACCTTTTCGACAAACTTGATGTTTTTTCTGTGTAAAGGTAGAAGCTTTTTTCCCAAAGCTTGAAGCTTTCACTGTTTTCTTCGACAAAGCTTGAAACTTTCGACGCTTGACCAAGTTTTAAGCTTTCCTCAAGAACCTGACGCTCTGATACCACTTGTTAGAACTACCTGTCTGCAAGATTCAACGTCTCTCTCTCTCACGCTATCACTCGTTTGTGTTTGTTGAGCAAAATACGTAAAGGACAAGAAAGAAAGACACATGAGTTTGTTAACCCGGTTCAACTCATCGGTGTGATGAAGTCTACGTCCGGGGCCGGATTCAATCCAGGCAATATATTGATCAGAGTTGAAGAACAGCTCAAAACCTAGAGCAACAACCTAAACTCAGCTTTCAAATGCCTTACACTCGCCACACACAACAACAAGAGTGTAACAGAGTATTTATAACACTCAAACTAGTAAAACCTCTGTCGCGATCAGAAGGTCTACTTTTCTCCTTCCCTTGCTTGCTGCGCATCGTTTTGTAACAAGTCTTGACAACTCAACAAACCGATTAAACCAACTTAAGAACCAATCTCAATGTTACCGTTAACCACAAGCTTCATTGAAACTGAATCACCAAAGTCTGAGCTTTAACAGGTTTTTGTAGCCTGCCTCTAGTGCGAGCCCGTTAGCTACTTAATCATTGTTTGTATATACATTTAAGTTATGTTTAAAAATTTAAACCAAACCAAACTGTTACCAATATGAAATTATATCATGCTAAATCAAATCAAAACCAAGCGGTTGTGAGTGAGTGGTCTCATACAAAAAATAGGAGTATCTAACAACTCTCATTTGACCAGTCGAAATGGTGTCATTCCCCATTTGAAACCCCAGTAAATAGGAATAGCTGACCGCTACATTCACTCTAAAAATTAGTTGGTGGTAAAAACTCAGATTACCTTGGTTATCAAAAAAAATGAAACAAAACCAACTTCCAAAACTGGTTTTAGTTTTGTATAAACCCCAAATATGTACCTAAAACCTATTGAAGAGAAATCAAACCATAAAATCGGATTGCCCATCCCTACTCTTAAAAGTAAACTTAAAAATAGCTAATAACAAATCCAATTACTTTTTTTTTTATATATCTTATTAGCAATCAAACAAATCGTAACACTATATTAGTATATCAACATGTATTCAACATATAATGTAAGATAAACATCTGAAATATTGTTTCATCATCTAAAGTAACAAGTTTCAAAAATCTGCAGGGGTCCCATACTCCCATCCCTAGAACAATATAATTGGATGATCAGCTAATCATGAGAGTAAATAATAGAGTGCCAACGCGGGAATTTATCCCCTACCATTTCCCATTTGTGATTAAACAAACAAACAACAATTGAAAAAGTATATAGGTAAGAAAATAAAATATTGATGATAGAGAGTAGCACTACTAATAATGAAAAGCAAATTCCAAGTTGCCCACTTGCAAATCTTTCTCCAAATAAAAATAGCCCATGCGGTTCCTTTCTCCCAAGTCCTATCTCATCAAACCCTCCAAAAAAAAAAGGGGGCAAGAGAGAGTAAAACCAAATCGAGATCAGATATGACGCAGATGCTTTCCTTACTCTGTCGCAACCTCCAAAACCTTCGTAAGAGCCCACGCGTGGCTGACGAGACCGAGATGGCATCGACAACCGCCGTGAATGTTAACGGAGCAGGGCCAGGAGAAGGAGGAGTAGCTCATAACGAAAGACGAGATGGGACTCACGCCGTTATCACGCGGTTCCCGTTCTCGATCATCTCGTGCTTCGCAGTGCCGCGAGTTAGCGGAACAGATGGACTGTGGATGTCCGGAGATTATGACAGCGTCTCTGAGGTTAACCATCTCATGGTTAGTGATGGCATGAGATACGCCATTTTTAATGTAATAACCACAGTATAGTTTTGTATTTTTTGTCTTATCTCGACAATACAAATTTAACTCTCTTCCCAGTCTTATTTTTGTACAGTGTTAAATACTTAAATCTATGAGATGTAGAACAATTTTTGTTCTTGTATAAATGGATATAGATTAAGTTTTTTTTTTTGTATTTGTAGCACAAGAAGTTATGCTTCGGTTTTTTTTTTCCCCACAATTTCTAACATTTTTTCTTTCTTTTTGCTTTCTCTTCTTTCTTCAATCATGAAATACCTATTTATTCCTTTTTCCTTAGTTCCTACTTCCTAGTTCCTATCCCATTCTTACAATAATAGATTTAAATATATAAGTGTTGCATTTGGTAAAGTATAATGTTTCTCTTTACTTTTAACTCTGTTATATTTATGAATGAATTTGTCAAAGCCTCAACATAGAAAAATGAGTAAGTTATATACAGTATTATCATCAGGCATTTTTTTTGTTAATTCCATTTTAAAACGAGTTTTCAACGAATTTTTTGTTTCCGTTAAAATATTATTTTGTTAAATAAACGTCTAGTTTATCATTGTTGCTCTTAATTTTCCTATAACTTTTCATTACTTAAACTAGGTAATTAGCCCGCACCTTGTGCGGGCACAAGAGTTTCATAAAATAATTACATCATTAAATTATTAACTTTGTTAAAAAAAAACTTCCAAAATATAAGAACAATGTTAGACATTCGACCATTACCATTTACTCGTATATTTATAATTACAGAAGGTTTTTTCAAACTATTTTTTTATCTCTTCCTCAACAGAACTCTTTCTATTTTTTCATAAATGTGTGTAATTCTAATCGGTTATTTCACGCGTTTTCCTTCTTCTTCTTTAATATATTTGGTTTATGTTTCTTCTTCTACTTAATCTTCTTTGACTTTGACTTATTATTTATCATTTTTTGTCCTTTTCAACAATTATTCTTTTTTTTATATATATGATTGTCTTCATCTTCCAATTTTTCTTTTGATCGTTTTCGTCTTCTCTGGCTTATTATTCTTTTGTTTCTTCTTCATCTTATCTTCAACCTCAACTTCTTCCGCTTCGTCTTTTTCTTCTTATTTTTTTTAGTTTTGTTTATCGTCTTCCTCATATTTTTCTTTTCTCATTTTCATCATATTCATTTTATTCTTCTTATTCATCACATTTGTCATCTTCAATTCCTTCTACATATTTTTTCAGTTTTTATTCATCATCTCCAAATCCTTACCTTCCTCCTCCTTCTTCTTCTTTGATGTCTTGGTCTAATCTGCATTTTTATTCTTCTTACGGTTTTTTATTTTTTTTTGTCTTTGTCATATCTTTCTTGTCTTTTCTGACTGTTTTTATCTTATTTTTTTTCTTTTCGTTATCTTATCATTCTTCTTTTCCATAATCTTTGTCTTCTCTGAATTATATTTTTCTATTCTCACTCTTCCCGTTTTTTCTTCTCACTATTCTTCATCATTTTCCTTCTTTATTGTCTTTTTATTTTTTCCTTCGTTGTCTACTTTGTCATCTTAAAGTTATTCTTCTTCTTTATTATCTTCTTCTTCCTTGGCTTCTTTTTTATTCAGCTTTGTCTTCATTTTCTTCTCCCGGATTTCTTCTTCCTCTTCTTGTTCCCTCTCATTTCTACATTTTCTTTGTATTTCTTATTCTTCGGATGTTTCTTTATCACATCATTGTCTTCTTCCTCGCCATATAACCTTGTATCTAAGTATTCCATTATCGGTTATCATTAATCTTTTTTTTTCTCTCTCTAATTATATATATATATATATCTCGTTCCCTCTTTCCCTCTTTCTTTCTAGAATCTCCTAATTATGTTATAGTGATAGAACTTTCAACTATTTTAATTTAGATTAAAGTGATTTTATAGAACGACTCGCCTAAAAGTTTATTTTTTTAAAGCTAGTTATTTCTAGATAGATATATGTTTGACTATTCTAATAATGTATCAAGAAACATGATGATTCTTAGAGAATTAATCAAATATGGGGTAGAAATGTATCACTCTTCAAATCTGCTAATTTAACAGATGACTACAAAAGTCATATGCTCTCTCTCTTCAACAATTTGGCCATATATGATATCAACAATTATTCTTAATCTCTTTATCCAAACGTACAATAAAAAAACATTAAAAATACATGCTATATGTAGTTTCCACTTTGCTTCATTCCTAAATACTGTCCTAATATCCGCAAAGGTGCATGGATCTCTAGCATAATCCAATAGAAATCTCAAAAGATCAACCTCTCTCGGACAAGACTCCACAACACATCGGGTGATCCCAGAAGTCAAGATCTTCATAGTGTAGCATACCCTCTTGAACATAGAATGAAGAACACCATCAACAGTTTTAATATCCTAAAAGTAACACAGACCTCTCCTCACAAGCAATAGAAGGCGTAGATAATGAGTTCACCAGAATTAAGTGGACAATCCTCTAGCACACCCGAACTCCGAGAAACTGTGAGCCGGGTATCCATTCACATCGCTTCGGATCCCATACCCATCTAGAAAGGATGTTGGAATATAACAATGTCATTGCCGCTGGATTAAGTTGATTGCATTCCATCCAAGATATCAATTTGCTTTTGTTCTTCGAGTCAGACACGTTGACATCATCATAGATGGAATTTTGTGGTAAAGGAAGATGCACCGGCAAATAATCAGAACCCTATAATTATGAAAGAACACATATTAATGGATTTCAATTATGATTAATAGCACGGAACAGAATCAAAGATAAAGTTAAAAGAAAACTATACCTTTTGGCATCATATTCAGTTGCAAAACAATGAGAAAGGAAGCAGAAACGTGTTTAGCCAAATCAAGTTGGGGTTTTTGGTTTAGAAAACTAAAGACGTAATGAGAACAGAATAACAGAAGAATATTATTGATCAGTGAAATATTTATTTTGACCATGTTTTGTTCTCTACGTATTTATACTTATAAAATAAAAAGCATAAACGATATTTGTAAGGATAATAACTTGTAGCATGTATATATCTATTTAAATAATATATTGGAGATTAATTGTTAATTAAAGATGAGGTGAGTGAATGGAAAAGTTTAGGGGTTTTTTTTTGGTACTCTTAAATTTTCGATTTTTGGGTGTTTTTTTTTAATTAAAACAATAATTGAGATGTATAGAAAACTATGGTCGTTTTTTAAAAAAAAAGTAGATTAATAAAGTAATAGTTTGTTTTTAATTAAAACAATGATTGAGGTGTATAGAAAATAATTTTCGTTTTTAAAAAATATATTAAGAAAATAATAGAAAATAATGGTCCTTTTTAAATATATATATATATATATATATATATATTAAGAAACTAATAATTTTTTAATTAAAAAATGGTAGATTTTAAAAAACTATAGTCGATTTTTTTATTTTAAAATATATTTAATTTAAAGATAAGATTATATTTTACTAAGATTATTAAATTTTAACTAAATTTAATTTGAACCGAGTAAAAAACTAATAACTAAACTTAATTTGAATCAAGTTAAATGCTAATATAGACTTTTTAATGAGGGACAAGATGATAATTAACCACCTCCAAAATCAATGAGAGAGCTGGAAATCAAAAATTTACTTTACTTATAATATATATGATAGACTCTCATGGATTATCAAACCGAACAAAATTACAAAAATCACTAGACCATTGGCATAGAAATCCAAAATGTTGTTTTTTATATACTCAGAGGAGTACAATCCAGAACCTAAATAATTCCCACAGTTTTTTTTTAAAAATATATATATAAATGTCAATTTCTTGTCATCTGAATTATTATATTTAAAAATTACATGGATGATTTTATGAAAAAAAAATTCTGTCTACACCAAAGATGGACAATTTGATTATTGAGATGCGACACTATAACAAGTTTCTACTTACACAACACTGAAAATCTCCAGTAAATTTGTCTTTGTTAATATATATTTTCAGGAACTCGAACTCCATATTTTTGGTTGGTAAAAAAACATTAATAAACCGTTGGTCAACAGAATTTTTTATCCTGTTGGTCAACGAAAATAACCTGTTCCCGCAAGGCCGTGACGGTAATTTTTTTTTTGGGATTATACAAAACCGAATGGTGACATAAATGAAATTGTAACGAAAACGGTAAAAAGGAATTTTGATTGATAAATTGAGATCTTAAAAGACGATTTAGATTCTCTTCGACCGGTGACATAATAGTTTTCTAGGTTTACGAATATATATCTTTATCTTACCTTAGTGGATAGTGGTCACACTTGCAATAATTGTCCTCTTTCACCTTTTGTTGCCCTCTCTTTGTAACATCAATGGAATATGTTCTTCAGAAGCTATCTTTATATTCATATGAAATTTTTCCTTCTTATAGAAGTGGATGGTGTACATATATTCTACCCTTTCATATAGCACGATTTCTTTTTTTAGATTCATCAATATATAACGAATCAACTTTTTTAAACATTATAGTAGTTTTTGTTTTCCTTTGCTAAGCATTATAGTAGGTTAGAATGCCAAAGCTTATCTCATGTTCTCTCTCTCTATCTCGTCATTCTATATATTTGTGTGGCTCGAAATACAACCATCTAAATTTGTAAATAGTAAATATAGAAGTGTCTTGGGTCAATCTTCAAGAGGAAAAAATCCAAAAGACTTATCGATCAATAAACAATGAGTTTGTTGCTCGGTCAAAATAAGCAAGATTCGATAGAGTTTTGGACAAGTTTTTTGCAAAGTGACCTGTATTTTTGTATTACAATCTTCGAGAGAATTTACAAGAACAAGAACAAAGAAAAGACAAGTGTTTGTGCTAAGAGCTAGATTGTAGTTGAAAGAAGAGTGTGAGTAAAAATTGTGTCAAGAAAAGTCTTTGCTCTTTGTCTTTGTTCTTGTTTTATATTCCAAGACCATGTTTAATCTCCATCCATCCCGCCTAATTCACCATTAATGGTCAAGACTGAGGCTATGGCCGTTACGTTTAAGTCATTTAACTTACCGGTTTGAAGGTATCTTTGGTTTTACCAGGGTTGACTAACAATTCTGCATTTAATCCTTATTTGACTGTTAGATAGTTCATCCCAGTGAATTTTTAAACTCGGCCGATACCTCTTTCCTTTTGTTGACTTTACTGGACTTTTTGACTTCGTGAAGCATTTTACCTCTGATTAACTAAGGCCTTTTTTACTGGTCCGGGTTTCATCCCCTATAATTCCTTAAAGGAAGGCGACTTGATTCCGTTGAAGGAATTTCACTCTGATTTCTTCTTCTTCATAGTTGCAGAACCAACCCTTGCCATTTTACTGTGCTGATTCTCCCTCTATGATTCTTCTAAAGGTCGATCAATTCTTGGATAAGTAGTTGTACGCTGGAATCGATCAAGATCCTTCGCAAAGGTTGCAACCTTCCTTACTGGCGCAGCGTCAAGCTGGATAGACTCAAAGACCGTTGATTCACGAGAAATAGCCGTTTGACGAGGACTCGATGATCGTTGATTCCGAAAAATAGCCGTTCAAACGAGGGTTCTTGATAATCGTTGATTCGCGATGAATGCCGATAACAAGGAAGATGAACTAAAAGTTCTAAAGATTTATTTTCATTAATCAAAAGCTACTTTACAAATAAGTCTCATGGCTCTTATATAAGAAAAACTATCGCAAAAACCCTAACCTAAATATGATTAAGCTAACGTAAAAATACTTAAAAAGCCCAACATACATAAAGCCCAATCAAAGACATAAACTAATACGATGAAGGTCCTTAAAGTCGTGATTGATGTGAAGATGCGCTGCATCAGGTCCCTTGATGTAGGAAAAGATTCGTCCCTGAATGTGGATCGTCTTCAAGGATGAAAATGAGCTTCAAAATAGGAAAATGCACACAGACAATCTCGAAGTATAATGACGGGTGATAATTAAGTAATCAAGTGTTCGCTCCCTTACGTGTGATCCAAATCAGTGCGCCTAGCTCCCAAAAAAAAACCACCCTCCAATGAATAGATGTATTAGACGTGTTTTGTGTACTATACATATCCCCCATGTTCAACTTAGCAGCTCCACACTTTAATCCATATAGTAACGAAATGGTTGTGAGGATCAACATCGGCACGATCGTGAACGCATGTCCAATAAATACAACAACCGCAATCGCCCACGGTGGCCATAAACACTGTAACTCTTCGTCGCAATCGTATATAAGAATCATGAAAGAGTCAAAATGAGTCACAAAGTGCCTATAACAAGCATCACAATGACCGAAACCTCTCACGATCTGGCGGCGGTGTGAAGTCAAAGCCTCTGACACGTCACCAAAAATGATTACATCCGGGAAAAGAGCAACTACACTGGTACTCACATTGTGACATTCACTGTACGACAGCCATGCACACAAGAAAGCATTATAGCCCCTCACTGTTGAATGGAAAACAACCTTCTCCAACCGAAGACTTCTCGTGAGCTTCCCCTTGTCAAGTAAGACACATACCACAAAATATTGAAATGGAGTCACTAAACCACAATAAAAGGAGACCAAAAAGAGAACATGTTGCGCTTGCACAAGCAGCACGTTGCAAAGCTTTCTTGGAACCCCAACATAAAACACCACACCACTCATGAAACACTCCCACGTGGCTGTAGGCTTTTGTTTTCCTCTGTCCGATAAATGAATTGCACAACCCTGCAAAAGTAACCAGTGAGGACGAAGCTGCTGATCACAAATCTGGTCCAGCACAGCGAATAATACATTCTGTCCATTGTGTGTGACTTGATAAATAGCTACTCCTTTTCTTAGCCAAGCAAGAAGAGATAAACGAGTGTATGATGTTAGTGGAGGAAAATAGTTTTTACCAAGTATTAATGTGATAAGCCGTGGAGAGTATATCATCGCAAGAAGGTTTCAAAGCAAAATGTGGAGCCAGCAGATAAGTAACTATTAATTAGAAGTTTTTCCTTTTTTAAGTTTTGGTAGTTTTACTTAATTGTATTCAGACTCTTTAATATAAAAAGAGGTTCTGAGATAGTCTTGGGAATTATCGGGAGTTTGGGAATTGTGGCTTGTGCTCTAGGGTAAGAGACAAGTGATTTCATCTTCAAGCTTATACGCTTGGGTGTGTCTTCTTTGTTTTTTTTAAGCAATAAAGGTTCCAGTTCTTACCAAATTGGTGCGTCGTGAGCGTTGTGATCGAACTATCGCGAACACGAAGAGATGGGGAAGGCTTCACAGAAGTCGCAACCTCTGGATTCGGCACAACCTCCTACACTCGAGTCTTTGTCTACAACAATGATGCAAAATATAACGGCTCAGGCGGAGTTCGAAAAACAGACGAGGCTGCAATTTGCGTCGATCGATAGTAAATTTTCTGAGATTATGGCTGCCTTGACGAAGGGAGCAAGTAAAGATGAGGGTTTGGAGTTTGATAATCCAAATTATTCTCCACAAGCTCGTCAGCTCCGTTTTCCGGATTCGACAACAGACGTTAATCATCAATCCACAGATTCTACTACGAGCAACACTATCATTAATAGTCGGGAAGGAATGCTGAAGCGAATTGATCTTCCGATCTTTGATGGAGCTGATGCTTATGGTTGGATTGCCTTAGCTGAGAGATTTTTCCGCATTGGTGGCTATGCAGAAGAAGCAAAGTTGGAAATTGTGTCCATTAGCTTGGCGGGGGACGTGTTGAGTTGGTTTAACAGTGCAATGCACCATAAACCGTTTCGTTCTTGGCGGGATTTCAAAGACAGGTTGCTTGCACGATTCAGTCGTGAGAAATTGCGGGATCCAAGCCAGCCCTTCTTCAACATCCAGCAAACTGGTTCTGTAGCAGAGTACATTCATACTTTTGAGGATCTTTCCACTCAAGTATCAGGGCTTACGGAGAGTCAGATAGAAGGTATTTTTATGAATGGGTTGACACCAGCAATGAGGGAAGTGGTGAACATGTGCAAACCAGTGGACCTTCAAGACATGATCGCTTGTGCTTATCAAATGGAATTTAGTTCTCTCCATACTGTGGTGAAGAAGGAATATCAGCAGAATAGTAAACACTGGAGTGGACCGCCATATACGTTTACTAAACCGCAGTCCCATTCTAATCCTGCTCCTACGTGGAAGATGAGACAAATCGCTCCTACTACAGATCATCAGCAGATCACCAATGCAGTCACAAGACCCCAACTCAAATTGTCGGAAGCAGAAATTGCAGAGAAGAAACGTTTAGGCATCTGTTTTAAATGCCCAGAAAAGTGGTCTAGACAACACAGATGTCCTAATAAGACCTTACAAGTCTTGACCGTGGTTAATGGCTTTGAGATGGAAATTTTGGATCCTAGTTCGGTGGAAGTCGAGCATGAGACTCATATCGATGGACCTGAATTGATGGAGTTGTCGCTAAATTCTTTTTTGGGGATCAGTTCACCTACAACGACAAAGATGGCTGGGGAAATTAAGCGTAATCAAGTCATTGTGATGTTAGATAATGGAGCCACTCACAATTTTATTTCTCCAGCGTTTGTTAAGCGAGCTAATTTAACGACGGTGTTGAACACTAATCTGGAAATACTATTGGGGACAGGAATTTCGGTTCATGGTTCGGGAATTTGTCGGCAGGTACAACTTTCGCTACAAGGGTTATCATTTACTGCGGATTTCATTGTCTTGGATTTAGGCAATGCAGATGTGATTTTGGGAATGCAATGGCTTCGTACCTTAGGCAAATGTGTCATTGACTGGGACAAGCATGAGTATTCTTTTTTGCATCACGGGAAACAGGTTACGCTGCTAGGAGACCCTTCCCTTCATACACATAAGCTATCTTTCAAATACTTACAACCTGAGTTTAAGCTGAGCAAATCAGGGATCACATATGGACGCACAGAAGTACAGAATTCATTGGGATCAGAAATTGATCCAGCCATTGCTGAGGTACTAACGAAGTTCTCGCCAGTTTTTCAAGTTTCGACAGGTTTACCTCCAATCAGAGGTAAGGAGCATGCGATCAATTTACATTCTGGTACGGGACCAATAAGCGTTAGACCTTATCGCTATCCTCACGCGCATAAAGAGGCAATGGAGAAGCTGGTTCAAGAGATGTTAGATGCAGGAACTATTCGACCAAGTCACAGTCCGTATTCGAGTCCAGTTTTATTGGTTAAGAAAAAAGATAATTCATGGAGGTTCTGTGTTGATTATAGAGCGTTGAACAGAGCTACAATTCCGGACAAATACCTTATCCCTATGATTGATCAGTTACTCGATGAGTTGCATGGAGCCCAGTATTTTACTAAGTTAGATTTGCAATCGGGTTATCATCAGATTCGAATGTTGGAATCCGATATCGAGAAAACGGCATTCCGCACTCATGATAGCCACTATGAATTCCTTGTTATGCCTTTCGGCCTGACCAATGCGCCTGCAACGTTCCAAGCTTTGATGAACACGGTGTTTAAGAAGTTCTTGAGGAAATTTGTGTTGATTTTCTTCGATGACATTCTCATTTACAGTTCTTCCTTAGCAGAACATGTTCACCATTTGGAGAGCGTCTTGGAGGTGTTTGTCGAGCAAAAACTATTCGCTAATATGAAGAAATGTTCATTCGGTCAAAAACAAGTGGAATATCTCGGCCATATTATCTCATCTTCTGGATTAGCAACAGATCCTAAGAAGATTTCTGCGGTTCAAAACTGGCCAACCCCAAGAAACGTCAAGGAACTGCACAGATTTTTGGGTCTAACTGGATATTATCGGAGATTTGTGCAACATTACGGCTTGTTGGCAAAGCCGTTAAATGAATTACTCAAGAAAGAACAATTCGAGTGGACAAGCGAAACACAATTGGTTTTTGACAAACTTAAGGCAGTGATGATATCTACTCCTGTTTTGGCTTTACCAGATTTCAGTCAACTATTCATTATCGAGTCAGATGCGTCTGGATATGGTCTCGGAGCCGTTTTGATGCAAGGGAAACATCCCATCGCATATTTCAGCCATGGTTTGACAGAAAAAGAGCAACTTAAGCCTATTTACGAAAGAGAGCTGATGGCAATTGTTCTTTCTATACAAAAATGGCGTCACTACCTTATGGGAAGGAGATTTGTCGTGTGCACAGACCAACACAGCTTGAAATATTTACTGGAACAAAGGGAGGTCACTCTTGATTATCAACGTTGGCTAACTCGCATCATGGGATATGACTTTGACATTGAGTATAAAGTGGGCAGCGAGAATAGAGTAGCAGATGGGTTATCTCGGATTGTGCATTCCACTTCTCAATGTTTGCTGTCTCTCACGGTGCCAACCAGTCTTCATTTACTCGATATTTACAAAGAGATTGACGAGAATTTGGAGATTCAAAACTTAATTAAGCAGATCTTGGATGGTGAACCTGTTAAGAATGGGTATTCTCTCGTTGATGGGAGGTTGTTCTATAATCGCAGGCTGGTCATTCCTCAGAACTCGAGACATATTCCGTTAATATTGCAAGAAGCACACGACAGTTTACTGGGTGGCCATTCCGGGGTGCTAAAAACGTTGAAGCGAGTACAAGCTAACTTCTATTGGAAAAAAATGAGGAAGAGAATACAAGAATATGTTGCGGCTGGTATGGTGTGTCAGACTCATAAATACTCGACTTTGTCTCCTGCTGGTCTGCTTCAGCCTTTGGATTTACCGAATCAAATTTGGGAAGATATCTCTATGGATTTTATTGAAGGTCTTCCCAAGTCTAACGGCATCAATGTTATTTTGGTGGTTATAGACCGATTAAGTAAGTACAGTCATTTCATTGGATTGAAGCACCCTTTTACAGCAGCAGAAGTGGCTCAGAAATTTCTCCATGAGGTGATACGATTACATGGTTATCCGAGGTCTATCGTTTCAGATCGAGACAGGATTTTTTTGAGTGGGTTTTGGAAGGAGTGTTTCAAGGCTTCAGGGACTAAGCTACGATTCAGTACGGCATTTCATCCTCAATCGGATGGTCAAACAGAAGTTTTAAATCGCTGCTTAGAAACCTATCTCAGATGTTTTGCTTCTCAAAAGCCTAAGGCGTGGGCTAAGTATTTGTCTTGGGCAGAGCTTTGGTATAACACCTCCTTTCATACAGCTACGCAGTGCACTCCGTTTAAGGTTGTCTATGGTCGCGATCCTCCTTCGTTGTTGTTGTATGAGCCAGGATCAACATCAAATGTGGAATTGGAAACAATGCTTCATAACAGAGATGCTATGTTAACTGAGATTAAAGAACAGTTGTTGCGAGCTCAAAATGTGATGAAGAACAATGCGGATAAACATCGACGTGATTTGGAGTTTGTGGTGGGTGATCATGTTTTCTTGAAATTAAGACCATATCGACAATCATCTGTTTCTCGCAGAGAGTGTCAGAAGTTGGCTGCAAGATATTATGGTCCATATGAAGTCCTTGAGCGAATTGGTAAGGTCGCTTATCGCTTGAGACTCCCTGACGAGTCTAAGATTCATCCTGTGTTTCATGTTTCTCAATTAAAACCGGTGATTGGTGCGGGTCATACAGTTCTTCCATTACCTCTGGTGTTGGACGATGAAGTGTTTGTGGAACCAGAAGATTTATTAGACTCACGTTATGATACTGAAGGACATTTGGAGGTTTTGTTGAAATGGAAAGGCTTGGACTCGAGCAAGAACAATTGGATGCGACTCAAGGATGTTAAACTTCAGTTTCCTTCCTTGGAGCTTGGGGACAAGCTCGTGCTGAAAACGGGGGGTATTGATAAGCCGTGGAGAGTATATCATCGCAAGAAGGTTTCAAAGCAAAGTGTGGAGCCAACAGATAAGTAACTATTAATTAGAAGTTTTTCCTTTTTTTAAGTTTTGGTAGTTTTACTTAATTGTATTCAGACTCTTTAATATAAAAAGAGGTTCTGAGATAGTCTTGGGAATTATCGGGAGTTTGGGAATTGTGGCTTGTGCTCTAGGGTAAGAGACAAGTGATTTTCATCTTCAAGCTTATACGCTTGGGTGTGTCTTCTTTGTTTTTTTTTTAAGCAATAAAGGTTCCAGTTCTTACCATAATGTTTCCCCCACACATTCAAAATCAGGGTGAAAGAAAGAGTGGAAACACACCAACAGATTACTTGATTCCCAAGCAACATCAATCCAACAAATATCTGTCGTGGAATTGTATTTGAAAGAAAGAGATGCCGCTAAATTCCCCATGTCCACAGTGTCAAAGGTCACCAAAGTGCCAAACGGATGAACCACATGCCCAGAAACAGTGATGAAGCGAAGAAAATTCTGTACTGCCACAAGCTCCACGTCAAAGCAGTCCTCTGAATGGCCAAAATGAGAGACCACGCCACCACCATGGATAAGCAAACCCCAAACGATACAAAAGTTGTTGTTCTTTTTGTTGACAGAAACACTTCCATAAAGGGAGAGATCAAATACATGTTGGTGCCGTGAAATTGGGATTGCACGCACAGACCGACGGCTGGCGCAACGCTGTCTTGTTGCCACAATCATCTGTGAAACTTTTCCTTCCCCTGCGAATTGTAAAACAACTGTATCTCCCGCCAATTTTGTCGCGATACCATGTAGCCAAAGTAACAATATAGGAGGACAAACAGAGGTGCTAAAGAACACTAACTCCACACTTGTATGGTGAAAAGAAGGGTGAAAGTCAGATAACGTCAACATTAATTTGCACAAATCTACATTCCTTGAAAGATCCACAGAAGAAATCATAGCCTTGAGCCCGGCTCTAAGTATGACTATGGCATGAAAGAGAATCATCATGGCTTTCAAGACAAGCAACAGAATAAGAAGACTTGAGCTCAACCGTAGTTGAAGCCACTCCGTAAGATGCTTGTGTCTTATAGATCGACAAACATTATAATCGTCCACCATTGTCCATGCGAAAATAGCAAACCAATTGAGTGATGGCGGTGGAGAAACATAAGTGACAAACCATTCGAAATCTTCACTCACACTGTGATAATCATGGTAGAAGTTAGACCGGGAAAGACACAACAACCAATACCTGAAACCCGTGTTCTCAATCCCTCGCTGCAAGGCAACATTGAGCAGAACCAGTGGTATCCCTGGATCATGCACGAACATGATTCTCACAGTGGCACAAGTAAAGCTACGAACATGATTCTCACGGTGGCACAAGTAAAGCTATGAAGGCTACTCTTCTCACTGTTTGTAACGTCTCCATCAAACTGAATTATTGACATGCCGTTAGAATTCCTAAAGGGTACGTCAAGATGCTTATGTGAATATAACAATTTAATTGTGTTATTTTCATCACAAGAATCATCTGCCAAATGAATTCCACCTGTTGTGCAAACTTTCTCCAGACAAATAAAATCATTTTTTCCAAAATCCAGATTCATAAGCTCTGTCTTTGAAGTGCCCACGTGGATGTATTTTTCCATTGGATTTGTCTCATAGCTGCCAGAAAACGTATATGTGGGAAAAGGTTTTCTTAGATTACTTTAGGTCAAAGACCAGAATATATATACAAGGATTTCTACCCTAGTTTCTATACATACGAAAGACCGAAATGTACAATTGAATATTCACATACGATATATGGCAATATATCGTAATAATAGCTCTCATGAAAAGCTTCCCTTGTGAACCCAAATTGATGAAGAACTACAAGAGACATTCCGTACTCAATCACATCCATTGCAACTAAACCCATGTTGTGTTCTTCATAAGCCTCACAAATTGAGTTTTATTCAAAATAATTATCAAAAATTGCACCACCATGCACTTCATTGTAAAGATCTTCCTCACCAGAAAGAAAAAAATTCTGGTATCGACCGCGATCTGGTGGCTCGAAATTGATCTTCTGATGATGATGAACAAGAGAAATAAAACTAACTTGGTGTCGCTCATTCATGTGGCCATAAGATGAGAGTATTATTGGATCATCTTCTCCAAAAACCCAATTCGTGAACTCTGTTGTTGAATATCTCACCGGATGTTTTTCTCTTTTGAATTTGTCTTGTAGCTTGCTTCTCTTATCACTCCACATTGACAAAAAAAAATTTAAGAGTGTTTGCACTTTCAATCACGTCAACTGCAAATAATACTCTCTTTTCTCCTTGATATGCATCGTCATTTGAATTTGCATCAACTCCGACATTGAGGATTGGCGCTGTAGATAATTTATATAATTCATCGCCATAAACATCATACACGGGCTCGCCGGTAAAGTCTTTAATTTGATCGTAAGAATCATCTGATTCATCTGCAAAGATAAACCGATCGATAAGCTTCTCTCCCCACACATCACCATAAAATTCTGAATTATCAGGCTTGGATCTAGGTTTCCACTGGTGAGTTTCCATTCGCAGATTTCGTAGAGAAGACGGAGCTGGTAACTCGTCACCGATCAACTTATCTTCCGCCCAAAGACTGTCCACTTCTATTAACTTACGAGGTTGTTCTCTCTGCTGTTGAATGGGTTCAAGCAATTGATGTATGGCTCGTCGGATAGAGGACTGACCCCTTTCCTGGATCTCCCGAAGTTGGCATCGCAACTCAGCCCAATCATGGATTGGTTTGCAGCTGCTTTGATCTGGTGTTATGGAATTGAAAGATCTTCTCCTCGGTGGCATGATAAATATGTGTGAAAAAACAATTCCGGACACGAACGTGCTTGCTCTGATACCAAACTGGTGCAGCATCAAGCTGGATAGACTCAAAGACCGTTGATTCATTAGGAATAGCCGTTTGACGAAGACTCGATGATCGTTGATTCCAAAGAATAGCCGTTCAAACGAGGGTTCTTGATAATCGTTGATTCGCGATGAATGCCGATAACAAGGAAGATGAACTGAAAGTTTTAAAGGTTTATTTTAATTAATCAAAAGCTACTTTACAAATAATTCTCATGGCTCTTATAGAAGGAAAGCTATCGCAAAAACCCTAACCTAAATATGATTAAGCTAACGTAAAAACACTTAAAAAGCCCAACAGACATAAAGCCCAATCAAAGACATAAACTAATACGATGAAAGTCCTTAAAGTCGTGATTGATGTGAAGATGCGCTACATCACTTACCTTCCTTACAAAGTGATGCAGTGTACATTCTCTTCCTTATAGAATTTTACCTTTTCATTCAATCTCCTTATTCTGTTGCGATATACAATTCCTAGACGACTAAGGATTTATTCCCAAGTCTATAAATAGGTGATACGTGCTAGGATTAGCGGGTCGCAAATAAATTTATTAAATTTATAAAACCCTAGTATCATGCAAGTGCACAGTCATGCGGTGTAGTACTTAGGATGTCGATCCACATGGAGGATGTCTAATCTGCAAAAAAAATTAAACTGGGATAAATAAGCGAAATAATAAACTTAATATGTTTTTGTTGGTTTTGGTTTTTACGGAAAAAGAAAGGACAAAATAAAACTAGGCCTAATTCTAAACTTAATCGATAAGGGACTAAAAATGAAATAGGGTTGAGTTGTTAAGGACAATCTAAGGATGCTCGATTCAAACTAGGGTTCTAAACTCATAGGAGTCGACACAGACTTCTCCTGTTTACCCTAATCGATATCTAAGTATCTTCCGACTAGTCCCAGGTAGAATATCTTAATCTGTTTCTAGTATCTGCATGGAACTAGAATAGGCACTTGTATGGCTAACCAACTCACGTCACCTTAACCAACTAATCACTTAAACCCGATAAGTAGCTTTCGTCTCTTGCTGCGAGTAAGATCATGCATTACTAATAGAATTCGTTTTTGCTCACATCTTCTCTATAGGTAGCTTACATCTCTTACAGCAACAATGTTCTTCCGAAGCTATGTCCGGCGATCTGATAAATCACTCTTGTGGCTCTGATCAATCATAGGTTCAGAGATTAGTTCATGATTGATGGGCTTGCGGGCCTATGGTTGTTTTTAAACAAGTCCGTTGGTCCTCTAAAAGTTTTAAATTTATAAAACCCTAGTGCCTGCAAGTGCACAGATCTACGTTGTAGGACTTAGGGTGTCGATCCACAGGGAGGATGTCTAATCTGCGAGAAACAACAAACTGGGAAGTAAGCAAAGTCATAAACCAATAAAAGTTTTGGGGTTTTTGGTTAAGAATCCTAAACTAAACCTAATCTAATATTCACGAAAAATAAAATGCAATGCAGGATGAATTGTTAAAAGAATATCTCAAGCATATCGACTCAAACTAAAGACTCTTAAACTCATAGGTGGCGATTTAGACTTCTCCGGTTTACTCTAATCGATGTATGATGGCATTTCCAATTAGCTTTCGGGTGATTTATCTTCATCTGTTTCTGGGAATCTGCATAGAACTAGAATAGACATATGTATGATTAACCAACTCTCGTCACCTTAATCAACTAATCACTTAGATCTAGCAATTAACTCTCGCTCTCATGCTAAACTTAAGATCATGCATTAGACATTGAATTCTTCTGCTCACATCTTCTCTATAGGTAGCTTTCGACTCCTATAGCGACTATGTTCTTTTGAAGCTAGGTACGGATGATCTGATACAGCACTCTCATGGCTCTGATCGATCCTAGGCTCAGAGAATAGGTCATGAATCTACTCTCATGCTTTATGAACAACTTAGAAGAGATGAGATCCAGAATATGGTCTAGAACAATATAAATCCTATCGATATATATGCTTGTCGATATATTCAAACAACTTGACTCTCTGGGACTAATCTACATGATGCAATGAATGATAATAGACATAGAAGAATGCAAAAGAATAAAACAGAAAAACTAATAAGATAAAAAGGAGAAAGAACAATGGATCTGGGGAAGAATCCCCATCTCCATCGCCTAACCCTAAAAAAAAAAAGTTTGGTGGCTCAAAATCTCATTACAGGAGTACACACCCGTTTAGGGCTGCTAAACAATGTATTTATAGGTCCTAGGGTCTTCCAGGTCTCATTTAGGGCTTCTCTGAAGAGGAATGGCGAAGTGGGCTTTGATGTTGGGCCTTGTGGCTCGTCCTAAGGTCCACCGGGGGTGAGAGTCTTCCAAGACTGGTAAAGCATGTGTTCTCCGCAGGGGATAGTCTTTCGGGACTGGTGAACTAGGTCAACTTGTTCTCCATGTATCTTTTGATTGCTATGGAAAGCTGGTTGTCTCCTCTTGATTTTCTCCAAATTTGAGCTGGATCAGACGGTGAGAAAGTCTTCATTTGAGGCTGAACTTCTGACGGTCTGACTCTGAGCTGAAAAAGTAGATTTCTTCCATTTTGTCATCATATTCCCTAAGTTTCCTGAAAAGAGCCTTGAAACTACAAATACATGGAAATCATAATAAAAGTTCCTAAAACTGATTAAAACCTTTGAAAAAGCATTTGAAATCGATGGTGAAAAGTGGCCAAAATCAGGTGCTATCAATGATTCTAACCTCATGCATTAGATTCAACTTAGAAGATATGAGATCTAGAATATGGTTGAGAAAAACTAGCAATCCTAATCGAACATATATCCCTTCCGATAGATCCTTATAACTCAACTACTAAACTAATATAGCATGATGCAGGAAAAGATAAAAAAAAATATGAAAGATGCATAAACTGAAACAGAAAATATAGATAGATAAAAAGAAAGAAAGAAGATATGTCAAAAGTTCAAGGGAAGAATCCCTCTCTTCTTCGTGTAACCCTAAGAAATAAAGTTTGGTGGCTCAAAAACTCATTACAGGAGTACACACCCGATTAGGACTGCGAGTTGTGATGGACCGCAGGTGAGAGTCTTTCAGGACTGGTGAAATGATGGTTCATTGCGGGTGAGAAGTGTGGGACGCGGCCAGAAGGTGTTTTGCCGCGGGTCAGCTGAAGGTCGGACTGGTTGACAAGACAACTTGATCTTCATATATCTTTTGATTGCACCATACGTTGAATTGTCCTGAAGTAAAATGTTATGAAAATTCAGATGGATCCTCTTGAATGTCTCCAAATTTGAGCTGGATCATATGGTGAAAATGTCTTCATTTGATACTGAACTTCTGACGGTTTGACTCTTAACTAAAAATGTAGATTTTTTCCATTTTGCCATGTTTTTCCCTAAGTTTTTTGAAAAGAGTCATGAAACTACAAATATAGAAAAACTATAATAAAAACTACTAAAACTAGTTAAAACATTTGAAAAAGCATTTGAAATCAATAGTGAAAATGGATACAAATACAGTGTTATAAAAGCCATTAGGATTTGTAGAACGTGGCTGTTCTGTAGGGTAAGCAAGGATGAAATCTACAGTTTCAGCCATTAAACCTCTGGCTTATCCCTCGATTACACATTGACAGCGAGCTGCACTTTCAATGGGATCTCTGCAGTTTATGTACTGTATGGTGACTTCCTGCACGTATTCATTACTTCCTCTCTTGATTTTTTAGGTTGAGGCAATGTAAAGTCTTCCTTGTCCAGGTTTCTCTCAAGAGTAGGTCGGACCACTTGGGGAGGAGTAGGTCTGGAGGTTGCTGAGGATGTTCTAAGTCGGTTTTTCCCTCCACAGTTGGTGAATTGGTGAGATAGTAGGGCCTTGAGATCAAGCCTTTTTGGGGAGGTTCTATCGAGGTTCATGGTGGCTCTCTCCTTGCTGCGGGGAGAGACGGAGTTGGGGAGATCTGTTCCTCTGGTAAGAGTGAGAGTCTGCTTGGGTTCTGCATGGGATCTTATTGTGGAGAGGATCCTCCATGTAGTGCTCTCTTGAGTGATGAGAAGAAACTTTAGCACCACCATTTTGTCCCTGGGATGGGCGTTCGCCAAAGTATCTACCGTATCGGTCTTTCCTCTTGCTGCTTCCGTAAGGGCTCAGGCAAGGCTGTACCTTGAGTTTTTTCATCTGTTCTAGGGCGTTGTTCACTCTGACTGAACTTTTGTGGGCAGACTTCTTTCATGTGCGTGAGTTTGTAGCAGTAGGAGCAGTGGTTCTAGAGTCTTTCATACTCCAAGGTTACCAAGGCTTCTCTTCCATCACCAAATTTCTCTATTGTTTCCTTAGTAAGAGCCTTCAGCCTGTTAATCTTAACTTTCATATGCGCTCAGGTTCTGGTAACTTTGTACTCTAACAAGGTACCAATTTCTTTCCCTATTTTGCTGATGAGCTCTTTTTTCTGTAATGGAGTGGGATTTCTTTGAGTCTGATCCAGAACAGGATCTGGGATGGGAAGATTGAAGATATTATCGGTTCCCATTTCTGGAGGATAAGCATCCAGTTTGCGAAGTGGGACAGACGGTTTGCGAGAACTTTTTGGAGGTCATCTTCATGGTCAAACCGAAACTGGAAACAATTATTTATGAGGTCAGATCTGATGGCTTTACCACGGAGATCCCACCATTCGAGATATAGGGGATATAGCCCTTACTCGTTGCACATAAGGGTTTGTCAAGCGGACAATAAGTGTCAAGGCATTTTCTTCAATAAAGTCGGTGGTGTCCACATCAGGTGCTCGGATACATTTTCGTGGTGGGGGAGATGGGGACCGATTGATTTCCTTCCCTTTTTCAGCTTTTGTGAGACGTCGGTTCATGGTGGTCGTAGTAGTCGAGACAAACATGAGAGATTTGAAGTCCGTGGATGAAACCGAAGATGAAAAATGAGGACTCTGAATGCAGGATGAGAAGCAGCTTCCTATTGTAACGAGGTTCAGATGAGCAGCAGGGGATCCATTGGAACAGGGAAACAGAGGAGGCACACAGCCAAGAGGGAGCAGAGGAGCTTACCGGCGGGGGAAAAACGGGCCCTCCGACAAGGAGTCGAAGGGCGGAACCACAGTTTCACGAAACCTGAGGTGGTTTTGAGTTCAAAAGTTTACTATTTTGGATAATACCGGTTAGTTGTACTCAAACCAAGGAACAGATAACAGAGGGTTGAAAAGGAGAATATGTTTGGGAAAGAAATTTGTTGCTAACTTCGGGACTAAGATTCATCCATGAAGTCTGCTAAACCTTAAACTCCAAATATACTTCATGTAAAGCCTTTAGTTAGATTAATAATGTTTGATTTAGCAGAGTTCACTTGAACTCTTGTAAACTTAAACGGAAATCTATAAACTCTAAACCCTAAATTTAATATTTCTCACTTTGTAGTTAACACCCTATACTAAACCTAATATCAAACATTAAAATCTTTGATGTATGCATATGAAATGCATAACTCAAAATTTAACCAACCGTTATAATTACCTAAATAATATTAAACCAAACCCTAAACTATAAGGGGATTCCTATAAATTTGTTGGTAAACTAGCCAAACGTATAAGCACTAAATATGGACCCATGATATATAACCATAAACTCGTAAAACCTATTCATACAAACCCTGAGCACGTTTTAGCAATACTTTCAATAAGATATTATATTTATTTTTAAATATATAATATTAAAATACTATATATTTTAATACAATAATCAATACATATATTAAGAAAAAATCTATTCAAAATCTTGCACTAGTTTTCATTATAATTTATAGTATTTTATTTTAATATATATCAAAACAAAATTTAAAAAGGGTGAATTTCATTGCAAAATGGGTTAAGTAAACATGTTAGTCTGGTTTTACAATACTCTATTTTTAATAATTATTTAGATATATTATAAATTTTAGAAAAAATATCAATATAAATTTTATGAAAAAATTATCAATCTTAATATATTAAATTATATAAGCTTTGGAATTGATTTTTTCATGCGAAAAACAAACTAAATATCTGTTTCTTCAGTTTTCGTTTGAAGAAATAATACCATGTGGCCTTGGTCAACT
Organism: Eutrema salsugineum; assembly: GCF_000478725.1. Classification (NCBI taxonomy): domain Eukaryota; kingdom Viridiplantae; phylum Streptophyta; class Magnoliopsida; order Brassicales; family Brassicaceae; genus Eutrema; species Eutrema salsugineum. Next base: position 8,886,397 of record NW_006256547.1, on the reverse strand, counting down.
ACTTCAGTTAATTAATATTTAGTTAGATGTTGAGGACTGAGGTATATGGCAGTAGGTCGTTTCTATGTCCTCCCTCTGTATTTTCCTTTTAAGAAACGCGGCTATTCATCAAGTATAAATGATTAGTGACTCCATAAATCGATATATCTATAACACAATGAATAAAATCGTATACATACATACATACATACATACATACATACATACATACATACATACATACATAAGCCTAAAAATATATTAAACTGAAAAGAAACCAAAACTGCGTAGAAGTAGAACAAAACAAGAACAAATGTAGAACAAAATGTGAAACTAGGCGTCCTGGTGATGTGGTCCGGTGGTGGTACCATTGACGCCATTAGAGTACTTGTTCGCAATTGGTGCAGCAACTGAATTACCTCCACGTCTCTTACGTCGAAGAACAATAAACCAAGTGAGTGGTTCAAGAATCACAACGCAGGCACCAAGAAAGATGAGGATGCCAATGTAAGCCCAACGCCATTTATCAGCCGGGTCCAAAATGTCAAATCCTTTAAATATGTTGATAATAGAGAGGATGATGGTTGTGTATCCCACTGTGTGATGGTACACGTTCCAGTAGAATCGATACTTGTGGTCTGGCTTTGGCCTAAGAAGCAGAGCAAATACTTGTAGGGTGGCAAATGTGAAGAGTGCAATTCCAAGGTTGCGATGGGTTGAGTAAGATGTGCCTGGTGAGTCGTTGCCAAGCTTGATTCCCGTGGCCCAACCGGCGACACCAATAACGTAACCGGAGACTTGGAAGGCTATGTGGAGATAGAACCAAGTCGGGTCGGTGAAGACTTTCATGTACCGAGCCATCATTGCTCCCATTGGCATTAGCACTCCCCAACTAACCGCATTTAGTATTCCGTGTGTCTGTTTTATCCATTAGCATTAGTTAACAGTAATTAGTTATTTAGTGATAAATTTACCATTCAAACTTAAATCGCATAGTTGAAATTCATAAGTTTCTAGCAATATGACTGTTTCATGTCAGTTTTTGATATTGGAAGAGAAGACAGACATTTCTATTTTATCTAGAAGAACCATTTTTCTTTCTCTAAGTTAGTCAAATAGCTTAGAATGTTAAATGGTTGTTGACAAAAAGAAATAGGGTTCTATGTTTATAAATACTTGAGAGAAATAAATTATGACCCGTAATTGAATTTTCATGAAGTCTACTAACAATAGTTTTCAAATATCATTTTGATTGTGGAAAGTGGAGAGAGATATTTGAGTTAGGTGAAAGTGAAACCGTGACGAGGAAGCCCACTTTCTTTTTCAAAGAAAATCTAACAAATGCATCGTTGATATTTTTGACTAACTTGCAAGAAATAAATTAATAATTTAATTGAATGCTTGGCTTTAAAATACGCCATCATTTCGTTGTATGTTGACAAACTTGTCAATATTTATTTGTCTTATTACGACAATTATTATTTGACAAAAAACATATTTAATAGTAAAGAAACTCGTTGTCCTCCATTTTCAAATATATTTCTAAGCACACTTATTTATTGTATTATATATTCTTTTTAATTCTCTTAGATAGTTCTTGAAATTACTATTTTTGAAAAAAATGTTTCAAAAATTATCATGCTTCGAGTCCGATCGAAAGAAAAAACTTATCATTAAAACCTAAAATTCTAAAAATACCAAAAAATCATAAACTTCATAAAATTATAAACATATATAAAATAATTTTAATTATTTTAATAAATTTACCAAAATTTTAAGAATCCTTCATAAACCTACAATTTTATGGGAATCTTATGACTTTTTCCAAAACAATTAATTAAAAAAAATTCTTCTGGTATTTCCTAGTGTTTTCAATTTTATTTTCTTAAACTAGATGTTCTAATTTTTTAGAAAGAACTATCTTATTCTTATCTAATGTTATTTTGGTTCGTTGTTAATCACGATATTTAGCTTTTGAATTGCTAATTCTACAATTATTGGTTTCTAAAATATTCTTTTTAATATTTCCGGAAATAAGTATTTTCAAATTCGTGCAATATCAATCAAACAAGGGAAGTTGAGAGTACTGAAGCAAACTTACATTTCTCTTCCTCATCCTGTCACCGGAACCACCACTAGCCGATGACTGTCCTGACCGGAAATCGATCCTACCGGTCGATCTCATATTATCTCCCGTCATTGGATGACCCTGAGGAACACTATTGGAGAGAGGACCCATTTGCCAAACCTGGTTAGTTGTGATCAAATTTGGCGGCAACTCAAGAGTCGCAAAAATCGTAGCCTCGCCATTAACCAACGTCGCTGAGATGCGGCTCACGGGGAAACTGAGGCTTCCGCGCTGGATCGAGCTGTAACCATTAATCGGAGATGTGTAGGCTTGGAATTGGCCACTAGAATTGGTGTAGGCGACGAGAGCTTGTGTCCCCAACATCTGAGTCCCACCTGGGTTAAGACCCCAAGCAATCCAAGAAGAAGAAGAGGTTCCAGGGTGGCGAAAGGCGATTGAAACGGTGCCGTTTTGCTCGTTGTATGTCCAGTGAAGGAACGAGCCAAGGGCTTGGAGGGGAGAGCACTGAGTGAAATCGAGGTTATTGGCGAACCTATGGCTTTCACAAGTTGATTGGCCGTTCACGGTTAAGACAAGGAGTTGAAGTATTGTCCAAACAGCTAACAGAGACTTTGTTCGATCCATTTTTGTTTTTTCTCTCTGTTCCTTACTTGTGTTCTGCTTTTGAAAGGTTAGATGAGATTTGAGAGTTTGAGGTTTTGAAGATATTTATAGAACTGTGTTAACGCGGATGCTTTTTTAAAGTCTACGGAAGTTGTTCTTTGTTGACTTGATTTTTTTTTCGCTTTTGTTTTACTTTCTCTTTTTCAGATATGACGAAAGAAAAACACTCAAATTTTTCATAATTTAAGGGTTTTGTTTTGTTTTCTTCATTTTTTAATAACACGAGAAACAGAATTATATCATACTCTCCCTATTTCAGAAAGTTTGATTTTCTACCTTTTTCACATACATTAAAAAATAATATATATATATATAGATATATATTATTTTCTATCACTATACATGTTTCCTTAATTATGAGCCAATAATAATTTATCAAATTCAACTTTTTTCAATTACTACATCTTAAAATTAACTGTTTGTAAACATTAATCATTAAAAAGTAAATAAAAATTACAAAAACTCAAAACTTCTGAAACAGAGAGAGTGTATATGTCAGAAATATACGTGAAAGTCATGCTATTTTTTTTTTAAAAAAAATGTTCAATAAATTAATTAATTAATTTACAAGTTCATCAGTCATATTTAAAAAAAAAATGACCAACAATGACTACAATAAACTCTTTTCAGCATTACACGTTCACAAGTTGTGAAGAATTTATTTGCATTAAAAAAAAACTTACATGATACATTTCTCAAAAATCTTTGGTAAAATTAATATGAAATATAATTCGTAAAAAGACTACAATAAATAAATATTAACGCAGTTACTCGTTAAGTTTTTTTTTTGTTAAAGGGCTTTGTTACTCTTTAAGTTGTAGGAAAAGGAAAACAAAAGAAAATTGCTAAAAAGTTTAACAGTGTTTAATTGACTGTGGATTAGGTAGATATTAGTGTTGGAACCCAATATTAATAAGCATTTGGACTTGTAATATTGAGTTTGTGTTTAAATAAGAAATGAAGTTTAATAAGCAAATGAGTTTTATAAATTCATTTGAGATTTGGGTTTGAGCTTATGGAAATGAAATGTTTCAATTGGCTATAACTAAAAGTGGAAGTTTAGTAGAATTGTATTTGTCCCACATTGCTCACCAAGGAGAAAAATCTCTTATATATATATGGCCTTCTCACAATAAGGATCAACAGCATTGTGGAAGTAAAAAGGCATTATGCAAAAACACATATGCGCGCTGCCGTTGTCGCCGGTGCCGGTGCCGGGCTCGTGCTCGTTGCATTTTTTAGTTGGCTCTTAGGACTCTTGGGCTCTATATAGCTGGGTGTGGGTCGTGGGCTTCTTAGTTCCTGCGAAATAGTTTTTGCATATTGAAAGGATAAATCTTAGGAAATAAAAGATTGCGTCCAGATAATAACGGAAGATTTCCGAATCCTTTTACTTGTGGAAAAAAGAGAATATTTCGTGAATATTCCTTTTTGCCAAAGCTTATTCCTTGCGGATCAAGCTGAACCTTCCAGTATAAATAGACGCCCTCTTCTCTCATTCTAAATCATCGAATTCTCGAATACACCAAACACACAACAAATAATTCTTTCCAACAAATCTCTCTCGTCTTAATATCGTAAGTGTGATACGATCCTAGGTGATCAACTCTGAAGCAAGAGGCAATAGATGTGGCGATGTGGTGGATGGGATGCAGCGATGATGCGATGGAGTGGTGATGGTGGCTGGTTGCGTGACTCGATGGGATGGTGAAGGTGGTTGCAGCGGTCGGATCAATGATTTGTGATGGTGCGAAGATCGATTGATAGTGTGGTGGTAGTGTGATAATCGAATTGATGATGATGAAGGATAGAAGAATCTCTTGTAAACAGATTAGTTTTAAGAGATTCGAATTTCAGAGTTTTTAGTTCTCAGAAATCGAAAAGAGAGAAGAACACGTTAAAAGTTTGATCAAAATTCTTCACTGAATATGACATAGGCGATTTTCTCTACTTTATAGAGTAAGAGAGAAAATCGCAGCCCTAATAACAAACTACACGAAGTCTGAAATAAAAACAACACGAAGTTTGATTTAAAAATAAAACAGCGAGGCGTCCCTTCTAAATCCTAAGTGGTGCGCCTAAAACAACTAGTGCACAAGTCATTGTGACTTTGCACATTATTACCCATTAGTAACAACTTCTAAGTAACTCGACGTAGCAATGATTTCTGCCTCGTTAAAAACCTTGGAGAAGAACCTCCTTGCCTTCCAAAATCCTCACCAAGGAAAAGAGTACAGAATCATCACCTAAGTTACCTAGTCATTGTTACTGGGTTCTTCATTCCTCAAGATAGAGATGTTGAAGATGTGAGCTCCAGCCTCCTGGTGATCGCTGTCCTCTGTGGCAATGAGTGCGTGAGCCTCCTTAGCCATCTCTCTAGCTCTGGACCGAGTGATCCTGCCAGCTACTTCTGGTTCCTCCTCCTCTGAGCTGGTCACGATCATATCATCCTCTCCCTCTTGAAAAGGATTTGCCCTCAAATCTGAATCTGCAACAAAAGGAAGCAAGTCAGAAACATTGAAAGTATCAGAAACATCATACTTACCTTGAAGATCAATCTGATAGGCGTTGTTGTTGATTCTTTTGATGACTGCGAATGGTCCATCAACTCTGGGCATTAGCTTGTTCTTTCGCTCAGCTGGAAATCGCTCCTTCCTCAGATGGATCCACACCAGATCTCCTTCTTTGAAAATCAGCTCCTTTCGTCCTTTGTTGGCATGCTTCTCATACTGCTTTGTCTTCTTCTCGATGTTCTCCTTAGCCTTAGCATGTATTCTTCGGACCTGTTCAGCTTGCTCCTTGCCATTCAAACTGCATTTTCCACTTAAAGGCAAAGGGATCAAGTCTAGAGGTGATTGTGGATTAAACCCATATACAATTTCAAAAGGAGAAAAGAGAGTAGCAGAATGCTTAGCGTGATTGTAAGCAAACTCGACATGAGGCAGGCACTCTTCCCATGTCTTGAGGTTACTTTTCACCAAAGTCCTTAGAAGTGTGGACAACGTTCTATTCACCACCTCAGTCTGTCCATCGGTCTGAGGATGACACGTAGTTGAGAATGAGAGCTTTGTTCCCAGCTTAGCCCAAAGCGTTCTCCAAAAGTGTCCTAAGAACTTCGTGTCTCGATCTGAAACGATAACCTGTGGCATTCCATGCAGTCGTACTACTTCCCTGAAAAACAAGTTAGCTACATTCACAGCATCATCTGTCTTGTGGCTAGCGATGAAGTGAGCCATCTTGCTAAACCTGTCAACAACTACAAAAATAGAATCTCTACCATTTCTGGTGCGAGGTAAGCCAACTACAAAATCCATAGAGATATTAGTCCAAGGTTGAGAAGGAATAGGCAAAGGAGTATACAAACCGTGAGGTTGAACTTTACTCTTAGCCATCTTACATACGACACATCTAGAGCAGATTTTCTCAACGTCCTTCTTCATGTTCGGCCAGTAGAAGTGCTCTTGTAGCCCAAGAAGTGTCTTTGTGACGCCAAAATGTCCAGCTAATCCACCTCCATGAGCTTCTCGTACCAGTAACTCTCGAATGGATCCTCGTGGTATGCACAATCGGTTACTGAAGAACAAGTATCCATCCTGTCTATAAAATTTCTCACAGGCAAACTTATGACATTTGGCATAGCTCTCAGAAAAGTCAGTGTCAGATTCATAAAGATCTATAATATGCTCAAATCCAATCAACTTTGATGTTAAAGTCGAAATAAGAGTGTACCTCCGGGATAATGCGTCTGCGACCACATTATCTTTACCTTTTTTGTACTTAACAATGTAGGGGAATGTCTCAATGAACTCCATCCATCGCCCATGTCTTTTGTTAAGCTTCTGCTGACCCTTGAGGTGCTTTAGAGACTCGTGATCGGTATGAATGACGAATTCCTTAGGCCATAGGTAATGCTGCAACGTCTGGAGAGCTCGAACCAATGCGTATAACTCCTTGTCATACGTGGGATAATTCAGCGTTGATCCTCCTAACTTTTCGCTGAAGTAAGCGACGGGCTTCTTGTCCTGCATAAGAACTGCTCCAATACCTACACCAGAAGCATCGCATTCAATCTCAAAAGTCTTAGTAAAATCAGGAAGTACTAGTAAGGGCGAATTGATAAGCTTCTCTTTAAGGGCTGTAAAAGCCTGTTCTTGCGCTTCTCCCCACTTGAACCCCACGTCTTTCTTGATCACTTCTGTTAAGGGCGCGGCTATGGTGCTGAAATCACGAACAAAACGCCTGTAGAATCCTGCTAAGCCATGGAAACTTCGGACTTCTCCAATATTCTTGGGGGTTGGCCACTCCTTGATAGCTTTTATCTTCTCTTCATCTACTTTAACTCCTCCTGCACTTACTACAAAGCCTAAGAAAACAATCTCGTTAGTGCAGAATGAACATTTAGATAAATTAGCAAAGAGAGATTGAGAGCAAAGAACATCAAGAACCGATCTGATGTGATCTAGATGTTCTTCCAAACCTTTACTGTAGATGAGGATATCGTCGAAATAAACCACTACGAACACGCCAATGAATGGTCTCAGGGCATGGTTCATTAGTCTCATGAAGGTGTTGGGAGCATTGGTGAGGCCAAACGGCATAACCAGCCACTCGTAGAGTCCTTGCTTTGTCTTGAATGCCGTCTTCCACTCATCTCCTTCCTTCATTCTGATCTGATGATATCCACTCTTCAAGTCTATCTTAGAGAAGATTGTCGATCCACAGAGCTCATCCAGCATATCGTCTAGTCTTGGAATCGGATGCCTATACTTTACCGTGATGTTGTTGATAGCTCGGCAATCTACACACATCCTCCAGGAACCATCTTTCTTTGGCACCAACAGAACTGGAACCGCACATGGACTCAAGCTTTCTCGGATATGTCCCTTGCTCATCAGCTCTTCCACTTGCTTCTGCAGCTCCTTAGTCTCTACAGGATTGGTTCGGTATGCTGGCCTGTTAGGTAAGGCTGATCCTGATACCAAGTCAATCTGATGCTCTATCCCGCGAATTGGAGGTAGCCCTGGTGGAATTTCTACTGGAAAAACGTCCTTGTATTCCTGCAAAATCTCAAACATAGCACTAGGAAGCTCCTGTGAAGGGTTAGTACTAACAAGGGATTCCTTGTACACAAACATAAAAGTAGTCATTTCAGGATCAAAGAGTTTAGAAAATTCACTGTGGTTTATGTAGAGGCTGTTGGCGACTTTCTCCTTCTCCTTGAGCTTCATCTGAATCTGATCTTGGTAAATCTCGGTAGGCGTGAGAGGTAGGAGGGTAATTTTGCGACCTTTGAATTCGAATGAGTGCTTGTTGGTATAACCGTCGTGTATCACCCTACGATCTGATTGCCACGGTCTGCCTAGCAACACATGACTCGAACCCATGGGAATAACATCACATAGAATCTCATCTTCATACTTCCCAATAGATAGAGAAACCATAACTTGCTGAGATACGGTCAAGGCCCCACTGTCATTCAACCACTGAAGCTTATACGGCCTTGGATGAGGAATAGTCTTGAGCTGGAGCTTCTTAACCATCTCTTCGCTTGCAGCATTAGTACAACTTCCTCCATCTATGATCAGGCTGCAAACTTTCCTTGAATGAAGCATCTCGTATGAAACAGGTTCTCTCGCTGACAAGTCTCTTCAGGTTGACTCTGAACACTCAAAGTCCTTCTGGCAACCAGCATCTCGCCCACAGCAGCAGCTTCTTCCTCTTCCTCTAATTCATATTCGGCCTCTGAATCCTCTTGAGGAACTATCTCTCCTCCCTCATGTAACAAGAAAACCTTCTTGTTTGGGCAATCTCGAGAGTAATGTCCCATTCCTTGACATTTGAAACACCTCACATTGCTGATAGAAGTACCACTTCTTGGTTTGAGCTCAGCTTTAGCTTCTTCTTTAAGTCCAGTAGAGGGTGGTTTGATGTCTCTGGAATAAGCTGGTTTGCTGATCTCCTTAGGCTTAGGCACACTAGGCGTGAATGTGGACTTGAAATTTCGCCTCTTGACTTGAGATTCCACCAATTCAGCCTTATGCACCATCTCTTGTATATCTGCGAAATCCTGAAGTTCCACCTTGTCCTGAATTTCTCGGTTAAGTCCTCCAAGAAATCTCGACATTACCATCTCTTCTCCTTCTCGTAAATCTGCACGAATAAGCAAAGTTTCCAATTCCTGATAGTAATCTCGAACAGACTTCGTACCTTGGACGAGGCGCCTGAGCTTGTTGAGTATTTCGCGCTGATGATGTGCTGGAACGAATCTCTTCCTCATCTGTATAACAAGCTGATCCCAAGTAGTAATCGGAAGTTCCCTCAGGCGATTTCTGGCGACTCCCAACTGCTCCCACCATAGAAGCGCATACCCATGAAATTCTGAAACTACAATCTTCACCTTGTTGAGCTCGTAAGTTCCTTGGACCAGAAAATTAGACTCCATTTTCCTTTCCCAATCTAGATAAGCTTCGGGATCATTAGTTCCATGGAAAGGAGGATACTGGATTTTGATATGACGCAGCTGCTGTCGTAGAGGATCATAATCTCGACCATGTCCTCGGCCTCGATCTCGTCTCACAGTTTCTCTGCTATGATCAGAAGCTTCGTCCTCCTCATAGTATTCTGGGTCTGATTCCAGGGTAACTCGATGACCAGCAATATATTCCTCTCTGCGGTGATGACGATCTACCCTTGGGCCATCTCGATCTGCACCAGTAGGATTTCTCCTCGGATTAAACGTAGTCTCTCCCCCAATTTGGCTTCAGCTGGACTTAGCTTTAGTCCTGCCTTCGGAAGGTGTTGGGTGGCGTGGGAGTTTCCGGGAAGATCCTATGTGCCCTTTACCCTTAGCTAAGCGCATTGCTTCTGACGGAGTTGGAGTTTGGGACGACTCTTCTCCACTTGCACTGAGATCTTTGAGCAGATCACTCATCTTGGTCTCGAACTTGTCGTTGAGTTGTTCGATTTGTTGGGTGAGCTGAGTTGCTATGGCTTGATTCGCTTCTTTGATTTGCTGAGACATTGCTCGGTTCAGAGCTTCTATTGCCTCAGCCGAAAGCTCCATGGTACCTGAAAAAATTTAAAAAAAAAACTCGCAGTAACTTGTTCTAGAATGAATCACAAAAACAGCAAAACTAAACGCATCATAAAAAAAAAATTAAAAGATCCCCACGAAATCTAAAAACAAACTTAACGAAACTAATGAAATTAAACTGAACTCGACCAAAGTTTGGTCCACCTAGTTGAATTAACGAAACTTAATTATAGAAGCAGCTCGTTCTTTTTAAGACTAAGGGAGGACATATATATAAAAAGAAGAGGCGAACTAAAAAAAAGGGGAGATTGAGAGAGAAATTTCTAGAGAGAAGGTGGAGCTTTATACCTTAAACGGTGGAGAATAAGTAAAGAAGTGGAAATGAAGATGAGTATTTATAAAGATTGAGGCCCGTTAGAAAGCCCGGACTAAATAAAGTCCGTACAAAGAAGCGGTCAAAAGATGGAGGTTATGCCAAGTAGCACCAAATAAAAGCTGTAAGAGATTTTTTCCCGCCAAGTTATTTCCGGTCTCAATCCAAACCGAGTTAAAAGAATCCATGGAATTTCGCCGAACTCATATATAAAAAAAAAACTCCTTCGACGAACTGAGGGGGGGACCTACTGTTGGTGGTGTACTTCGCACCTCCGGTTTAACTCGGTATTAATCGAGACCAGTCCGGAGAGACCTCGGTTTACGAAGATTAGAATCGAGGTTAAATCGGGTGGGCCGACGTATGACTTTCTAGAAGGCCCATTAAAGCCCAATTTACGAAATTGGCCGACTTTCCCGAATTTCACGGAGGATTCCCGGAAATATCGGGGAGGAAAATGTTAAATCCCATATCGAGAAGGAAAAGGAAAGTTCTTCTCAAACCGCCTTAGAATTCGTATAAATAGGGAAGAACTTCATTCATTCGAGGCATCCGCAAATCAACAGCAGAGAGAGACCTTCGAAGAATTTTGAGATCGCCAACTTTATTTCAAATTCTCCCTTTGTTAACGAGGTCGTCGAAACTACGACGACTTTAACTCAAGTTGTATTTTTCCGAACTATCTTCTAATAAAACGAGATCTTCGATTCGAATATTACTGTTTTACCCCTAAGTGTGATATTACATATCAACAATTTCCTATTCAGAATTATTAAAGATTGATCGTATATTTGGAGAAAATGATAGTCAAATGTGTCGCAATACTCCACGCGTTCACATGTGGTCTTTAATTACTCCTTAAAAGAAGTTAGTTTAAACTAGAAATGATTCATTATTTGGTACTCAATCCAAAAGGAAAAGTTTTAGAATAGAGGGGCCACCATGTAATGGCTCTTTCACTTGTTATTATGTAGTCATTCATCTTAAAACGTGTAGGTGATGTATAAATATACAACACACAACAACAAAAATTTTCAATAGGAGAAAATAAGTTGAGCTTTAATACATTAGAAAGATGTTGCCACCCCCCTTGGATTTGTTAGTGGATTCCAAAGGCACGTTCGAGTAGTGAGGTCATTGAGATACAAGACAGGTCCACTTCCAGGACACAACGAGATGATACCATGGTTCTAAACGTCCAATCATTTTAAAATTTTGTTTAGTTCCCATGAATTTTAAAACCACTACAAATATGTTTGTAATTGTAAAAAAAATGAAAAATAGAATTGTCAATGGTTATTACCAATGTTCAAAATTTCGTCAGTTAGTTGTCAGAAAATCGTTCAACGGCCTCTCACCACCACAATTTTGGCCTAGACAGGCTAAAAATTGGATTTAGTGAAAATTCTTCTTTTTTTTTTCTTTTGTTTAAGACTTGAAAACTATATATATATATATATATATATTTTTGATCTACAAGTTATAGGTGTAAACAATAAGAATAATAAAAAAAACTAATTGATTATGCAAAACATTTTATTGGCAACCGCGAAGAAGACTAGAAGAGTTGCAGAACTCGAAATACTTAAGGGGGAAGGCAAGATAAAATTACAATTATACCTTTCATTAAAGAAAAGAAAAACTAAATTGAGATACTTAAGAGTCGAACATGAGGTATTGAGAGTTTTCAAAAGCACCAGTTTCCACCAGACCACATTATTCTATTTACTTTTTTACCTGTAAATTAATATTCATTTAATTGTTTTTATCCGAAAATAAAAAAAACCTCTAATACTTATCACAAATAATTATTGATTAATCTCTGATTTTTGAGATAAACACTAAGCATACTGTTTGATTAGCACCTAATGATATTTTAAACATGGGTTAAGCCTAGCGTCTAACAAATAAAATAGAGATCAGATCAATTTTTAATGTATATTTAACATATTAATCTATTATAATGTGCTGTTAAAAAAAAATCTATTATAATTTATAATAATTTTGATATAATATTATTATATCCAAAACGAATATTATGCTGAATACATTGTGATAATTTCTCTTTATAAAAATATTATTTTCGTAAAGACAGACAGGTGTCTAAACCTAGTGTAAACTTTTTTTAAAATAATAATAGGAATAATTCTCCCCTGATGTTAAAAAAAAAAGAATATTTCTCCCCAAGAAGATGGAAACCCGAAAAGTGTATGATACGACGCCGTCAAACAGACGCTGGCTGAAACTTGTGATGAAGTTTACGATTCGCCATCGCATTGGGACCTACTAAAAAAATTCTTCTAGAGAAAAAACTTCTTAGATGCGTTAAAACAAAATATTTCTTTTGTTCCTTTTCTTATTTAATTAAATTTCCTCAAATCATTTATAGAAACTAAATATCAAAATAAGCCAACTATTAATATAACCTGTCTCTCACAAATCACGACACTCCACGTATAAACTCTTTAATAAAGTGATAATCTTCACGAGACCGAGTGGAAAGAAATTAATTAGCCACATCTCTATATTATTATTTATTTGAGTAATTATTTACATAAATTAATATTAATCTGTAAAATAATACAGAATATTTTACATAAATTAAATACCTAAGCTTATACATTAAATGATGGGATCATAGAAAATTTCGTGGATCAGAAAAATTGACCTGAACTAATTTTTTTTTCTAATTTACATAAGATCAGAAAAATCATAAAAACTAATTTTTTTTTCTGAATAGAGAAAAAAGATTTTTGGTAAACTGAGTTTTTTTTCATTTCATGGCAATTATTCTTCTTTCGTATCATGGCAAATATTGTAATATCAAAATAATTAAATTTATTTCTATATTTAGTTTGAGAGGCTATAAACAATTAAGTTATACGAAAAAATAATTTATTCTTCCTAGAAAAAAAATAATTACCATGATACGAAAATCTCAATTTTAGGTAAAAAATAAACACTGATACAAAAAATGCATAAATGAGAAAAAATCATATAATATGACCACTTCCAAAAAATTGAATCATCACTTACCAAAACTCTTTATATGAATCAAATTAATTTTGCCAACCAAGTTAATGTAGTTAATGTAATTTATTAAATGCATCATCTCCAAACCGTGAACTACAAACAATTATAAAAAGCTACATTCTTAGAACATAAATAACCACATTTAAACTTAGTTCCAAACGACCAAACCCTCTAAAGTAAATCACATTACATTCAAATGGTTGTTTCTCTACCAATCTCCAACCATAACGAAGGGAAGCCGTTCAAAACCGGCTGGCACGTAAAAGTCAAAGTCCTTTTACATGGAAACAATACATGAAAACAATACAATAAAATGACTGGAAAGACACTTGAAGTCATTTTAGCTGATGAAAAGGTTATATTCGTATAATTTCCTACTCTTATTTACTGTTATGGAGATGTAATTATAAACACGCTTTGCTCAAAGTATACTAACATTCTTGCAATTATGTGAACAGGGAAAAAAGATCCACACTTCAGTTAAAAAAGATCATGTTAGAACATTTGAGAAAAACTTACGTGAAGGAGAATGGAGATAAATTGAAAACTTTGGCATGAGTTATGCAACTGTAAAATTCAGGCCAACCAATCATGCTTATAAAATGGGGTTCCTTGTTATGACTGTTGTAAGGAATTGTGCTCCACGGCCTCAAAACAACTACCAGGCATTGGTCAATTTTCAATCAGTATTATCTCCACAGAAATTCAATCCAAATATCTTGGTTGGTAAGTAAGAATGAATCTCTGAATCTCATAATATTTAAGTTTAATAAATTTATACATCTTACAAATATTATAGATGATGAACTAAATTTTATGTCTTTTTTTGTGTTACCTATACATTGTTGGTCATGTTGTTAACGTCGGCAAGATGGAAACACTATGACATTTATGCAAATAACAAAGAGATATGGGGATAGAACGCACCCCAGATTTAGACTCTGTTCACTTCTAAAAAACCGGCTAACTCACCATTAACCTGGACAGAAATAGAAGCCGTGAAAATGCAAAGGCTTATCCAACGAACAAACCTCTCAAGAAATTCAGTGCTTTCAACACATTCAATAAGAAACCCAATTGTACCGAGTAAAAAAGCTTTTGAGATAACAATCTTCATGGCGTATCTAGGTGAAACAGAGGCCTTGCGATAGTCTTTTACCAATTCAGTAGCAATGAGAACATTCTCCATCAATAGCCTATCTTTCACAAACACAGATTGATTTGTAGAGATAAACTTAGGAATCATAATCTTGAGTCTATTCACAATAATCATTGATACACTTGGTATAGGACGTTACGACATGAGATAGACCTATAATCCTTCATCTCCACAGCTGTTTCCTTTTTTCAGTATCAATGCCAAAATAGTCTAATTGAAGCCTTTGGGAGAAATCCCTTGATAAAAACCGATTAAATGGCAGCAATAAAATCTTGACCAATTATCGGCCATGCTTTTTTAAAAAAGTCAGTTGTATATCCATCCGTGCCTGGTGATTTGTTGTTCAGCATGGAAGACAAAACCTTTCTGATTTCCTCATCTGATACTTCATGAATTAACAGGCTTTGATCTGAATCTAGGCATCTGAAATTCAGTAGTTCCTGCAATTTTTCAACGAACATATCCTGAAAGTCTTCTGCTTTATGAGTCAAGAACTCCTAAAAGAATCTCTTAGCTTCTTCTTTAATATCTGAACTGCTCTGTAACATTTCCCCATTCAGACTTTTCACTTTTCTTATGGTATGTTTTTATTTTTCGTAGTTACACCATCTTGTGAAAAAATTATTATTTCGGTCTTCGACATTTAACCAATGTATTTTGGACTGCTGTTTAAAGACTTTCTCATCTAATTCATCCAAACTTTCCATTTATTAAATGTCGATCCCTCCTCTTCTAACAAATAAGTTGAGGGATTTGCCAACGTAGCCTGTTATTTAACACACAGATCCTCATATGATTCTCGAGTACGCTGAGTGAGATCACCAAACCTTTCTTTACCCAACGATCACAGAATTGGTTTCAGGCCTTTCAGTATCTTTGAAATACAGAACAGAGCCAAAGTAGAGACAAACAAAGGGTCTGTGCTTTGCCAATAATCTTCCATGATGCCCTGGAACTGTGAAAGTTAGCCATTATATTCATATATTTGAATGGTTTACGCCCTCTCTAAATTGCAGCTTTTATTGATTTTTTTTCCCTTAAGTGATCCAAACAACCACCTGAGTCAAAAACACAATAAGATAGAGGGAATTCGCGCATCCACTGGTCATTCACTAAAGCTCAATTGAGCTTCTTGCATATCATTCCTTCTTCCCTCTTATTACACCATATGTATTGTGGACCAGATCCATAGGCACAAAATATTAAAATATTGTTGAAATAAGCTTGAAGATAACTTAGTCACCAAGATATTAGGAATAGGAAATATTCTTAGGAGTTATCTAAGAATAAGGAAATTCATAATTCCATTAGGATTAGGAGTTATCTAATCTACTCACTATATAAGAGTTGCCAAAGTTGTGGTAAACCTTAATTAGGTTGAGAGCTTTAGTTTTTGAGTTAGTTTTCTAAAGCAATAAAGAGAGTTATTCTTAATATTTGAGTTCTTAAGTTCTTAATCGATCTTTCTAAACTAGATTTGGTATCAGAGCTTAACAAAACCTAAATCTAGCCGATAAACAGAGACGAAGATCATACGATACGATATCATGGGGGATATCATAGCTGCGACAGATAAACCTAAAGAAGGAGGAGTATCTTCTTCAGCAATTCAATGTCTGATGCTAACCAGCACCAATTATACTGTATGGGCTATGCGAATGAGAGTTTGTCTCAAAGTAAACAAAGCCTGGGAAACGATAGAAACAGAATCTACGGATGAAGAAAAGAACAACGTTGCAACAGCTCTTTTGTTTCAATCGATACCTGAGGCATTAGTTCTACAGGTCGGTGAACTACAATCAGCAAAGAAGGTCTGGGAAGCTATCAGGACAAGATATGTAGGAGCAGACAGAGTAAAAGAGGCTCGATTACAAACGCTAATGACAGAGTTCGACCGGCTGAAGATGAAAGACTCCGAAAAAATCGATGACTTTTCTGGCAAGCTATCGGAGATCTCGTCGAAGTCCACTGCCCTTGGAGTAACTATTGAAGACTCCAAGTTAGTAAAGAAGTTTCTAAAGAACCTACCTCGGAAGTACATCCATATTGTAGCCTCCCTAGAACAAGTCTTGGATCTTAATAACACAAGCTTTGAAGACATTATAGGAAGGTTAAAGGCTTATGAGGAAAGGATTTCTGAGGAAGACGAAGCACAAGAGGATTCAACCACACTCATGTATGCAAACTCAGAAGATCAGACAGGGCAGTCGAACCGTGACAACAATGGAAACTGGAATAATTGGAGAGGTCGAGGTCGTGGAGGAAGACGAGGCAGGGGTCGAGGACGAGGTTACGTAAGGAGAGATACATCATCTGTTACGTGTTACAGATGTGATAAACTTGGCCATTATGCCTCAGATTGCCCAGATCGTCTTCTTAAACTTCAGGAAGCACAAGAAACCTCTTCCAATAGTGAGACACAAAACGCAGATGAGCTACTAATGCACGAAGTTGTCTACTTAAACGAGAAACATTGTAGACCAAGCGAGTACGAAACAAATTCAGGAGATGATGACTTGTGGTATCTTGACAACGGGGCTAGTAACCACATGACAGGAGATCGAAGATATTTCTCTAGTATGGACGAATCAATTACAGGAAAGGTGCGTTTTGGTGACGACTCTCGTATAGACATTAAAGGCAAAGTATCGATATCTTTCACTGATACGAATGGAGAAGCAAGGGTAATGACTGATGTATACTTCATTCCGGATTTGAAGAGCAACATCATTAGTCTTGGACAGGCCACAGAATCTGGCTGTGATATCCGAATGAAAGGAGAGTGTTTAACGATGCACGATGCGAAAGGGAAGCTACTTGCTAAGGCTACTCGATCGAGAAATAGACTATACAAAGTGCGAATGGGTATTAGAGATCAGCAATGCTTACATCTATCAGCTATCAGTGAATCAAGAAGATGGCATTCAAGATTAGGACACATAAATCTCGAATCGATTAAGTCTATGGTGAACAGAGAACTTGTTCAAGGGATTCCAAGTATGAACTTTGAGAAAGAGATATGTGGATCGTGCCTATTGGGAAAACAAACAAGGAAAGTGTTTCCTCAAGCCACTTCTTATCGAGCAACCAAGACACTTGAGCTTCTCCATGGAGACCTTTGTGGCCCCATCACACCGAGTACCTCAGCAGGAAATAGATATGTCTTTGTGCTCATCGACGATTTCTCACGATATATGTGGACAATTCTTTTAAAGGAAAAGAGTGATGCGCTTGCCAAATTTAAGAGGTTCAAAAGTCTTGTCGAAGGAGAAGCAGGTAGCCGTATACAAACGTTTCGAACAGACAGGGGTGGAGAGTTCGTTTCGTATGAGTTCAACTCTTTCTGCGAAACTTCTGGAATAAGGAGACATCTCACTGCACCATACACTCCTCAACAAAATGGTGTTGTTGAGAGACGTAACAGAACCTTATTGGAGATGGCAAGAAGTATTATGAAGGATATGCGAGTACCGAATTTTCTGTGGGGAGAAGCGATCAGACACTCTACGTATCTACTAAACAGAGTAGCTACACGAGCACTTAAGGATAGAACGCCTTATGAACTGTTCAAAAACAAAAGGCCAAACGTAGGACATCTCAAGATTTTCGGATGTATCGCATATGCAAAAGTGGAAAAACCATCGCTAAAGAAGTTGGACGACAGATCGCGTATTCTGGTTCATCTCGGGATAGAGCCTGGATCAAAGGCATATCGTTTGCTTGATCCACAAGCTCGAAGAATTTTTGTGAGCCGGGATGTAGTCTTCGATGAAACAAAAGGATGGAACTGGGATTTAAGAAACTCAAAGGAACAACAAGGTGGAAGCTTCAAAATCACCATCGGAGAATTTGGGAATCACGGTATTCAAGGAGATAATGCCGAAACAGAGCAGGAATACAGAGGAGAGCAAAGAACAGAGCTCCCTGTGACAGTAAACGAAACAGACGATGGTGAGCTTGAAGATTCATACGAAGAAGGGATCGAAGCTCAAGATAATGAGAGTCAAACACCGCCTGTTTTGCGACGATCATCAAGACCATCGATAAAACCAAAATATCTTGTTGATAATTATGTGCTTGTCGCAGAAGAAGAAGGAGATAAGCTTCTAATGTGTCTGAATGAGGAACCTGCGAATTTCGACGAAGCCAAAAACATAAAAGAGTGGAGACTCGCATGCGAAGATGAGCTACATTCAATTGAGAAAAATCGCACTTGGACTCTCGTCGATCTTCCAACAGGAGCAAAGCCGATTGGCTTAAAATGGGTATTCAAGCTTAAACGAAATTCGGATGGAAGTATTAACAAGCACAAGGCTCGTCTCGTCGCCAAAGGATACGTGCAGCGTTACGGAATTGATTTTGAAGAAGTATTTGCACCAGTGGCAAGGCTAGAAACTATACGACTCCTCATTAATCTTGCAGCTTCAAATAGATGGGAGATACATCACCTGGATGTAAAAACAGCTTTCCTCCACGGCGAATTAAAGGAAACTGTGTATGTATCACAACCTCAAGGCTTTGAGAAGAGAGGAAGCGAAGGGAAAGTTTACAGATTACACAAAGCCTTGTACGGACTTAGACAGGCACCGAGGGCCTGGAATAACAAATTAAATCAAATTCTGGTCGAGCTACAGTTTAGAAAGTGTTCGAAAGAACCCTCTGTGTATCGAAAGGAGATTAGTGGAACACTTTTGGTCGTGGCAGTGTATGTAGACGATTTATTTGTCACAGGTACAAGCGAAGAAGTCATAAAGCGGTTTAAAGGGGAGATGTCTTCAAAGTTTGACATGAGTGACCTTGGGAAGTTGACATACTACCTTGGTATTGAGGTATGTCAACATAAGAACGGAATAACCCTGAGTCAGAATCGATATGCTTTAAAGATTTTGGATGAGGCTGGAATGAAGAACTGCAATCCAACTCATACACCGATAGACCTTGGGTTGAAATTGTCCAAAGCTGAAGGCGAGAAGGAGGTTGATGCTACAGGATATCGAAAGGTCATTGGATGTCTTAGGTATCTACTACATACAAGACCAGACTTGTCCTATTGTGTTGGAGTTCTAAGCAGGTATATGCAGAGTCCTAGAGTGCCACACGGAGCTGCAATGAAACAGTGCTTAAGATATCTGCGAGGAACTACAACTATTGGGTTAAGCTTCAAACCTCCAGCTACAAAGGTTCCAAGATTGATCGGCTACAGTGATAGTAGCCACAATGTAGACCCTGATGATGGCAAAAGCACCTCTGGACACATATTTTATCTTGGAGAAAGTCCAATAACATGGTGCTCGCAGAAACAAGAGATAGTGGCATTATCTTCATGTGAAGCTGAGTTTATGGCAGCCACGGAAGCCGCAAGACAAGCTATCTGGCTCCAAGATTTATTGTGCGAAGTCGTAGGATCATCAAGTGAGAAGGTTATTATTCGGATCGACAATCAATCAGCCATCGCTCTCACCAAAAATCCGGTATTCCATGGTCGCAGCAAACATATTCACAGGAGGTTTCACTTTATCAGAGAATGTGTTGAAAACGGGCAGATTGAAGTGGAGCATGTACCCGGAACTGAACAAAAGGCGGATATTCTAACAAAAGCTTTGGGGAGAACCAAGTTCAAAGAAATGAGGGATCTTATGGGAGTTCAAGATGTAGTAGAGAATGACTTCAAGCTTAAAGGGGAGAATGTTGAGATAAGCTTGAAGATAACTTAGTCACCAAGATATTAGGAATAGGAAATATTCTTAGGAGTTATCTAAGAATAAGGAAATTCATAATTCCATTAGGATTAGGAGTTATCTAATCTACTCACTATATAAGAGTTGCCAAAGTTGTGGTAAACTTTAATTAGGTTGAGAGCTTTAGTTTTTGAGTTAGTTTTCTAAAGCAATAAAGAGAGTTATTCTTAATATTTGAGTTCTTAAGTTCTTAATCGATCTTTCTAAACTAGAAATATATCTTAAAAGTCTCTCATCCCTTAAGAAATCATCGAAGAATCAGCATAATTTAAGTGCTCTTTTATTTGTTAAATTTTATTAAAATCTCCACAAATCATCTATAGTTTATTTCTAAATAGTGGTGAATCATGGTGATTTTTAATATCCTCCCATAACTCCTTTTTATTCCATGAAATTTGAAGCGTAGATGAAAGAACAGAGTAACTCTTTGTCTTTTCCTTTCGAGAGAACCCATCAAGTAATCATCTGACTACTTTTGAAAACCAGTGTTAGTCTTGTTTGTGAATCATACAACCCATATACATCCAAGTCTGTGAGATTCGTAATACGATAATAACGACCAGTCTCTAAATACTTAAAAAACAATTTGTAGTGTCTTGTTTTCCTTAACTCTCGTCTCCAACAGCCATCCAAAATGCATATAATTTCTATATATCCAATTACATATGACTGAATGTTTAGAAACTTTAAGAAAACTACACACGTTCTTGAAGAACCCTGTCATTTATCCTTTTTTTTTTAGGTTTTCCTCAGTCCCACCACAGCCGAGGACGCCCCTCTAGCATTTGGTAGCTGAGAAATAGATAAGTTTTTTTGCCTTAAAAGCTTGGTGTAAAATAGCTCTAATTTCCCTCTCATTACTAGAAGTTTTCTCCTGAGCCACTTTCTCTGTTAATTGAATTTCTCATACTCTTCTTCCCCATCCTTTACTTTCTCTTCACCTTCTCCATCTCCCTTTGTTGCCCCCAGCAAGACCTCATATCGAGAGGGTATAGTAATAGTTTCATCTAGGTTAGGTTTATGCTGTCTACCCATTTTCTGCGTTGGGACTTCACTCTACTCTTTTTCTTCCATATTTTTCAGATTCAATTCTACTAATTCATCAATCTCAGCGCGTACTTTGCTCCCCTGTTTTATTACTACATCCACTACGTCTACTAAGACATACTCTGATACAAAAAGCTGCTTGTCTTTTGTTACATTGATATCTTCTTCCGTAACTTTCTCTTTTTCGATACTGGGGGGGGGGTTGGCCATCTGCATAGCAACTTCAGTCTCCACTACCTTCTCTTGTTCTATCTTCCCATTCGGATATTTTTTATGAAGACGTATCTCCTTGACGTTGAAGAATCTTCACTCTTTTAACTTTACTACGCAAGTTTTGGAAGTGTGTCCCCACCTGTTGCATGTCTTGCAACGAGAAGGCCTCCAAGGATATGAGAACTCAACTTCTACAATGTGATTATCCTTTAGCTAAAAGATATGTGTCTTTGGTAATTCCTTCGAAATGTCCTCTTCTACAAATCCTTTGGCTTCATCAAACTTAGTGCATAACTCCGTATCCGGGTGAAGACGTTTGGGCTCCTCTACTGCACTTTTAATGCCCTGACTTAGAGCTACAACGGTCGGAAATTTGAAGTCGTGGAATCGACTATGAGTTGAGCTGGGAAGAAAAGATGGGCCAAGAAAAACACTTTGGTCAAAGCAGAATTCATTTTACTGAGCCGATTCAAAATTGCTTGAAGAAAGGAATTTTGGCCGAGAAAAGCTTCAACCGGAATCGACAAAAATTTGAAGATTTTCTAAACAAGGTGATTCAGCCTGGAAAAGTTGAAGGGTGAAAAAAACGAGATTTGGTCAAAAGGGATAGAGAAAAATTTGGACAAACTACGAGTTTACTCGGGAGTGAAGGATTTGGTCGAGTAATGACTTAAAGCTGCGAAAACCAACCCAATGCCAAAAAGATGCTGAGAATTGATACGAATGGCTATAAGAGGATTTATAGCTGCGAGAAGCATGAAAAATCTCGGAGACAAGTAAAGTAGAAATCAACAATAGATGGATGACACATGTCACCAGTTGAAGGAACCAGATGGTCGGCAAAACTTGGTCTGCAAGTTACCAAAGTGCGCATTACTGTAGACGACACTGTTGGGGTACTGTGAAACATGACAGATTATTTCTGATTGGAATAATGGTTGTAGCAGACTCGGGTGCAGGCTTTTACACTTTTTCTGACACGTAGGCCGACGGAGATAATGGGGGACAAAAGGAATCTGCACTGACCTAAGACAGAATAAAAGTTTGTAGATCTGCGAGGTGTCGCTGTGAACTTCTGCATGTACTGACGATATATTTCCAATGCCAAGTGTACAGTTGCATGGCTGTGACCGTGGCTATATATAGTGGACCAAAAATCTAAGCAAAATATATTCCAAAAATAACGCTGCTTCTCTCTAGAAAATTTATGAACAAGTGTAGAGAGAGAAATTTGAGAGTCGAGCAATTCGTGATGGAAGGGTCGTGTTTAGGTGCGAGGGTAGAAAATAGACGATTATGATCCATCTTAGCGCATCAAAAACTCGAGATGAGTCCCTTAGTTCGCTAAAGCTTGCTGATCGTGGTTGGTGCAGGTTTAAGAAAGGGTAAGCAAGCATGGTAGACTTATCCCTCTGGGGTTAAGGACATGTTGTCTTGTGGTTTAGAGACGGGGAATCTAAGGATGCAGCCAACAGAGTCTGTATTCACGGATGTGTCGGGAAAAGGTGCCAGCTAATCTATTAGAGGAATGGTGAGCCGGGCGAGTAACGGTAGACAAAGAGTCTATGCGCATAGTAAGGTAAGTCTCGTATGGGTAATGTAGAGAAAGATGCGGTTGGAAACCATTGAGCTTGGTATGAGACAAGTCTTGAAAATGCAAGGGTGAATATAAACAGTATGTAACCGTTGAGCTTGAGAAGTAAGTCCCGTATGGGCAATGTAGAGCAAGAGACGGCTAGAAACCGTTGAGCTCAGTGCGAGACAAGTCATGGATGGGTAATGAGGATCAAGATATGGTCGAGAACCGTTGAGCTCAGATGTGAAATCCCGAAAGGGAAAACTACAGGAGTGGCCCGTGAGTTATTCGTGAGATACGGGAGAGGCCCATGAATTGTTACATGTAGGATTAGGCCAGGTGGAATTCAGGTGGGAATTCCTTGGCCGAGACACAGCCTAGAGAAGAGGCTTGGAGAGGTACTTGGGTCGCTCCCTTAGCCAAGAGCCGCATGACGGTGCAGCCCAACTGGTCAGACGACCATGGACATAGTCAGAACGTGAGACCACACCGTGATCCTATGTGGTGATCAAAGTGTGGGTGGTGCTCACGGGGCTAGGTGTTGAACTGGTGCATGTTGGTTGGAACATGGCACGTTTAGGGGCCATTGCATGGTGTTATTAGTGTCTGTAGATGCACTTAGAGTAGTGATCTTATGAGTATCTTCCACTGTGTGGTGATTTTATGAGTACATTTTGATTGCCTAGCCTGAGTTGCGCATTGCTTTCGTTGTTGTGTGAGCTTCAGTTATTAATTGAGTGCGAGATTTAATGGCATTGTGTGTGTAGAGTCAAAACTTACTGGGTATTTGGAGAATACTCTCGAATTAATCTTCGTTTTCTCGCAGATAGCCGTAGAAATAAGAGGCATAGAAGGAAGGCAACAGACACTAGGAGAGCCAGAGTAGATTGCAGTGTTCTTGTAAGATCTAAATATATGCAAAATTTTAAGTATGGTGTTGTGATTAAGATGCATTGAATATTATGTATTGAAAAATGGTTTTCTAAAAGAGTTTTAAATAAATAATAATGAAGTATTTTCTTCACAAGACCTGGAATTCATGATATTAGACCTAGTTCGGGTCGAAACAACTCGGATTCGCAGTACGGGTTGAAAAGCCTTAGGCTGTGGGTTAGAGGAACGATCTCGGTCACAGATTATCCTGAGTAGTATGGGATGCTCGGACCAGTCTGTGTCCGTCTCCGCAGTGTGACGCTTTCGGCTCGATCTAGTAATGACATACTCTGGTCAGGAGTGTTACAGCACTAGCCAGGAAACCCAACCCCTGTCAGGAGAAAATGTAATGCAGAACATTTTTTTAAGATAATCTACATCGGGACTATTTAAATCTCAGGCTTAAAATCCTCTACAACCGGCTTCCACTTAGATACCACCATCGAAACATCAGCAAGTTTCTACATTCCTCTTCTTAACACTCTGGCTCTTACTACTGAATCTTGAATCTGAGACTTCACTGATTTGTTCTTCACCACAAAAACATCAACTTTTACAAATTTATTCCCAATCGGCCATATTGTGTTCACAATTTTGTGAATCTTAGCCACATGTAGCACTGTGGAAAGAAATATGCTAATAAAGAAGATCATACCATAAGGGAGTGTCCTTTAAAACTTTGTCTGGAATGACCACCATTTTAGAACAATCAATTTTGATAACTTTGAAATTATGATTAGCAAGAGTTATACGATTTTTAATCACGTTAACCAACGAAGACTGAGTTCGAGTTGAGGTCGCCATTGCTTGCGTTGTTCCTTCCGCCAGACTCACCGTGATGCTGGCGTCAGAGTCACCATAATCCATGCATAAGGCAAAAAATTTAAAAACCCTAGATTGCTTTTTGAATAACTCATGCTCATGCTGTTGTGTCTTTTTTCTCCTTTTGAAATCGAATTTTATATATAAAACATATAATTTTTACTAGTCTGATATTATTTTTCTTTGATTTTTTTTGGTCATACAAACATATGATCTACTAGACTACTATTTGAATTTATATGTTACTCCATCCATATGAAAAAAAAAATTCTGATTTTTTTTTTCATAAACAGATATATTTTTTTCATAAACAGATATATTCTTATGATTTTGTAAACACTACTTATTAATTAGTGATGGTGAATTTGTAAACTTCGTTAATATTAATGAGCTTACTAAGGTACTATTGGTTCGGTATGGAAATTTGTCTTGTTACAAAATGATGTATTTATGTTTGAAGGATTTTATTATAATATTTGTGAAAATTTTCAAAAATGTATCAATTTGAAACAGAGACTCAGAGAAAGAATACTATTTAGAGTGTTACCTACTTACAAGAATATCATAAATAGCAAGCAATTTCTGGTTGCCTATCAGTGTCGGCTAGGTTACGTACTCGGGGAATACAATGTGACACACAATATGCACGGTGTGGAGCAGAATAAGAGACAATTAATCATGTTCTGTTTGAATGTCCTCCTGCAGGCATTATCACGAATACCACACCCCCAGGGATTTTTCCAGGGCCATCGGTTTTTTCGAATTTTGATCATCTGTTTTGGAGACTTCCAAAGGTGAAAAATAACATACAATTTCCATGGATCGCATGGTATATTTGGAAGGCTCAAAATGAGAAAGTGTACTCAAATACCGATATAGATCCACGGGTTACACTAAAAATAGCGGAAACAGAAGCGATATTATGGGAGGAGGCACAAAGCTCCGAACAGGATTCAACACATATAGATCTTTTCAATACTGCAAACTTGTCAATACCTATATAGTCTATGAAGGCTGGTGGTGTTATATTGATGGATCGTGGAAAGATACGGAGTCAGTAACGGGTCTAGGATGGTTCTATTTTAAGGAAGGTGTCACAGAAACAATAATGGGAGCACAAAATGTAAGACGAAGTCTTACGCCTCTGCACGCAGAAATGGAAGCCCTTATATGGGCTATGCATTGTATGCTGGAGAATCAAAAGATGGAAGTCGCTTTTGCTACGGACTGTTCAGAGTTGGTGAAGATGGTGTCTACACCCGAAGACTGGCCGGCTTTTGCTCTACACTTGGAGGAGATAATGAAGATGAAAGATAGATTCAGCTTTTTTCGTATATCCCATATCCCACGCACAAAGAACTCGAAGGCAGATAACCTAGCAAGGAGTGCTCGGATCTACCCTCAAAATGTTATGTATGTACACTCAATACCACCGGTTTGGTTAACCCAACCGTTCTAGGCACTGAAGCTGATGACAAAAAAAAAAAAGAATATCATAAATGGATATGTTTTAGCTAGAGGTATACATAGTTATTTTTGACACTTTTTATGTACATATAGTTGATAAAACAAACATGTTAAAATTTCATCCAGTTATGTTTTTTTACTGTTATTATTCTAATATTTTCTAATAAAAATTTAGGTGATTCTAAAAGATATCGGTAACATAACCTTTTTTTTTCCAAACATACCAGTACTAATTTTTTTCTTTTCAAACACTACCAAAAATATTGATTTTGTTTTTCAAAACTATCACAAAACTAAAACTTAACCCAAACCCAAAATACTAAACCCAAATACAAATGTTTAAACTCTTAGTATTTTGAAAGAACAAAATTAGTGATAGTATGTTGGAACAAAAACTTATTTTAGTGGTATTTTAAGGAATCTTATACTAATAAAAGTTGAAGCTAAATGCCTCTCAAAGTGTCCACATGAGATTTAAAATTTCAATTCTATTCGTCCACATCAATATTTAAAATTAAGCAAGTTTCAAAATTTCAAAATTAAGAAAGTTTCTTAATTTTAAAATTGTATTGTTAACACACAAAATATATATATATATGAAAAAACATTGATCTACATAGGATTTAAAAGTCCACATCAATATTTGAAATTAAAAAAGTTTCTAAATTTTAAAATTGTATTGCTAATAGCCAAATTATTTTAATTTTAATTTTCTATTATTAATAACAGTTAAAATATATGTTTTTAAGGCATCATCAGTATTTAAAGATTCAAATATTAAATAATGTTTCCCAATTCTAATATTATAATTACAAAAAAAAATAAAGATAAAAAAAATATATGAAAACTCAATGAATAACAAAAAACCCTAACATGATATTAAAATAATTTTATTTATGATGCAATAGTTTTATCACTTTTTTAGTTATAAAACTAATTTATTATCATATATATATGTTACTTATATTGAAATTACTTGATTTTAATGATTTTCACGTAGAATTTTAAATAATTAATAATTATGATTTACAAACATCTAAATTTTTGTTACATGTGCAAAACATATTTATTCATAATCTCATTTAACATATTGTGTAAAAATGATTGAAGAAATTATATTTTGTATATTCAACTTGGAATTGCCATAGATTAATGTAGAAGTTCTTAGTTTTGATTTGTTCTATTTGTTATTCGTTTTCTAATTTTTAATGTAAATTATAATAATTTTGCCTACTTAATTATAATTATAAAAAGTAAAAATGAAATATGATTAGATTGAATATAACCATCAAGAAATCATTAATAAAAAACTGAAAAAGATATAATCACTGAAAAAAACAGACATAACAAGAATAAAAATGAATATGATGAAAAATATTTTTCATTCTGGTTAGAAGAGGTTGGTATAATTATTGAGAAATTATTGAAAGTTACAAAAATCAACTGAAAAAAATATGATCTTATTCGTTTTGTATTCATCTATTGTTTTCGTTTCAAATTCAAAGTTGTTATTAATGTCAAAACAAAAATTAATAAATTTTTTTTATAAATTTGTATTGGTTGATAAAAAAAATTTTGTATTGGTTAACTAGAGAAGAAAAAAGAATAATTTATAATTTTATTACTTTTTTGTCTATAAAGAACACATACACACACACACACATATATATATCAAGAATGAAAGTAAAAATGATAAAAAATTTATTTTCTTGATTTAAAGAAGCGATGTATGATATTTTATCTCCATACTAATATTATGTTTATCAAATAACATTTTAGTAATTTGTAATATTTTTAGTTTGTTTTGGTATATTAAAAATTATAAGTATTTCTACAAAATAATATGTTTTTAAACATAATATATACATATTCAAAATAAAATTGTTAAAACCTTATAATTTACAGAAAAATTATGAGATTAACACTGTAATATTTGTTCTATCTTATTTAAAAAATAATATATAAAAATAATATCTTAATAAATATAATTAATTAATTTTTATTACTTTCATATATAACTATATATATATTTTGATTAAATATAATTGCATATAATTTTTTGAACAAAATACCCATATGTAACGTGGGCATAAAATATAGTATTTATAAAAGTTGAAGTTATGTGATTTTAAAACCTTTCACGTAAAATTTTAATAAACTAATAATGATGGCATCAACTTTTATTGGTCAAAGATTAGCATATAAATTTTGGCCATATGCCCATAAACAAAATTTCCACACAATCGCATAGAATAGATAGTGCAAAAAAAACAAAGAAATTATCTTTTATATTTGTTTAATAGTTCTTTGTTTTAAGTTGTTATTTTTTATTTATTTACTTTGAATTTTTATGTGCATTATATTGATTTTGCCTACTTAATTATTATCTTTTTCAAAGCTATGCTATGATGGAATATATAAAGAATAAAAGATTCATTAGACATTAAGTGTTCACAACAAAACAACAAAACAAGACCATTGAAACCTCACAGAATAGATATAAATTCTGAGATTAAAACTGTAATAATTATTATATATTATACTAATATATATACAAAGAAAGTTTTTATAAATATAATTGATCATATATAATTTCTAACAAAATATTATTAAAATATTTACACTTAGCATTGGTGGAAAACCTAGTTACTCTAAAAAGTTTATCAGTTACTGTTTGCCTAATTAGATATTTTCTCATTTACCAAATTCACTTTATAATTTATCTTCAGAACAAGATTTATATATCACAATATTCGTGTAAGATAAGTTGAGAGACTTTGAAGAATGAAGAGTCAACTCTTCACCAAACCCCTATTTGTGAAGAAAAAGTTTTGAAGCAAAAGAGAAAGAAAAGTTATTCACCTAGAAATAACGATCTCTTCACACCAAGAAAAAAAGAATAAAGCTGTGACAAAATTCCCCAAAAAAAACAAAAGTGGTGACTCGACTAGGAGACGACTGCACCGTGTCAATCGTGCCGTCTGTATGCAAGACTTTGTTCTCTTAATAACTTCTCGACAGGGTTAGGTCAACATGAACTTGTGAAACTTGGTCCAAGTCAGCCTGAAAAACAGATAACCTGTAAGGTATTAGCTGGAAAAAGTCTTTTTTTTTATTCATTAATTGCGTTTGCCCCAAAAATATTTTTTTATGTGGGCAACCTGAAACCCGAATTAGGAGGAACGGATCCAAATAGTCATAAATATTTGGATGTTTCTCTTTAAAATATTTAGTATACCCGAACTGGAATCAATTATCAATACCTAAATACGTATCCAAAATAGAATTCTACTAGGAATTGATAGGCACCTTGAGCGGAGTAACGATTTTTGAATTGTCTTTAAAATTAATTTTAATCTTTTTGGTTAAATTAAAATTGGTGGCAAAATTTTTTTAACAAAAAAATATAAATAATAAAATTCATAGCAATTAGATAATAATATATATATAAATATCACACAACCGATATTTACTAGTATATATATCATCGAATATGACTTTAAGCTAGTTTTGTTATACGGTTTAATTATTAGAAGTTTTTAAAATGTGAAAGTGATATGATATTAATATATATATACTTATATACATACCAATATGGATTATAATCTATATATATATATATATATAAAAAATTTAATTGTGAATATTTTATTAGAGGTCAAACTATAATTTTTAGTTAATAAATTATCTAATATATATTAATAGTGATTATATATAGGATTGTCAAAGTGGACAAATGCGTCTATGTAATCTATTTTGCTATTTACTAAAATATTTTTTTGGCCAACCCATAATTTTTTTTTAATTTAAAACATATTTCAATTTTTTATAAAAATAATTGAATTTATTTTCAAAAATAATACTAATTAATTATGAAAATATAAATAAAATATTGCATAAGTTTAAATAGATTATATATATATGTGGATTGATTATTATTTAAAATAAGAAAATATATTTTAATAAGTAAAGAAAATAAATACACTTTTGATTTATATCCATATATATTCAAAACAAAACTGTAGGCTTTATATTAACTATCTTTTACGGAAGAATATTTAATTGAGCTTTTTATATTTGTAAAGTTTATTTATGTAATATCTTCTAAGTAAAGATTTATTTATGTAATATCATATAAATAAATGTTTATTTATGTAAAATATTCTGTAATATCTTACAAATAAAGGTTCATTTATGTAAATATTTATTTAAATAATAATATATAGATACTCGAGATTATAGATAGGTACTAGGGTTTTTGGTTTGTTTTTTATTTTATTTTACGGTTAATCAAATTTTATAAAAAATCAGACCATATAAAAACTATATATTTTCAGTTCGGTACGGTTCATTTTCTTTGGTTTATGGCTCAATTTAGTTTGAATTATTACATAACTTTTAATCATGGGTGACAATTCAAGATAGATCCAGAAAACAACATAAGCTCTTAGGTAGTTTTGATTAATAAACAAGAATTTTGGGCAAAGAGAAGACCCTTGTGACTTGTTCAGTACAAACGAAGGCTAAGATCAATTATTCCAGACCAACGACCAGTTGGAAAACATTCTCAGCTCATCCAGAGAGCACCTCGAAGTGGAATCGATTCAATTGGAGTTCAGATCAAGGAGTTATTAATTTTACAAGTCAGATGAACTCGAGCTTAGTCGAATCGGACCTGCACGCAATCAAAGAAGGATTCCGACCAAGCCAGAAGGAATCAAGCAATGAACCAACATGATTATGGATTCCTGATCCATCCCAGAACCACGTCGAATTGGATTCACATCAAAATCGGTTCAGTATTGGGAGATATGGAGTTTACAAACCAGTGGATCTGCTTCAGGCCCAATTGTGCGTCCATCCCAAAGATCAAGTCACATAGCCCAACTCAGAAGAGATCTCGACATGAAACCACTTGGAGAAGCTTAATGGATCTCTAGTGGTTCTAACAAGCCCAAGAACAAGAGAAATAGACATCGGATCACGAAGATACACTCGATTTGCCAAAACGGGTCGACATGAAGAGTTTCAGGCCCAAAACAAATGATCTAATTTTATGGCCCAAGAGAAGTGACGAAAATTGAAGTCCAAGAAGCATTTATCTTTCTTTACATACATTGGTTGTGTTTAATTCTCATTTCCCTAGGTTGAGTGCATGTAGAGTAGCTTTTATTGTTTAGCTTTCTTTTCAAGTTTCTCTTTTCTATTTAAACTCATGTAATCTCATTTGAGAAAATAAGCTTTAATCATTATTTTTGGAAACCTTTGAGATTTATTCTCTTCTTTTGATCATGGTGTGTAATATCCATTGATCAGATAATGGTGTGTAATATCCATGGTCACAACCGATCTGTCTTGGTGTGTCATATCCAAGGGATCACCCGGTAAATCAGGAGTCTTCCGCAGCTTCTGTGTGACCATTCGCTCCACATCCTTGTTCATTGAGATTTCATGGTTTCTTTGAGACAAGCTTATCCCCTTTACCAACTTCTGAGTGCCGATCTTTGGGAAGGATCACATCAGAGATGCTGTAGACCAGAGGAGAGACGAACGTGCAGACCTTGATGCACCAATCAACGCTGCTGAAGATGAGAACCAAGGATTACAGCCGAATGGACGCAATAACCGCCCCATTTATCCCACAAATCAACACCGAAGACAAGCCCGAAATCATCGTATAGCTGACTTTGATGCACCAACTCAGAACTTTCAGATCGATCTGCGATTCAAGTACATTTCCCGAACCAGAATGAGTTCGAAGTCAAGCCCTAGATAATCTCTTTGGTGAAACAAAATCAATTCTATGGTGTCCATTCTGAACATCCAATGGATTACATTGAGTTTTTTGAAGAAATCTGCAGCATGATGAGAACAAACCAAGTTCCAGCAGATTATCTTAAATGTAGCATGATGAGAACAAACCAAGTTCCAGCAGATTATCTTAAATGTAATTGCTCTATTCGACTTGTTCAATTATCTTAATGCAAATATTAGAAACGGAATACCTGGTTTGATTACATGTGATGTGAAACTTTTACAGGTTCATAAGTTTGGGCCAAACAACCCTAAGGACAAAGAGGATATTGGTTCAAATTCTCCACTAAAGTTAACAGTTATTGTCGTCATGATAGTGAATTCTTCTTTTGTTCTTTTTGATTTGAAAGATATTGTTTCAGTCTCTTAATTTAGATTGAACTACAACCATTTGAAGCCAGGAATGTACATGCCACAAAATCTCTCAATGGCAAATGAGATTACAGAAGAAGATGACCAATTGGGTGACCAGATTCATGAACTAAAGGTCTCCTTCTTCGTTACATATCGGTGCTATGTTGGTGGGTATAAGTCACATTTAAATCCCATTCTAGATTTTGGTTTTGTTGTCCACGTTATAGTTTTTTTTGGGCTGATGATGTGAGAAACTTTTTCAATTTAAGTTCGTATCTTAATTAAATTGATCCTTATGGTTATAGGTCAAAAGACGGTACAAGATCTTGAAAAAATGGAAACAGAAGACGATTTATGCCAGAACAATTAGGGAGGCTCTTCCTCTTATTCTTCAAAGCTGCGTGATCAGACGGAATCCAGACCTTGGGAAGATGTTTCAATCTTGGATTACGAGTTGGGTATTGACTATTAAGCTTCTTCGGGCAAAGACAACAACAAGTTTGAGATTTCCTGCAAGGCTTTTAAGGTCAAGCTTGAGATCCTATGACGATGCTGAGCAACCTGTTCTTTATTCACAAGTTTATATAGAAAAGTTGTATAAACTTATTTTTTAGTATGTTTACTTTGTAAGACTGGTCATTTGTATCATGGTTTCATTTATGAAAATAATATAATAAACTATAGCATTTTTGTAATACGTCAATTTATTTGGGGATTTGCAACTAAAGTTTCGTCGAAATATATGACGGTATTTGAACATTGTAATAGTCACAAAATATGATTTTAAGGTTGTTTTTTAGTATGTAAGTATAACGAATAGGTAACGATTCCCTAGTCATTATTTGTAATGATTTAAGAATAAAGTTTCATCAATATGAGTGACAATTTGGGACATTATAACAGTCATAAAATATGACGGTTTTGAAACATTTTCTATAGTCTCTAATTGTTACAGTTTTGTTACTTTAGTTTCTTATCACTATTGATGACGAAGCAGTTACTAGATATATTCGTCACAACGAATGTGACATTTTTGTTACGAAAAAGAGTTTGTGACGATTGTATTGTGACCGTTCAAAAAACGTCACAACTCCGTCACAATGATTTCATTGCTAGGAATTTTTGCTTATTGTGACGGAATATTTTGTCACAATATATATATATATATATAGTTATTTTTTGTAGTGTAAGCTTTTCTCATTTTCGTTAAGTGATAAAGCTCACTGTTGGTTGAAATCTTTGCATGCATGATCGATTACTAACTGGGAAGAGTGCAAGACCACTTTCCTAAACCACTTTTATACTAAGTCAAGGTCGAACCTGCTTAGAAACAAGATCCAAAGTTTCCAGCAAGGTCCGGTTGAATCTTTTTATGAAGCCTGGGAGCGTATGAACGTGATTTTTCACACCACAGATTTCTTGGATCAAGCCTGATAAGCACATTCTATAGAGGATTACAACCGAAGTACAAGCTCTCACTTGAAACAGCCAGCAATGGAGATTTTGGACAAAAGACAATCACACAAGGAAGAGCTCTCATCAAAAATCTTGCTCAAACTAATAGCAACGATTATCCGGAATATGATCGTTCGACAAAGCCGACCAGAACAGACAACAAGGAGATTACCGAGTTGAAGAACCTAATGAGCACATTTCTCAAGAGCCATAATCGCCCAGTCCATGCCTGTGAGACCACCAAATTGCACCAATGACGTAGAAGATGAAGGATTTTTTGAGACAGATCACAACAACCCAAATTTTCAAACCGCTTCAACAACAACTTCCGCAATGCCAACTTCAACAATCTCTCTTACCGAAATCTAAATGTAGAGAATCCCCAAGATCAGCATTACCCACCGCAACAGAGACCATTCCAAAACAAATTCCAAAATGGGAATTTCGGAGGAAACAGAGGCATCCAGCCACGACCACAATACAATTACCAAGGTGCAGGATTCAATAATCAATTTGGACAGCAGCAAGGAGTCACAACAAACCAGATAGCCTCATGATAATAAGAACTTTTAGGTTCAAACCCAATTACTCAAACTACTCATATCATTGTAGTATTTGAGGTATCAATCCAAATGGAGGTTTGTAGGCACTAGAACTATGATGAATCTATCCTAATCCAATTCTAAAAAGTGAATGATTGGTAACCATGATGATCTAAAGCATAAAACAAACAAGAAACAAGCAATGATTAAGAACAAAACAAACAAGAGAAGCTAAACAAAGATTCAAATTCAAAATAAGATAAAGCTAAGCCTCTAGATATGATCATTTGATATATCATGGTTTTTATGGTTTTTAACCATGGTATAGGTCTTATTTATAGAGTCTTTCTAGTGTTTTTCGAGTCTTTTGGAGTCTTTACAGGTCTTAGGTACGTTTGGAGCTTAATTGGTGATTTTGGAGCATTTTGGAGCTAAATCAGGATCAAATTCGTCAAGGATGAATTTTTTATTTTAGTGTCGCTCGACACCATGGAGAGTGCCGCTCGACACTTGTTGCAGAAATAAGGAAAACGATAATTTGTTTCCTGTTTGAAGAAGGAGTTGAACCCAAAAGTCTCCAATAATTACTAGGAAGCCCAAAACGTATTTTTAAGTTATAAATAGTGTTTTTAGCCACCTTATATCGATACCTTAGATTTTTGAGAGAGAGATACTCTGAGTTTTTGCTTTGGGCGATTTTGAGAGCTATGGGAGACAAGTCTGAACTCTGTCCGTTTAGAGAGAAGATTTCGAACTCCTTTATCTATTTCGATTTAATCTATTGCTTTTTATTCATCATGTTTGTTGTTCCAATAATCATGTCTGAGTAGATCACCTGTTAGGTTTAGGGTTTAATTTGGGTTTTCTTTGAATGTTTGATTAACTTGCTAGTTAGGGTTCATAATCTATTTAGCTCTTCACCATAGGTTGTTCTTAAAGCTAATTCTGGACTGGCCACCTAGAACTTAGATCTTAGGTTAATTGATTGACACAGAAGTGTAATTGAATAACTGGAAAGAACTTAGGGTGACCAAAGTAGCTATTCGCAAAGGAATTTGGTTTAGATGCCTTGTGAACATATCGAACTTGTGCATTAAAGCTGGTTTAAATCTTTAGGGTTTGCAAAAGAATTTGGAATTCTAGGATTTTAACTTAGATAGTTCTCACAACGGAAGTTGGTTAATTATAATTCTGTGTTTCGAGTTCAAGAACCATGCTTAAACCTGAACCCTGACTAATCGATTTATCTGCATTTATTGATCTCCTGAAAAACGCCCTAGACCTAATCTCCATCCATCTGAATCTTACAAACCGTTTTTACTGCTGCTTAGTCTATTTCAGTTGCATTGCTATTTATTTCTAATATTTCTTCTTAGCATAATTCGATCTCTATAAGGTTTATTGAGTGATCTCTTGTCTCTGTGGTTCGACCGCTACATACTACAACTGCACATATGTGCTCTTACAGAGTAGCTTAGGGATTAAACTTTGAGCAGATCAAGTTTTGGCGCCGTTGCCGGGGACTTGATTTTCGCCATTAAACTTTAGATCTTGAGTTTCGACTAAGCTTTTCTTAGTGTCGAGCAGGGGTGTCGCGCAACACCCATCGTTTTTCTTAATTTTATTTTTACTTTGTTACTTACATTGTTCTTTCTCTTTGTCTCAGAAACCAGCAGAGATGGAGAACGCATTGTCATTGGTTCGTGATGATGCTGGAGTCTGGAGAGACCAAGATGGTCATGTGTGTAATGAGAGAGGCCAGCGACTTGATGGAGAGGGTAACATTATCAGGACGCTGGGTGACTACAACAGACCTGAGCAATTCTATGCAAATCGGTCTGCGATTCGCGCTCCTGCGTTTCAGAGGAACGATTTTGAGCTCAAGCCTGTGTATTACACTCTTGTGGGTCAGCATCCTTTCCATGGTCATTCTCATGAGCATCCGATGGATCATATTGAGAGGTTTGAAGACTTGGTCACCAGCATCAAATACAATGGAGTGTCCAATGATTACCTCTTCTGTAAGCTGTTCCCATACTCTCTTGCTGGAGAAGCAGCTAATTGGCTGAAGCAGTTGGAGCCAGGATCACTGACTACTTGGGAGGAGATCAAAAACGCCTTTCTGCACAATTTCTATGATGATGCCAGATCTGAGGAACTGAGACTCAAAATCTCAACGTTTTTTCAAGGACCAACTGAAGCATTCAAGGCTGCTTGGGTGAGATTCAAGTCGTACCAGCGAGATTGCCCCCATCATGGTTTCAGTGATGTTCAGCTGCTAGGTATTTTCTTCAGAGGTGTTGATTGGAGATATCAGATGGCTCTTGATGCTGCAAGCAATGGGAACTTCAACACCAGATACCCTGAAGATGCTGTTGTGCTTATTGAGAACTTGGCATCTAGCAATAGTACCAAGAATGCAGACTATCAGCGAATGAAACAGGGTGGAAACATGGATGGATCGCAGATTGCTGAGGTGAAGGCTAGTGGGTAAGAAGTCCGTCCGATACGCTGCAGAGGTTAAGAATTTCGAACCAGATAAAGCACTTGAGGAAGAGGATGTTAACTTCATCAATGGAGCTGGATTTCAGGGTCAGAGATTTGGTACTCAGCAAGGAAACACGAATTACAGTGGAAATAATCAGAGGAGTACCTTCACAGGTAATCAGGACTCTTCTGGTTATAACTCCAAACCTCAGTACCAGACATCCTACTCCAACAACAGTTTTTCAAGGAACTATGGTTCTCCTCCTACTCAAACTCCAGATAATGAGGTGAAGTCTATGCTGGAACAGATACTGGAAGGTCAGCAGAAGATGACAGTGGACTTTAATGGGAAGATTGATGCTCTGTATCTGGATCTGAGTGGAAAAATTGAAGTTCTAAACACTCATGTCAAGAAGCTTGATACTCAGGTTGCTCAGACTGCAGAGTCTGTAAAAAGGCAAGAAGGATTCCTTCCTGGGAAGACTGATACCACTCCTAGGCATTACTGCAGTGCCATCTCGTTAAGAAGTGGTAAAAAGTTGACTCATGTGCTGAAAAAGGGTGTTTCTGAGGATGAAATCGTGGAGTTGGACGAATCTGAAGAAAATTTCGAAGTTACAGAGCCGGTGTCGAGCGACACCACAACCAGTGTCGCGCGTCACCAATTGCAGAGCAAAGCTGATATTGCTCAAAGTCCGAAATCTGCTGAGGAAAAGGTTTACAAACCTAAGGTTCCTTACCCAAGGAGTCCTAGGAAGTCCAAGCAGGAGCTAGACGATGCTAGATGCAAAGCTTTGATGGAGAAACTTGTGATTGAGATTCCTTTGGTTAATGCTGTGAAGATTGCTCTTACTCTCAGACACTATGTGAAAAAGATGGTGACTAATAATCTGAGTCATGAGGAAGATGTGATGATGATCTCTGAACAGGTCAGTGCTGTGATTCAGAATAAGATTCCAGAGAAACTCTCGGACCCAGGAAGCTTTGTTTTGGACTGCTCTATCTTCTCAGAGAGGTTCAAGAGATCGCTGTGTGATCTTGGTTCGAGTGTCAACCTCATGCCATACTCTGTAGCTGTTAGCCTTGGGATGACTGACTTCAAGCCAACTAAGAGTTCTTTGATCCTAGCAGATCGATCTAAAAGAATCCCAAAAGGTGTCTTGGACGATGTTCCGATTAAAGTTGGGATTGCATAATTCCTACAGATTTCGTGGTTCTGGAATATGGAGAGGAACCCAAAGATCCTCTTATCTTGGGAAGATCGTTTTTAGCTACAGCTGGAGCGGTAATTGATGTCAAGCATGGTAACCTTGATCTCCACTTGGGAGATACCATCATGACTTTCAAGATGGAGAAGCTGAAGGATCCAACCATAGATGGTCAGACATTCCGAGTCAGTGCAATACCTGAAGTGATAGTTGGAGATCAGAATGTGTTTGATGCTGAGAAGGTGAGAGATCAACCTGAGTTGACGAAAACGTCTACAGAACCAGTGACTGCTGTTGATCAAGAAGCTCCAAACATTGCACTCCATCCATCTCCACCAAAGCAAAGGTACGCACTTCTTAAGCCTAATCCTAATTCTTGTGATATCATCAAAACTGATTTGAAAGATGCAGATTCGGTCTCTCGACGCAAGCTACGAGATTATCGTAGAACACTTGGTTTTTCTATTGATGATATTGCAGGGAATAGGTTGAAGCCACCCAAACACAGATCACACTCTGGTGTTATTCCTGCATTCCTTGAACGACCTCATGCGCACTTCGCTTACACACCACCATGGATGAGACGACTTTCACAGAGGCATTCTTTGCCACTGTCTGATCCACCAGATGCATAGTCCATCCATCAAGTCAAGCTAATGACTTAAAACAAGCGCTTGGTGGAAGGCAATCCACAGGTAAGTCTGTACATAAGTTTTTTTGTTTCTTTTGATTTTTTGTTTTTGGTTTTCGTGTTTTAGGTTGAAGCAGGGACTGGTGTCGAGCGACACCACCCTTGGTGTCGCTTGTCACTTGCTTCTGTGAAAAAAAAAAAAAATTAGGAAATCAGGAAACCGGAGTCAAACCAGAAATTCGGATTGCTCTGTTGCAATTCGGTACGAAGAGAACAAGTGTCGCACGACACCATCATCAGTGTCGGTCGACACCATCATTGCAGCCAGGTAAGTTCTCCGTTTTTACTGCGTTTCTCTGTTTTCTTTCTTTTGTTTCACCAACTTCGGACTAGATAACACTGGGGACAGTGTTGTTTAAGTCTGGGGGAGGTAGTCGCTGACATTGTGTTTGTTTTTCTTAGAGTCAGTCGTGTCAAAACGTTTTTGAGTCAAAACTTGTTGGAGATTGTGATGCTTTTCCTGGAATTATTGTGTTGACCTTTCATCTAAGTGACCATTGCTGCAGATTCAGTCTAGATCCGACTAATGAAAAATCCAAAGGCTGACCAGTTGACTAGAGGCGTCCATGTTTCTAACAGAATCCACTAACCTGAGCTAATTTCTGAACTCTTTCTTTTACCTCATTGATGTGACTGATGTTCATAGAGCTTGATTCATCGTTCATACTTGACAAATGAAAGCCTGTGTGAAATCTCATGTTGGTGTTTCTCTCCATGTGATAAGCTAAAAGATGAAGAAAGAACGAAAAAGGCGAAAAGATTGAGATGATTTTCGCTTAGGAGTGAAGGGCTAGGAAAATTTCCAAGGATCCCATTATTTCACTTCTAAGTTGGACTGATCACACAAAGGAAGGAAGCGAGGGGTAGGAAAGTTTCCTATGACCCCACTATTCGCTGAAAACCTTTGATACAAGGTAAAGGGACAACTCGGGGACTCGATGGCAAACACCATCAGTACTTGCAGCTTTACCCTTATCGAGTATATGCCATAAAAAAAAAGATGATGAGTGTGTGAAAAGAATAAGTATGGGGGAGAGAAAATTACCAAAGTGTGTATGGCTGATTTGTCAAAGTATAGTACAGGAAAGAGTCTAGAAGGTTCTTAGCATCTGAATCATCAGTGAGATCCAGCGATGAGGGTTTATGGACAATGTTGTGGAATTTTGGACTTAATCTGGGAAGCTGTGAATGTCTGCGGAGAAGTACATGGTGGTTCGACTTAGAATGATGAAGCAGTAGTTGAGTTGCAGGGTGATCTCGGTCAAAATTGATGTTCCAGTGAAAGGTTGAGTCTCTGTGTTTTCAAACCTCTTTCTCTTATTTGGTGTTCAGTTTGCTTGAGGGCAAGCAAATGCTAAGTCTGGGGGAGTTGATATATCATGGTTTTTATGGTTTTTAACCATGGTATAGGTCTTATTTATAGAGTCTTTCTAGTGTTTTTTGAGTCTTTTGGAGTCTTTACAGGTCTTAGGTACGTTTGGAGCTTAATTGATGATTTTGGAGCACTTTGGAGCTAAATCAGGATCAAATTCGTCAAGGATGGATTTTGTGTTTTAGTGTCGCTCGACATCATGGAGAATGACGCTCGACACTTGTTGCAGAAATAAAGAAAACGTGATTTTGTTTCCTGTTTGAAGAAGGAGTTGAGCCCAAAAGTCTCCAATAATTACAAGGAAGCACAAAACGTGTTTTTAAGTTATAAATAGGGTTTTTAGCCGCCTTATATCGATACCTTAGATTTTTGAGAGAGAGATACTCTGAGTTTCTGCTTTGGGCGATTTTGAGAGCTATGGGAGACAAGTCTGAACTCTGTCCGTTTAGAGAGAAGATTTCGAACCCCTTTATCTATTTCGATTTAATCTATTGCTTTCTATTCATCATGTTTGTTGTTCCAATAATCATGTCTGAGTAGATCACCTGTTAGGTTTAGGGTTTAATTAGGGTTTTCTTTGAATGTTTGATTAACTTGCTAGTTAGGGTTCATAATCTATTTAGTTCTTCACCATAGGTTGTTCTTAAAGCTAATTCTGGACTGGCCACCTAGAACTTAGATCTTAGGTTAATTGATTGACACGGAAGTGTAATTGAATAACTGGAAAGAACTTAGGGTGAGCAAAGTAGATATTCGCAAAGGAATTTGGTTTAGATGCCTTGTGAACATATCGAACTTGTGCATTAAAGCTGGTTTAAATCTTTAGGGTTTGCAAAAGAATTTGGAATTCTAGGATTTTAACTTAGATAGTTCTCACAACGGAAGTTGGTTAATTATAATTCGTGTTTTAAGTTCAAGAACTGTGCTTAAACCTGAACCCTGATTAATCGATTTATCTGCATTTATTGATCTCCTGAAAACGCCCTAGACCTAATCTCCATCCATCTGAATCTTACAAACCGTTTTTACTGCTGCTTAGTCTATTTCAGTTGCATTGCTATTTATTTCTAATATTTCTGCTTAGCGTAATTCGATCTCTATAAGGTTTATTGAGTGATCTCTTGTCTCTGTGGTTCGACCCCTACATACTACAACTGCACATCTGTGCTCTTGCAGAGTAGCTTAGGGATTAAACTTTGAGCAGATCATCATTGATCTTTCAATGCTAGTTTATAATGCTAAGCAAACAATGAGACACTTGAAATTCTTTAGTCTAGACTTCTAAATCAGATTAATCCACTCTCATGACAAAAAATCCTTTGTTAATTACCTAATCAAGACTAATTCTCATACATGAAAAGGCAATTAACAAGCATGAGGTTCAATGTCTAATATGACCAAACAGCCTCTTTATGCATCAGATCAATGAGGTAAGATAGACTGAATCTTACACAGAAAGATATAGCAAGCATCACATGATTCTCTAATTCCAATCAACTTAGAACTCTAAACAAGACTAATCTTCTCTTAAAGCATTAATCACAATCGTAATCAACATTCAAACCCAATTCTCATTAGTGTAATGATGATCAAGATGCATTAATTATCAGTTCTAACATGTCATTTATGCTTCGAACAAACATTCTCATGGCATTCAAAACACAAACCCTTAAGTTAGCTCTTTCAGACATTTCATCAAACACCTTGTGGGTGGAGAAATGTCTAAGTTCTAGATCAAGCTATAATGAGAGATCTAGCATTAAGAGCAGCTAACTAAGGAAATGAAATGAGAATATTGATATAAGACTCGGTGAGGCTTATATGATTGCGGAATCGATGGCTTGGTGGGAACAACACGCTGGCTATGACGCTCTCTCGTGTAGTTCGGTGGATGGAGATGGTAAGACAAGGCTTGCTTCCACAAGACTTGAATCGAGATGGGATCTGTCAAGCTGGCTTTAGCGCTCTCTCTTGAGGGATCGGTTAGGGGTTTGGAAGTGGATCGAAGGCACCACAGAGACTATGAACGGATCTCTGTTACTGCGGCTCAACTCTTGGTGAATCTCTCACGCAAGAACAAGCTAGAAAGCTCTTAGGCACAAGCTAAGAAAACGGCGTTATTTTATTGATATCGGGAAAAAGGTTGAAGTACAAGAGCTGCATGTGGGACTTTATAAATAGTCCGTCAGCTTTGAACCTTCTAGGGTTCGACTCAATGAAAAAAAAACGACACTAAGGACTCAAAACAACAGGACTTGTAAAAAGAAATAAAGCAAAATGGCAAAGCGTCTCATTTGGACACAAAAATGGAAAGTTCACTTAAAAATAAAAAGGAAAAGAAACTAATCGTGTGCAACCTTTTCTGGACTTGTTTCGTGCACCTCTGATGCCATCTAGGGTGTTAGACACCACTAGGATACTCCCATGTTACCTGCACAAATCGTATAAATGGAAAATACCTGATTGTGGCCGGCTGTGGGCTTGCTTGTTATCTCGTTGATTCGCTCGTTAGCCTTGAGATTTCCTTCGTTAGTCTTGATGTTTAGTTCATCTAGGGTCCTGTCCACGTCGTGTCCTGCGAGTTCTTCAAGTATCTTCATGCGTCCCTCTTCATGTTCCTCCTTGGGTCTTGTTGGCTCGCTAGCGGCTCCGAGTCTTGGAACGGTTGTATCTTGAGGGTCCGATGCGGCCTCTTCGAGATTCTTGGTGTTCTGTGCTCCATTTCCTGCCAAGTAAACATGTATACCTGATTCTAGTTGAGGCCGGCTTTCTTTGAGGCTCAGACGCGCGAAACCCTCCATTATGTTTAAGTCGGGTCCTTTGGGGCTGTCTCGCGTGTATTGTTCTTGAGGCTCGGTTTTGAATGCATCTCCAAGCTCCATGGTACTTAGTAATGATTCCACGGCCAAGTTGAACCCTTCCCTAAGCCTCCTTGCCTTGGAACGGGTCATTGGTGCTTCTTTGAGCTCGGGAACGACCTTTGGGTCAGGTGATGGCTCGATGGCCTCATCATTCCCTCCCTCTTCAAGAGGTTTTGTCCTCAAAACTGTTTCACCTGCATCATAAGGAGACAAATCAGCAACATTAAAGCTATGTGAAATGTTTAACTCACCTGGGAGCTCTAATCGGTAGGCGTTGTCATTGATCTTCTCAAGCACTTTGAAAGGCCCATCTCCGCGAGGGGCAAGCTTGGAACTCCTTTGCTGTGGGAACCTTTCTGGTCGCATACGTAACCAGACCCACTCTCCTGGTTCGAATACAAGTTTCTTGCGTCCTTTATCAGCTCTCCTTTTGTATTCCTCCGTTTTCTTTACTATATTATCTCGGGCCTTTTCATGTATCTTCTTCACAAATTCCCCTTTCTTGAGGCCGTCTAGATTAACTTGCTCAGCTTGGGGTATTGGAGAGAGATCTAAAGGCATCAGCGGATTAAATCCATACACAACTTCAAAAGGAGACATCTTAGTAGCCGAGTGAGTAGCATGATTATAAGCAAATTCAATGAAAGGCAAACAATCTAACCATGTTTTCAAATTTCGACCAAGAGTGACCCTAAGTAAAGTAGATAATGTACGGTTTACCACTTCGGTTTGCCCATCCGTTTGGGGATGACAAGTTGTAGAGAATAGAAGCTTGGTGCCAAGCTTTCTCCAAAGGGTCCTCCAAAAGTGGCTTAAGAACTTAGAGTCTCGGTCAGAGACGATCGTCCTTGGCACTCCATGTAATCTCACCACCTCTTTAAAGAACAAGTCCGCAGTTTGTGTGGCATCATTAGTCTTGTCACAGGGTATGAAGTGCGCCATTTTTGAAAACCGATCAACAATAACAAAGATCGAGTCTTTGTGCCTGATCTTGGGTAAGCCTAGTACAAAATCCATGGAAATATCCACCCATGGGGCGTTAGGGATAGGTAAAGGTAAATATAGACCATGAGGATGTAACCTGGACTTGGCTTTATGGCATGTAACACAGCGTGAGCAATGTCTCTCCACGTCTCTCTTGAGATGCGGCCAAAAGAAATGGTCTGCGATTACGGCCAGGGTCTTGTCCACTCCAAAGTGACCCATGAGACCTCCACCGTGTGCTTCCTTCAGCAATAGCTCCCTCAAAGACCCTTGTGGAACACATAGTCTCTTGTCTCGGAAAAGAAACCCAT
This sequence comes from Eutrema salsugineum, assembly GCF_000478725.1. Taxonomy (NCBI): domain Eukaryota; kingdom Viridiplantae; phylum Streptophyta; class Magnoliopsida; order Brassicales; family Brassicaceae; genus Eutrema; species Eutrema salsugineum. Next base: position 8,842,193 of record NW_006256547.1, on the reverse strand, counting down.
CGTGTAGGTGATATGAGATAAGCTCCTTTGCCATGGCCTTGATAAGCTTCTCCGAACTCGGGATCTTCTTTGTATAGCTCCTTGATATGCTCAAAGCCGAGTACCTTGGCCTCCATAGTAGATATCAATGTGTGCCTTCTTGAGAGTGCATCGGCCACCACATTCTCTTGTCCTTTCTTGTATTTGATCACATAAGGAAAAGTCTCTATGAACTCCAACCATTTAGCATGGCGCCTCTTAAGTGCGGTTTGTCCTCTTAAGTGCTTTAAAGTCTCGTGATCAGTATGAATGATGAATTCCTTGGACAACAAGTAATGCTGCCAGGTCTCCAATGCTCGGACTAAGGCATATAACTCCTTGTCGTAGGTGGGATAATTTAGTGTGGCTCCACTGAGTTTTTCACTGAAGAATGCCACTGGTCTCTTTCTTTGGTGTAGTACAGCTCCAATTCCCACCCCTGAAGCATCACACTCCACCTCAAACATCTCGTCAAATTCTGGTAGGGCTAAGACAGGTGCTTGTGTTAATCGGCTCTTCATGGCTTCAAAAGCTGCATCTTGGGCTGGCCCCCATGAGAATGGCACGTTCTTCTTGATCACCGCGGTGAGTGGGGCGGCCACCGTACTGAAATCTCGTACAAAACGCCTGTAGAAGCTGGCCAGGCCATGAAAACTCCTAACATGACTGATTGTAGTTGGTGTAGGCCACTCGCGTATTGCCTTGATCTTCTCCTCGTCTACTTGTAATCCCTGTTCACTTACTACAAAGCCTAAGAAAACAAGCTTGTTAGTACAAAATGTGCACTTCTTAAGGTTAGCATATAGGCCTTCCTTGCGAAGTGTTTTAAGCACTAATTCGAGGTGTTGAAGATGCTCATTAAGGTTCTTACTATATATAAGTATATCATCGAAATAAACAACTACGAATTTACTTATATAAGCTCGAAGAACCTGGTTCATAAGGCGCATGAAGGTGCTTGGTGCATTAGTCAAGCCAAAAGGCATAACTAACCACTCATACAAGCCTTGTTTGGTCTTAAATGCGGTTTTCCACTCGCCTCCTTCACGCATTCGAACCTGGTGGTATCCACTCTTTAAGTCCACCTTTGAGAAGATTGTGGATCCGCTTAGCTCGTCCAACATGTCATCTAGGCGTGGAATGGGGTGCCTATACTTGATGGTGATGTTGTTGATGGCACGTCAGTCCACACACATTCTCCATGTACCATCTTTCTTGGGTACTAAGAGAACCGGCACAGCACAAGGACTGAGACTCTCACGGATATAACCCTTGTCCATTAGGTCGCGTACTTGTCTCTCTAGATCCTTAGTCTCCTCGGGGTTCATTCTATAAGCTGGCTTATTGGGCAAAGCTGAACCGGGAACTAAGTCGATTTGGTGCTCTATTCCATGAAGTGGTGGCAATCCTGGTGGTATCTCTTCGGGAAATACATCCTTGAACTTGTTCAGAATCGCTTGCACTTCAAATGGTATCTCAGGGTCACCTAAACCTGCGCTTAGACATTCTTTAAACATCATCAGTAGCACGGTGCCATTGGCACTCATGGTTTTGTAAACATCACTAGATGATAAATAAAGACTGCTTTTACTTAGCTCGGATTCTTTGTTCATGTGCACTTGCATCTCATGTACCTCGGTGGGGCTTAGAGGCGCAAGATTGTACTTACGCTCCTTGTACATGAAAGAGTAATGGTTGGTGCGACCATTGTGGGTTGTGGCTCGGTCGAATTGCCACGGTCTACCGAGTAATAGATGTCCGGCTTGCATGGGCACCACATCACAAGTGACTTGATCATGGTATTTGCCGATACTAAACGGTATGGACACTTGCTCGGAGATCTTGAGCTCGGTCTGGTCGTTTAACCACCTTAACTTATAAGGACGAGGATGCTTTGTCTTCTCAAGACCTAACCTGTCCACCATATACTTGCTAGCCACATTAGTACATGAACCACCATCTATGATAAGGTTACATACCTTGTTCTTGACGGTGCATCTAGTATGAAATATGTTCTCTCTTTGGGCTGTCTCCTCAGGGTGAACTAGGACGCTTAGCACTCGGCGAGTCACTAAGAGTTCACCAGTGTCGGGATATTCAACCTCCTCCCCCAAGTCGTTAGATTCATCTTCTTGTTCATCTTGCGATTCATAGTCACCACTAGGGGTAATGATCATGACTCGCTGATTTGGGCACTCCCTTGACATGTGACCCCTGCCTTGACATCTAAAACAAGTTATATCACGAGTTCTTGATGTGGGGTTAGAGGACTTACCTTGTTCGGCTCGGTTGAATTTGGGAGCCTCGGTGCCTTTGCCTTTGAATCTTGATTCAATCTCCACGGCTTTGCCTTTATCTACCGGCTTAGAGCTGCTGGCGTTCCATGGTTGGCTCGTGCGGTTGCGGCTAGTAAGAGCGGTCTTGCGCTTGATTTGCTGCTCCACTTGAACGGCAAGGTGCAATAGCTCGTGTAACCCACTATATTGAGCTCTCTCCACCTTTCTTGCTATCCTTTCTTGTAAACCGTCGATGAACTGCGCCATCAAGGCTTCCTCCGATTCTTCTAACTCCAACGAGTTCATCAGCTTCTCAAACTCCCCAAAATATTCATCTACGCTTCTGTTTCCCTGAGACAATTTGCGAAAACGCTTTTGTAAGTCTCTATGATAGTGTTCAGGTACATACCTAAGTCGTAGGAGGAATTTCATGTCGCTCCAAGTGACGACTGGCCCAAAGCGTTGCCTCCTTCTCTCGGCTACGTTTCTGTCCCACCATGCTAAGGCGTTGTCAGTAAGCTGGGCAGCCGCAACAGCCACCTTCTTGCGTTCAGCGTAGCCATAGCACTCAAAGATGTGCTCTAGTCGCCTCTCCCAATCCAAGTATGCCTCGGGGTCCGACTTTCCTGCAAAAGTAGGAGGTGTTAGCTTGAGATCATGAGTTTGCTCTCGGGTATCGGCTACCCTAGCTGGGTTTCTCCTTAGAGGATCCGGCCTCCTCTGCTGCCGATGCTGAAGAGGATCAGGTGGAAATTCATCCCCTAGTTCGGGCATCTCTTCATCATCACTCGCGTCACCGGCTGGCACTTGTGCTCCTCGAACTGGGGCTCTCCTTGGTTGTGCCTCAACTCGGTCTATCCTGGCTCCAAGTTCTTGCCGAATGTTTCCCATTTGTTGAGTCATGTTCCTCAACTCCTCTCTCATTGCGGTCATCATTTGGACAAGAGCATCGTTTGGAACAGGTTCTCCTTCGGCCATGATACTAGTTAGCCTCACTTGGTGTCCTTGTACTCAACAAAAACAACAACTAGTCAAAAGTACCACCGAATATTAAGGATATTAAAACGCTAAACTATCAGACTCGCTACTTAAATGAAACTAAATAACTTTTATATGGTTTTCAAATTTTAGTATGCAAAGAACAAGGATTAACGGTCTAAAATCTAGCAATGCAACAAATTCTTTTTTTTTTTTTTGACTAATGAATATGAAAGCAAGCAATTAAATTTTTCTAGGGTTTTTCGGTTTTATGAATCAAAATAAGCTAAACGAGTATGAATAAAAGTGCAAGAGTGTAAGGGATAGAAAACCAAAGGCAGGAACCTTTGGCTCTGATACCAAAATGATATAAGACTCGGGTGAGGCTTATATGATTGCGGAATCGATGGCTTGGTGGGAACAACACGCTGGCTATGACGCTCTCTCGTGTAGTTCGGTGGATGGAGATGGTAAGACAAGGCTTGCTTCCACAAGACTTGAATCGAGATGGGATCTGTCAAGCTGGCTTTAGCGCTCTCTCTTGAGGGATCGGTTAGGGGTTTGGAAGTGGATCGAAGGCACCACAGAGACTATGAACGGATCTCTGTTACTGCGGCTCAACTCTTGGTGAATCTCTCACGCAAGAACAAGCTAGAAAGCTCTTAGGCACAAGCTAAGAAAACGGCGTTATTTTATTGATATCGGGAAAAAGGTTGAAGTACAAGAGCTGCATGTGGGACTTTATAAATAGTCCGTCAGCTTTGAACCTTCTAGGGTTCGACTCAATGAAAAAAAAACGACACTAAGGACTCAAAACAACAGGACTTGTAAAAAGAAATAAAGCAAAATGGCAAAGCGTCTCATTTGGACACAAAAATGGAAAGTTCACTTAAAAATAAAAAGGAAAAGAAACTAATCGTGTGCAACCTTTTCTGGACTTGTTCCGTGCACCTCTGATGCCATCTAGGGTGTTAGACACCACTAGGATACTCCCATGTTACCTGCACAAATCGTATAAATGGAAAATACCTGATTGCGGCCGGCTGTGGGCTTGCTTGTTATCTCGTTGATTCGCTCGTTAGCCTTGAGATTTCCTTCGTTAGTCTTGATGTTTAGTTCATCTAGGGTCCTGTCCACGTCGTGTCCTGCGAGTTCTTCAAGTATCTTCATGCGTCCCTCTTCATGTTCCTCCTTGGGTCTTGTTGGCTCGCTAGCGGCTCCGAGTCTTGGAACGGTTGTATCTTGAGGGTCCGATGCGGCCTCTTCGAGATTCTTGGTGTTCTGTGCTCCATTTCCTGCCAAGTAAACATGTATACCTGATTCTAGTTGAGGCCGGCTTTCTTTGAGGCTCAGACGCGCGAAACCCTCCATTATGTCTAAGTCGGGTCCTTTGGGGCTGTCTCGCGTGTATTGTTCTTGAGGCTCGGTTTTGAATGCATCTCCAAGCTCCATGGTACTTAGTAATGATTCCACGGCCAAGTTGAACCCTTCCCTAAGCCTCCTTGCCTTGGAACGGGTCATTGGTGCTTCTTTGAGCTCGGGAACGACCTTTGGGTCAGGTGATGGCTCGATGGCCTCATCAAATATAGAACCTGAACATCTTTAATTAAACATCTAAGCACCCTAATCTACACACCTAGAAGCTTAAAAGAAGACTACTCACTAATAATGATGAACACACCATTTCCTTTGCAAGAGATGATGTTAATCATGATTAGAAGTAAAGATAAGAAGATAAGATGTTAAGAAACAGATTTAGAATGATTAAAACCTAAATATATCTCTTAAAAAATTGTTTTTCACTAAAGGGGAAAAGAAAACAAATGAAAGATGATCCAAAGATCGTTTAGGGTTTTCTCCCCAAAAAGTATTTATACTAAGGGGTCTGGACCGGGTCAGCCCAGAACAAACTGGGTACTGACCTGGCTTTGTTGGATAAAATGTGTCTTGCTGCGGCTCAGCTTGTCTCCTCCTCACTCGCAGCCTTCAACTCGCAGCCTGAATCGAGTAACTAGGTTTGGAGCAGCTCCTCCATGATGTGGCTCAGTTTGTCCTCTCCTCACCCCCAGCATTCACCTCGCAGCCTGAAGCGAGTTGTTTGGTTTGGCGCAGTTTCCTCTTGCTGCGGGTTAGCTTACTCGCAGTCCTATCTCTCAGCCTGAGGAGAATCATAAAGTATGATGCTTTTCTTCCTACTCCAGGTTGGCAAGTCGCAGCATTTCATTTTTACTCAGAGCAGCTCGCACTTGAGGCACCATAACTTCTGGGATACGGATCCAAACGAGTCGAGAAAAAATTCAGAGGGCAGGAAGCTCAATTTTCTAGAAATTTGATGAAGAGATCGAGTGCATCTAGAGTGAGAAAGGATTTTCGGTAAAGCCATCTTTGCATCCGCTCAGGAGGACATGTATGTTTCCCGCTTAAGATATCTCCCAGCTTACTACTCCAAATGATTTGATTCCAAACTTTATGGGAATATGACTCAAATATCTCAAATATTGATGAAGGAACCGGAAACTGTATCGAAAAGGAAGGGCTTCTTTCTGAGTGATCTGTGAAGCGTATCAGATCAGTCTGGAATGGGTGCGAGACAAGTTCATCTTCTGTTGACCATATCTTTCAGCTCACTGCTCCAAATCCATTGATTCTAAGTGTTTTGTAACCTTGATTCGGTCCTCTTGATTTGTGATGAAGGTACCAGATGCTAAATCGAATGGGAAGGCTTTCCGGTAAGGCGATCTTTAAAGCGTATTGGCATTTGGGAATTTTGGCAGATGATCATGAGAGCCTGTTTACCGAATTTTGATCATTTTTATGGATCACTTTAATATTTTTTGCAGGTGTTTTTACTTCATTTTCAAAGATTTTCAAAGGATGTCTATGTTTTTGGATTTTAAAAGACTTTTCAGGTAATTTCAAACTGTCAGAACTCTCAATGAGAATGAGGTGCAAATTAGAACAAAAAGATTCTTTTGGATAAATTCCGACTGTCAGAACTCTCAAGGAGAGACGAAGGCCTTCTCACCATTTGATCATCTCCAAAATTGGACACTTAACAGAAGACTCAACCTGCTTTCAAATGCACTTGGTTTGGAGATATTCCAACGGTTGGATATAAAGATATTCCATTTGCCCCGGAGACATTTGAAGACGGCCAGCAAGTTACAGGACCGCGGCCAATAAGCCATTTATCACGGCCAAGGCTGTACAACCGCGGCCAAGCACCCATTAACCACGGTCACGCATAGTGTGACCGCGATCAACTATCTCCAACTTAAGAAGCCCAAGTCATTTCCTAGCCTCAATTGTGAAACCCTAGACGTCCTGGAGTATTAAAGACTATAAATACTTGTCATTTAGGTCATTTTAGATATTTCTTCCAGACTTTTTACAGAGACAGCTTTTCTTAGCCGTTTTAGCGATTTGAAGAGAAGATTTCTCAACCTTGAGTTCATCAATAGAGAAGTTTTTTTTATCTATTTTTTTTTTAATTGCTTTCATTAAAACCAATGATGATATCCACCTCAGCTATGTCTGAGTAGATCCCGAGTTGGGCATAGGGTTCCCGAAAAGGGCTCTCATAATCAAATAAGACATTTAGTTTTTCAGATCTGGGATTTTATTTTATGTTCTTTGTTTATTCTTGTACGTAATGCATGTATGCTTATTTGATCACCTCACGTCTGATCTAGATAGTTATTGTTGCGAACGTTTTCATTAAGTATCCAACTTAGAATGAAACGGGCGATTCTGCCGTAGGAGCAGAAACCTACCTATGGGTGAGTCGTGAGTATTGACGAGTCCTATACAAGTTCCTGCGTTTTCTCCTTTTCAGGGCCAGAGTGGAAACCTACTGGTTAAGTTTGCAAGAGACAGTTGGTTATGATCACGACAGTGATGTAGTCATACTGCCATGCTCTAGCTCTAGAACCCTAGATATTTTGATATCCAATAATCTCAATCTATAGCCTTAGTTGTTAAAACCGATTATGATCCTCATAGAGTTCCCAAAAGCCCAGCGTTTTTAGTTATTGATTCACAACCAATTCGATTATTTACTTGCTTACTTACATCGTCATTTTTGCTTGCTTTCATTCGATATTCTGCTTGCTTTTTAGGATAGATTTATTTGCTTTCTTTCGTATTAGTTTAAACCGTGACACACATCAATCTTTCAAAACCCGATTTATTCTAAACATAAACTTAGAAACTGTTGAAAACTACTCGGCACACATTAACTTTCATTTGTTTCTTTTAGGGTAAAACATGTTCCCTCACACCGCACATATCATGAGTATGAACCACTGATTGACACAGTCAGAAGCCGATTTCTATCTCTGGCAGACTCCAACTAATAAAATCTGTCATCACGAGCATTACAAATTTCTGGAGTTCGGCTTTCCGGCGGCCGTAGCTTTGTTATGCCTCTATAGAAAGTATGTGTAACGCATTTCTCTGGTCTGGTTCCCCTCATTAATACATAAAAAGAAAAAGGTGTGTGGGATGATGTTTGTTCTCCTAAGAAAAAAGGAGGGCTAGGAACTCATAAATGTATGACTCTGCACAGGTTTTGTCTCTCAAGTTGATTTGGAGATTATTTGAGAACTCTGGCTCCTTATGGGTACACTGGACTCGCGAATATCTGCTTTATCAGTCGTCTTTCTGGGACATCCCCATTAATACTTCCAGGGATCCTGGATCTGGAAAAAAACTATTGAAATTAAGACCGTTAGCGAAATCCGTTCTTCGAATAGAGGTACATGATGGCACCACAACCTCTTTCTGGTTCGATCAATGGCTCAACCTTGGGCCTATATGGGATATTACAGGAGACTCAGGTCCACGCATTCTCGGTGTTAGTTGCCATGCAACAATATCTGAGGTTAAAAATGGAATGGACTGGCTTATTCTTCTAAGTCGTGGATGTCATCTCCAAGATTTGATTCAACAAATTCGAACATCACTATCTGTCACCAACGACACGCAAATATATCTACAGTTACAAAGAAACAAAAGATCAAGAGCAACAAAGAACACGAAGAAGAAGGTTTGTTTCTCCCCTTCTTCTTCTTCACCATGTTTCCTTGTCGCTCTGTTTCTTTTGTTTCTCATGCATTCAACTTTATATAATAAGATTAGATTTTGCGTCCACGCTACGCGTGAGTATTTTGTTAATAAAAATTATATACAATCAATTATATTTATTAAGATATAAATTTTATATATTAGTGACTTAATAATATATTAAAAATATTATAATTTTAATATAATAAGTTTTATATAAATTTTGAGGTTTTAACGGTTTTGTTTTAAATCTATATACAGTATGTCATATTTTAAAAACGTATTATTTGGTCAAACACTTATAAGTTAATATACCCAAATCAACTAAATTTTTTATAAAATAATCAAATGGTACTTATTAAAACTAATATTGACATGATGATAAAATATTATACATTCACTTCTTTAAATCATGAAAATAATTTTTTTTCATCATTTTCACTTTTCTTCCAATTATATATGTATTTTTAAAAAATAATAATAATAATAAAATTTAAAATTTAATCTTTTTTGTTCTCTTGTTTAACCGATACAAATTTTTATTTTGTTATCTTAATTTAAAAAATAAAATAAAAAAATAAAATATTTGCTTTGAGATTAATAACAATTTTAAAAATTAGTAAAGCTTTTTAAATTATAACTAGATTTTAACCCCGTGCGTCCGCACGAGAATGTTTTATTTTTTATTTCTAATATAAGTTGCATTTATCTTTTTTTGTTTAGATATAATTTGTTTTTGTTATTTATTTTTTAAAATCAAAAAATTGTTATCATATTTTAATTTGAAACAGTAAAATTTGTATATTAGTAGACTAAGAGTATGCGTTAATTAAGTATACATTAATCTAATATTAATTATAAACTTTGTTATTATGTGAATTTAAATTTACACATAAAAAACTTATATATCTATGAATTTACTAATCCATCCGTTTAGTTGTCTTAAATCATTTTGAATATCTTACATGTTTTGACAAACTAACCTGTATAAGACTATAATTATAATTGTATAACCCTATAAATATTTACTAATATAGAATATTTGGACCAATTGATTATGAAAAAATATAATAAAATATTTATTTACTATTTGTGCTATTAAAAAAATGTATATATATAAACTGGCTAACGTGTTAGTTTAATTGTCTCAAATCATCTTAATATCTTACATGTTTTAATAAATTAACTCATGGACCTTAAATATATTTCTATATATATATCTATAACTCTAATCAGCCCGATCATATTATTGTATAATATAAATATTTATTAATCTCAAATATTTGATATTTTAGACCGATTGATTATGATAAAATACGATAAAATATTTATTAACCATGCATTTTTATAAAAATATTATTTTAATTTAAAATTTTAAATTAAATCTCTCCTGTATTTAAAAAAATTTAAAGTATTAAAATTATTATCTAAATTTTCGTAATAAAATTTAATTATAATTTTTTTTTGAATTTTTTGAATTTAAATTAAATTGAATGCAAATTTTTGTAACTAAATTTAATTAAATTTCTAATAATTTGAAATTTAAATTAAAGATGACTTAGATTTTAGGAAACCTAAAAATATCTAAATTAATAATTAATTTTTGGAAATTAAATATAAAAATAAATTAAAATATTATAAAAAAAAACTTTATGAGTGTTTGGATGCAAGCACTAAATGTGCTTCTGTTTTAATAGAATAGATTCTAGCTAGGGATTACGCAAAGATACTTACTATGATTTTAAATAATTAAATTATAATTTATTCTTTTTACGTATCTTTTTAAATTACTAAATCATAGTAAGTATCTTTCGAGATTTTTTATTTTTTAAATTATTTTCTTAATAGAATTAGGAAATTTATTTTAAATTTACAATTTTGATATATACGAATAAAAATTAATTTTTAAATGCTGATGTGGATGCTTTGAAAATAATATAGCTTTAACTGTTATTTATAATAGAATAGTTTTAATTAACATTTTTTCTATATTGTTTTGTACTAATAATATAATTTTATAATTTAATTTTTTTTAATTTTAGTTATTGATGTACACTAATAAAATTGACCTTTAAAATCTTATGTGGATATCTTTAGAGGTATATAGCTTCAATTTTTAGTTTTTCTATAAATATATATTTTGTTAACCATATAATTTTAAATTTTAAAAAATTTCATAATTTTAAATATTAATGTGGACCAATAAAATTGAACTTTTATATCATATGTGGACATTCTTAGATGCATATAGCTTTTATTTTTTTTTAATAATAAATTTAGAAATCAAAGCTGGAATATCCCACACGAGGCAAATGATTATGGTCTCTCCTTGTTTTGAGGCTTACCGAATGTATTTGCATGCTGCTTGGTCAGCTAATTGTTACTTTTTTGGTTAACGTTAGGTTGTTAAAACCCCATCAGATGCCATGTTATTTTAAAATTCTTTCTCGGATACCTCAATCTTTGGCTTAATGACAGAACTTCTTTCTTTATTTTCAGTGCTTCGTTTTTTAAAAGTGTCATGATTTTGGTCTCGTCTCCTTGTTTTGAGGTTTACCGAATGTATGTGGATGCTGCTTGATCAGCTAATTGTTACCTTTGTGGTTAATTTTAGATTGTTAAAACTGTATCAGATGCCATGTTATTTCAAAAATCTTTCTCAAATACCTCAATCTCTTTCGTCTTAATGACGGAACCGCTTTCTCTATTTTCAGTGCTTTGTTTTTTAAAAGTGTCGAGTATTAATCACTTGACTTGTTTCTCGGATTGCTTGAAATTTATCATTTTTCTCAAATTCGGTGGCCAAGCTTTGGAGATTTTTCGGTCTCTTTTTTGATATTAAAGCGGCTTGTAATGGCTTTGTTTATATCTCGTTTCATTATATTTTTTGTAATTTAGCTAATAGTTAAACTTATAGTTTAGCCAAGTTGATTTTTCTACGTTGTAATGGCTATTTTTTTGTGAAACCTAACTCTTTTTTTTTTTTATATTTCAAATGGTTTTACGCACAGAAAAAAAAAACTTAAAATTTATTATAGTTATGTGACAAAAATTTGGATACTAATGTAAGAGTCTCTAAATATGTGTGTACACATCTAATTTAAATTTAAAATTTTCTATCTTAATATTATTTATTTTAATTTTTTATTATTAACAAAAAAAATTATATATAATTTCTTTATCTTTAATAATTTTTAAAAATAATAATGGAATTTGAAAAAAAAAATAATTTTCAATATTGAGGTGGACCAATAAAAAAATTATATAGAATTTTTTTATTTGGCAATAATTAGAATTTGTAAACTTTCTTAATTTCTTTATTCAGCAATAATATTATAATTTGTAAAGTTTCCTGATTTTGAATATTGATGTAGACTAATAAAATTACTTTTTAAAATCCTATGTGGACACCATCTAAAGAATATCTTTCTTTATTTTGAGTGCTTTGTTTTTCAAAAGTATCATGATATTAGTCTTTCCTCCTTGTTTTGAGGCTTACCGAATGTATTCAGATACTGTTTGGTCAGCTAATTGTTACTTTTGTGGTTAAAGTTATGTTGTTAAAACCCCATCAAATGTCATCTTATCTCAAAAATCTTCCTTAGATACCTGAGTCTCCTTCGTCTTAATGACATAACTTCTTTCTCATCAGTGCTTCGTTTTTCAAAAGTGTCGAGTACCAATCACTTGACATGTTTCTCGGATTGTTTAGAATTTATCATTTTTCTCGAATTTGGTGGTCAAGCTTTGGAGATTTTATGGTTTCTTATTTAAATATTATTTATTTTAGGTTTTTTATTATTAACAGAAATTTTATGTATAATTTCTTTACCTTTAATAATTTTTAAAACAATGATAGAATTTGAAAACTATTTAGTTTTCAATGTCGAGGTGGACCAATATAAAATTTATACAGAATTTTTTTATTCAGCAATAATATTAGAATTTATAAACTTTCTTAATTTCTTTATTCAGCAATAATATTAAAAATTTGTCAATTTTCCTTATTTTTGAATGCTGATGTAGACCAACTAAATTGCTATTTAAATCCTATGTGTACATCCTTAAAAACTTATAGCTTCAACTTTTATTAGTATAAGATAGTAAGCATACAAAGGGTATGCCCTTTGTAAAGATATATGTTTCATTTTTTTTGTTCTTTATATTGAATTTTTCTTTTTTTTGGTCTAACATCTATATTGAATTTTTCGCTGACATAATTTGGTTAACAAATTTTAATTTGAAAAACAACAAATAGTAGTAGTAGTTTTATCAAAAAGAAGAAAAAAAATAGTACTCTGTTTTCCTTTCGTCAAAAGCACATTTACCACTCTTTTATATCCTTAGTCCTTGGAACCAGAAACAGTTATGATTTCTGCATGCGAATAATGTTATTTGTTCAAATAAGAGAGAAGCTAGAAACACAATGTTGATGGATCCTATAATTATCAATAGATCCTTTGTTGTATATGACTTGACCCAACTACTTGTATATCTTTCCAAAACCCCAATTGACATAATCTTAGAACAATAGTACAAGGTTGATGTAACTTTGATACCATAGAAAATCTCAATACACAGTAGAAAGCAAGTTGTTTCATTGGCTCATGAATAGTCTCAGGGGCATATGAAATGGAAGAAAACATTACAGTGAACAAAAGAAAATGCATATAAGAAAAATCATAGCCTTTCATATCTTGTTGCATCTCCTCTTTTTTGTCTCATTTGAATCATGGGTTATACTCATAGCGGCAAGAACCATGACCTGTACATAAACATATCCGGATCAGATACAGATAGTTTATTAATCTGGAGTCAAGGGATTCAATTACAGAGAGAGAGAGAGAGAAAGCTTACTGGGGTCAAGCTCAGTGATCATGGCAGCACCTTTGAAGTAACAAGAACCACCTTTGTGCTTATAAGTTTGGTAATAACTGTTGAAGGCAAAGGAGGCATGATCCCTGATTGTGTTGGGCAAGAAGCAAGGCTGGTTTTGCTGCTGCATTTGGCTGCAGTCTGCTCCGCCTTTTGAGCAAGCCCAGTCTAAGGCTGCCTGCAACTCATCGTCTGGCGTTTGCTCATCCGCAATGCACCATTGTTCCGACTCTGCCTCTGTTTATACATACAACTTGCATAAGGCCAAAGGTAACATAGGTGCACAAGTGTGAATATTGCAGTGATATTTTTACCTGACTGTTGAGGAATTGTCATTGCTATCACAAGCGAAGCAAGAAGTATCCTTATCAAGAAAGTTGACATATTTCCCAAAAAGGCAATGAGTGGATTAGAGAGATTCAGATCTGATCTAGTTAGGAAATTTGAGAGCTACAAAAATGACTGCAACTTGAGCCCTTTATAGTAGTTATAAAGAATCAGGACTCACAACAGTTCAAGATCTATGATTTTTTTTTTTTACTTTAATGTGAACATGATGACTTGGGAATCTTGGTTTGCTTCAGATGCAATCATGTGCCAGATCTGCGTTTCACTAGTTTTGAGGAGGATTTTGTTCTGCTTCTGGAAGCTTCACAGAAACACAGACATCCTTTTTTTTTTTTTTTGAACAGCACACAGAGACATCCATACGCTTCCCATAAAGGACCATTACTATTAGTACACAACATGCAAGCCGTTTTTACAGTTCAAGAGAGGAGAGTTTGCGTTTATATGAATGAATATAATGGAGCTATACAACAAACTGACTATACAAGGAGAAAGATAATATCCTACAAGGGCAATGGTCTTTTAACTAGATTCAAAGAATCGTGCAACCGCTGTGTAGAGCTTTTCCTCTTCAAACGGTTTCGAGACATAACCATCCATTCCACATTTCATACATTCTTCGTTACTAGCTTGAATCACATCAGCTGTCATTGCTAAAATCGGGACGTGCCAGCTACTGAACTTACTGTACATTTCAACAGGAACTTCTTCAGAAGCTACTTTTTTGTTGGTCTCCCTCTCCAGATCACGGACTCTCCTCGTTGCTTCAAATCTGCACATACATGATAAAATCATCAGGGACTACATTCAAGAAATCAACAAGCCAAAAGGGTAAGATTGAAAAACAGTTTGGTACCCATCCATTTCAGGCATCTGGAGATCCATGAAGCATGCATCGAAGTTGTGAGGCGGCTTAAGCATTGCCAATGCAGCCTTGCCACTCTCAACACATGTAACAACAGCTCCATATTTCTTAAGCGCGCCTTCGGCTACTCTTCTGTTCACCAGGTTATCGTCCACAACAAGAATCCGTTTTTCTCTGAGCAAGTGTCCAAGATTGATTCGCTTTCTGATTGGTTGCCTCTTCTTGCCATTGACAAGTATTTCTTGCAAACAACATATCAAGACACTCATCCGAAGTGGCTTTATTAGCACCTCGTCAATGAAACCAGAAGACTTCATCTCACTGCGCTCAACAAGAGTTGCAGAGGTTGCCAAAAGTAGAATCTTTGGTGGTCTTGTAGAGGTTTCTTTGGTAGAGGTTAGCAACTCGTCAAGTATTGTAAAGTCTGTCTTGTTCCAAGCGTCTTTGTCGATTAGAACCATAGCCAAATTTCCTAATTTGCTGCAAAGATTCCGGAAAATAGAACTTTGAAGTTAAACAACTATAAGCCTAGCAAAGGATTACACATTTCATTTTCATATGAACACAAAGCAATGATCTTGGAAGAGTAAGCAAAACCAAAACTAAATGTATGTTAAAGTACCTGATACAAGTGCATGCCATTCTCAGACTTGAAACAATGTCTGCAGATATTCCCAATCTCCGAAGATGGTAACTTGTGACCTCGGCTCGGATTTTTCTGTTATCAATAACCAATGCCTTCATTCCTTTAAACTCCTGAATAGCTAGATCGAATCTCTCATACTTAGTTATAGTAAAATTCGTTTCTGCTCTCCCAAAAACTCCAGTAAATGAAAAAGTACTGCCTATCCCTGGCTCGCTCACAAACCCCATCTCTCCTTCCATGAGCTCAACCAAACGCTTGCTTATGCTCAAACCTATTCCTGTGCCACCATAGGTCCGCGATGTGGAACTATCTGCTTGCATAAAAGGAGTGAATATACGGCCTTGTGCATCCAAAGGTATGCCCACTCCTGTGTCCTCCACTGTAACTAGCAATTTGATTCTGCCAGAGTTTTGATCTCCAGTGCTGTCAAATGTCTTAAAATTCTTCCAGCTTCCCAATGCATTTACAGCAGGAAACCCACTAACCGTCTCCCCTGACTCACTGCATCCTAAAGCTACTCTTTGTTTTAGCACTGCATCTTTAATATTTACAGGCTCCCTCATCTCATCTGCAATGTGCACTGAGATAAATATGTGTCCCTTGTCCTGTGTGAACTGTTATTACAGAAACAATGTGAACTGTTATTACAGCAACAAGTGAGTAATAATAGTAGTAGAGAAGTATGTTGTTTTTGTAAGAAGTAAGCAATTAATTAAGTACCTTAATCGAGTTTCCAACCAGGTTAGTAATTATCTGCCGGAACCGACTCGGATCACCAACTACAACATCAGGAACTTGACCAGACACATAAACGGCCAACTGTAACAGGAAACCGACAATTCATTAAATATGAGATTTGTATGCAATTTGAAAACATAAGAAGCGGTTTCTATTATACCTCAATTCCTTTTTCATTTGCCTTGCCAGAGAGTAGAGAAGAAACATTATCAAGAACTAAACGCATATCAAAAGGCACATTTTCCAGCTCGAGCCTTCCTGATTCAATCTTAGCCTGATCAAGAACCTCATTGATTAGTGATATAAGATCTGTGCCACTGCCATGAGCAGTTTGCGCATAATCCATTTGTTTCGCATCAAGATCAGTGTCCATCAGCATTTTTAGCATTCCTGTAACACAACATGCTTAAACTTTTCAGCTGATTCTCCAGAGAGCATACAATGACACAGGATCAGTAAATAAAAAATGTACCTAGAACACCGTTCATTGGAGTCCGTATCTCATGAGAAACAGTTGCTAGGAACTGCATAAACAAGCTAGCATTTCAGTAACTTTAGAAAAGAAGCATTATATGACAAGCAACTCTAACAAAACAAAAGGTTTCAAGGTTTTGAGGCTATTTGATTCACCTGTGACTTTGCAATGTCAGCAGCCTCAGCACGAGCTTTCAGTTCCTTCATCTTCTGCCAGTCTTCTTCAACTATTGCAATTCGACTGATTGCGTCATGGAAGATATAACCAACCAGAAAAGTAATAATCAGAACTAAGCCTGACGATATTATCGCGGTCCACGGGATGGGAAGTTTATGCTTAAACCTGAAAATAAAAAAGGTCATTTTCATACTTCAGAGTGCAACGTATCTTACAGAGAGATCATTAGAGTAAGTGCTAACCTGCAGTGCATCTCATGATTCCTTGATGGATCACCAAAATCAAGGCTACTTATGTGTTGTTCACTTATATCCCCAGTTTCTGAGCCATACATTTTAATCAGATCTGAGGCGTTAGTTGTATCATAAACATCCACTACAATTGTCTGTTTGCTGGCAAGTTGGTGAAGAAGTTTCTCCACCAGAGATGGCATATCATATGATGCACCAAGGTACCTGTTCCATGTGTATCTTATTGAGATATTCTAGTACAGAGATCATAAAATTTTCACTATTTGATACATAGAACCATTTTACATCAGCACAACAATTTACGAAGAAAAGTAAAAGTAGTACCCAATAGTAGCATCAACACGTTGTTCTTCTGTAGCATTGTGCGGTAGGTTCGTATCATAGACAGCAAAGGTCAACACCACGCCGAGATGATTTGACTTCAGAAGCTTAAATGGAGATGTTAATACTCCTTTTCCTGATGCCCTTGCACGCAAGATGTTTTCACGGTCTTCCTGCAAAATAGTTAGACTTGTGAATTCTCTTTGATCATATTGGTTTTGGCAATTGGAAAAGAAACATTTTAGGCATTACTGACTTCTCCAGACATCATGTCGACCGATACAATATGAGAAACAGTTTCTTGAGCAAATATAACTGGCGCATATTCGTCTTGAATGGGTGCTGGGTCAAAATTCTCAGGAACACAATCTTGGACAGGTGTCTGGTCCTCAGTTTCCATTTTCTTTATTGTCCATCCATGCTCCTTTTCAAATTGCTCTCTTTTGGAGTGTGGGACTTTCAAAGCATACGCAACACCACTGGTGAGAGGCCTCTCAAAGTTTGTTCTCTCCGTATATTCACCAAAGGTTTTCTGTAAAATGTAAAAGAAGTTGAGGATTTAAACATCATCCATATGAGAACCTTGATATATGAAATGTATCAGCAGTAATAAAGCACATCACCTGATCAATGGCTGATGGAGTTTTACCATGGTGAAAAGTGGATACAAGAATAGACAAGGCGTGAACATGGTTCAGGCTAACATTGAACTGATCTTGTAACACACGGGCTCGTTCATCACACATGTTCTCTAAAGTTTCTCTCCTTTTCAATATGATCTTCTCATTGGTGTCCCAGAACCACCAAACAGACATGGAAACTCCTGCGATGACACCGAGGAGAAGGATGTTCTTCCTCCATTTTCCAGCCCCTCTAAAAGCGGTCTGAGGACGCTGCTTATGAGCTAAAGCCTCTTGCGGATTTACGTTTTCTTTTCTCTCAGTTGGTGCTCTAGAATGAGAAACAAACACCTTATGGCACACTAATACACCAAGGATTAGACACCACCATGTATTCCTCAAATAGGTTGACACATCCCAATTCAGTCCTTCGTCATGGTTTACAGGTTCTTTGGATTGCAGTAAACTCTACACACAACAAAAACATTCAAAACAAAGTTTTATTAGAACTAGATACCAAATTTGAAGGAATTTTCTTCACTCTGTGCTAGAATCGAATGTTATCTTTACCTGCTCAAGATTATCGCAGACGCGAGCTGTAGATGAAATATAGTGTTGTAAGCCTGATGGATCAAGATTCAAAGGAGCCCCTCCAGTCTCTTCTTTCTCGCAACGCATATTCAGGGCACATGTAATACCATAATTTTCCCACATTCCAGGGCTAGATTCCTTTCGACATTCAAATGATGTTACCTGCCACAAATGCAGAGAAATGGTAAAGTGGTTCCACATAGATGTCTTTTTCAAAGGAAAATCTTCTGTGCATTTGTAGTATATATAGCTCCCAAGAGCTCAAATTTTTTTTTGGTGTCAAAGCCAGTAAACAAAGTCAATTAAGATTCTTTTACCTGATCTGAATCATAGAACAAAGAGACCAAATCATGAATCTCACTCCTTGTGACGTTTTGATGTCTGTACAACACTCTAGCTTCTCCATCACAAGAACCTGTCTCCTCCTTCCGAGAGAACATCAGAAGAACAATTACCATAGAGACTGTTAAGCCACACAGAATCAAGAACAAGAGAGGCTTTTTAATCCATTTCCTGCCACCGCTTGATTCCTTTGCCTTCTTTGAAGTGAGATTCGAGAGTTCACAAGTTATAGACATATCTAATCTCAGATTCAGCTGAAGAAAAGCAGGGAAAATTCAGATCTCTCCGAACCCAGAAAGTAGGATTTGATCAGCAGAAGAACTACAATCTCCTGATGTTAAAGTTGAATTCTTGAAACCTCCCCAAGAAGAAGAAGAAGAAGAAGAAGAAGCTGTGACATGGTGGTCCGAAGCGGAAAGCTTTTTCTCTTACTGAAACCAATTAAGACGCAAGACGACAAGATGAGCCAAACCCAGTGGTTGTTGCAATGGGAAAACTTGGAGAAAGACATCGTTTCAGTAAAGAAGTGGAGAAAGAGATAAAGGACAAAGCTTTATCATCTTTCATGGTTTCAGGGTGAATGTGTAAAGCTCCTTTTTTCTATATTCATATGTGTGAGAAGCAAGAAGAGAAGACTTAAGCTGGTGTCCCTCATTAACCAACTGGACTCAATGATCAGACTTGGATAAAGAAGAGAATTATGAGAAATAAGGAAAAGAAAAAGAAAAAGTATGTGCACTTCTCTCTTCTTCTTTTTTAATTTACTCAATTTTGGATTTCCTTTTTGTTTTGTTTTTTTTTGTCTTTTGATAAGCACCATTTTAAAATTGGGGTTTTTGGGTCCATGATTATCTCATCATCTAGGTGGGGAAGGTGGTATTACAAACAGTTTATTTAATATAAAAAAAAATTGAAAATATAAAACAACCCAACTAGAACAAGAATAAATACCTTATTCTCCTGTAACCTACTCATTGTCATTTGCTCTTTCGTTCTTTAGGTAGTTCAGTATTTGTAAATTGTTTGATCAGCATAACTTAACATCTACTCTAAACATATGTATATCTTATTCTGTAATCTGTTTATGTATCTTTGTCTCCCAACCATATTCATTATTTATATTTATTCTAGTAAGAAACTCTTTTTAATAGATAGTAATTGTTTAGGGATTTGTGGGTCTAATCAATAGGGGCAAATCTCATGCACAAATAGCAAATTTGACAAATTCTTAGGATTCCGAAGACTCTCTTTTTTTTTCTTTGTTCGAATCCGAAGACTCACAAATATCCAAATCCAAGTTATCATAAAGAAAAGAAAAGACCATACGTTAATACATCAGAAATAGAAGAAAAAATCAATAAACAAAGAGGAAAAGGTGAAGTGGCGGCAATGTGGCATCAGAAGAAATAATGGATCAGTCGATTTGGAAACTTAAGTTGAAAACGAGTGAAAGGAAAATGGTTATTTGAAAATACAAGACCAAAAAGTGATCAAAAAGAAGATGAGACATAACAATTTTTCCAAGAAATACTTCATAACTTCAAATTTAAAGTTTAATAATTATTTGCATTGGATTTCTATAATTATACATCTCATTAATAATTTGATTAATTTTTGTACTATCATTTTAGTTCTAGAAATTTATGTCTAATAAAGAAAAATGCTCAATTTCAAGATCTTAATTTGTAATGTAATATATAATATATCAAGCTAAACCGGGTGATATTCAAATCTTGCAAAAAACAGTAACTAGTGAGACTGTTCAAGCTGTTGAGGAGGCTATCCAGGCAACTCCTCCAGTCATCGAAGTTGTATCTGATGTTCGCGCTTCTCTAAGCTAAATCGACTGTTGTGATAGCTCGGGAGGCAGGGGTAGAAAAGTTGGCGGGGAACAGGGATGTGCAGGAAGGGGGTGCTTCGCCTAGAAGCGTGGAGAGAACAGTGAATAGGCTGAAACAGGTCGAAGAGGCTGAGTGGGAAACTGCTAAATCCTCATCGAAGAGTAAGCAGAAAGGAAAACTGACGCAGGAAGCTGAGGAGGTGACCATATCCACACGTTTTAACTCTCTCTTGGAGAATGATGAGATGGAGACAGAGGAGGAGGTAGTGGATGACGCAGTGGTGGAAGATTTGGATAATGTGGATGCGAAGGAGAGTCAGGCTGTGGAGTCGACTCTGAACGAATCGACGCAGGCAGTTGTACAAGGTGGGGGTTGAATTTCTCTTCCAAGAGGGTCAAAATCGTCCCACAAGTTTGTCCAACAGGTCCCGAAACAGAGTAAGGCCCTCTCCCTTGGGAGCTCGGGTAAAAAAAGGAGGAGGAACTGTTACGAAATGAACCTCCTTTTACTCTCGCCTTTAACTCACACCACTCTCGAAAACTTTCGTGCCTTGTCACTCGTTTGTTTATTTGAGAAACACAGAAAAAAGGAGAGCAGAGCAAAACAGAGAAAGGACACAAGAGTTTGTTAACCCGGTTCAACCTATCGGTGTGATAGAGTCTACATCCGGGGCCGGATTCAATCCAGGCGCTTTATAGATCGGAGACGAATGCTCAAGAGAGCTACAAGAGATTACAGGTCTAGTATCTCTCTATTACCACGTTCCTTGGGATAGAGATGAGCTGAGTTTTTTTTTTTTTTTATACTCACGTAAAGCTAATACTCTGTCGCGATCAGAGTCTTTGCCACCTTCCCTTCTATCTCCAAAACGCAGCACTTTAGTTTTTAAATCATACCAGCTGAAGATTTGACTTAACCAGCTCATCCAATCTCGGTTCAAACATCAAACCAATGTCTGATTATGAAATTAGAATCACCGCCAACATTCTCCACCTTGATTCCAATTTCATCTTCTTTCTATAAAACACACTAACTTCGGATTTAACCTCCGGCGAGCGATGAGTTTATCATCCACAGTGAACCAGCCTCAGGTGCTCTAAGGCAGATTCGAACTTCTTCACAGGAATACTCTTGGTTAGAATATCTGCAGGGTTCCTTGAGGTGTGAATCTTGTGAACTTCTACCTCCCCATGTTCAATAATATCTCGAATGAAATGATATTTCTGTGCAACATGCTTTGTTCTTTCATGGAATGTGTTGTTCTTAGACAAACATATTGCTGATTGAGAATCACACCAGATCAGAGCCTTTTCTTCGGTAAAACCCATATCACCAATTAGGCCTTTGATCCATAGAGCTTCCTTGACTGCTTCTGAAAGAGCGATGTATTCGGCCTCTGTGGTTGACAATGCCACAACTGGTTGCAGGCAAGACCTCCAGCTGATGGTATTCCCTCCTACTGTGAATACATAACCACTAATAGACCTTCTTTTATCAAGATCTGCACCGAAATCTGAGTCACAATAGCCCTGAACACTGAACTCGTCATTTCTTGTGAAAACTAAGTTCAACTCTGCTGATCCTCTTATATACCGCAGCAACCACTTAACCGCTTCCCAGTGTATACTTCCCGGCTTGCTCATAAACCTGCTGATTAATCCAATAGCATAAGCCATATCTGGTCTTGTACCAACCATTGCATACATGATGCTTCCCACAGCACTAGAATAAGGAAACCGATCTGTATCAATACACTCTGAAGCTTCACGAACTGCAGACAGTTTAAAATGTCCACCAATCGGTGTATTAACCGTCTTTGCCTCACTCATTTTGAACTTCTGCACTACCTTCTTCAAATAGCTGGATTGAGACAGATACAACACCCCTTCCTTTCTGTCTCGCTTAATATCTATCCCCAAGATCCGACTGGCTGCACCCATATCCTTCATTTCGAATTCAGAACTCATTATCTTCTTGAGTTTATCGATCTCTGCCATCTCCTTAGCAGCCAATAACATATCATCTACATACAGTAAAAGATACACAAATCCCACTTCAACTTTCTTTACGTAAACACAAGAATCATGACCACTTCTATGGAACTTCTGACTTATCATGAACTGATTAAACCTCTTATTCCACATTCTCGGTGACTGCTTCAGACCATAAAGAGATTTCCTCAGTAAACAGACCTGATCTTTGTCCTGATCAACTTTGAAGCCTTCAGGTTGTTCCATATACAGTTCTTGTTCCAAATTTCCATGAAGGAAGGCTGTTTTAACATCCATCTGTTCCAACTCCAGATCTTGATTTACCACTGCAGACATTAGGATTCTTATGGAAACATGTTTTACAACAGGGGCGAATATCTCTTGGTAATTGATGCCCTCTCTTTGTGTAAAACCTCTTGCTACCAATCTGGCCTTGTATCTCTCAGGTTCCACTCCAGGTATACCAGGCTTCTTCTTGTAGAGCCACCTGCAACCAATGACTTTCTTTCCCACTGGTCTATCAACAACATCCCAGGTTTTGTTCTTAGACAGAGACGACATCTCTTCCTCCATCGAACCATCCCACATGAGCCATTCTTCAGAATTCTTGGCTTCATGATAACATTGTGGTTCTTCCAGGTAGAGACTTTCAGCTGTAATCAGTGCAAATGCCGTCAGACTTGAGTCTGAGAATCTCGATGGTGGAACAATAGTTCTTCGTGATCGATCTCGAGCTAACTGATAGCCAGCCAGATCAACTTCAACCTCTGGATTCTGTTCTACCATTTCCTCCTCAGAATCACTTGAATTGTCTTCTGTAACTCCACCTTGAACAAAATCACCTGTTTCTGGTTGTTCAGGTTGTTGTTGTTCCTCTGAGCTTGTCTTAGCCACAATCTCAATACTTCGAGTTCCACTAGACTGACCAATCTCCTGATCCTGTATAGGTCCTTGCTCATTTGTAGATTTTAAATCCTTGTACACCTGATCTTCATGGAACATCACATTTCTGCTTATTACACTCTTTTCAGAATCCAATAACCAGACCTTGTACCCTTTAGTTCCTTGGGGATATCCCAAGAAAACTCCTTTCAAAGCTCTTGGCTTTAGCTTTCCTTGATCATGATGAACATATGCAATCGAACCAAATCTCCTCAGGTGTTTATATCCAGGTTTTCGATTTAGCCATAATTCTTCTGGAACATTATGATCAACGGCTGAGCAGGGTGATCTATTGATCAAATAAGAGGCTGTCGATGCTGCTTCAGCCCAAAACTCCTCACCAAGCCCTGATTCAACCAACATACATCTGACCTTTTCCATAACAGTTCGATTCATCCGCTCAGCAACACCGTTTTGCTGTGGCGTGTAGGTACAAGTTCGATGTCTCTCCACTCCATGTTCTCTGCAGTACTCATCAAACCTTGCATTGCAGAACTCCAAACCATTATCTGTCCTTAGAACCTTTACCGTCTTGTTCATTTGTCTTTCAACCAATTCTTTCCACTCTCTGAACTGATCAAAGGTTTCGTCTTTAGTCTTCAGGAATAGCAGCCACACCTTTCTAGTTTTGTCATCAATAATCGATAAGAAGTATTGTTTCCCTGACAAAGATGGTGTGACACTTGGGGAACCCCACAGATCAGCATGTATATATCCAAGAATGTCTTCAGTATTATGTCTTCCCACATTAAAACTGAGCTTCTTGATCTTTCCCATCACACAATGTTCACAGAATCCCAGCTCTTTCACCTCACCTCTGTCTAGTAACCCTTTTTCAGCCAAAACTTTGAGATTATTTAGGCTCAAGTGCCCGAGTCTGCTGTGCCACAGGGACGTTTTATCACTCTTCTTCTTCTCGACATTGCAGGTTTCAGATAAAACGGTCTCCCCATCAAGTAAGTACAGACCATTGATTAGATTTCCCCGGAGTGCAGTCACATTGTTCTTGTAATACCTTACTTTACCACCTCCACCTTCATGGTTGTATCCAAGTTTGTCGAGAGTTCCAGTAGAGATGAGGTTTCTCCTCAAGTTAGGTACATATCTGACGTTGTGAAGTATTTTAATTGATCCACCGTGTGTGTTTATCCTGATTGACCCTTGCCCTTGTGATTGAACGGTATGATCATCACCCAACAAGATAGTTGTGCCTCCATTATCATGTAGATCAACAAACCAGTCTCTACGAGATGTCATATGGAAAGTGCAACCTGAATCCAAAACCCACACATCCTTTGCTTTATGATCATCCATACTCAACGCTTCAGAATAAACCAACTGCTCGGTTATAACACCTGCTTCCCCAGGTCCATCATTTCCATACTTCTTCTTTCTGGCATAACAATCTTTCTTTAAATGGCCCTCTTTCTTACAAAACCAACAAGTAGCCTTTGTCTTTGATTTTGACCTACTCCGACCTTTCTCAGTTGAGTCCTTTGAACTCCTCGTAGTAGATCACCCTCTTTCCTTTGTGTACAAGCTTGATGCAGGGGTTTTATAATCTTGCGTAGCTTCAAGAATCTCTCTTTCCCTTGATCTAACAGCAGAAACCACTTCTTCTAAGGTCAGAGAATTTCTTCCATACTTGAGAGTATGCTTTAACTGATCATAGTTTGCAGACAGAGATGTTAGAAACAAAATAGCTTGGACTTCATCAGAGACTTTCACCTCAAGGCTGCCCAGTTCTGCGACAATCTTAAGGAAGTCATCAACATTCTCATCCGCACTTTTGCTCTCATTCATCTTGAACGTGTAAAACTTCAACTGCAGATGAATACGATTTGGCAAAGTGCTTTCCATGTACAGTCGGTTTAACAGCGACCACATCTCTGCAGCTGTGATGCAGTGTTCGATTTTCCTCAGCACTTGATCACCCACACTTGCTATAATCATACCCATGGCCTTTTCAGACTTCTCTATCTTTGCAGGGTCAGGAACGATCTTTGTAAGAGGCTCTGACGTTGCCTTCTCATCACCCACAGCTGGTTGCTTTTCTTCACTCCTCGTGAGGGGTACTACCATTTCCAGCTGATGGTCCGTGATGATGTCCTTCAAACCATGAATGCGAAAATGGGACATCATCCTTGTCTTCCACATAGAGAAATCTCCAGAACCGTCGAACCTGTCGACATCCACCCTGGAACTCGCCAAGAGCTCCTTAGCCATCTTATAAAGACTGAAAGATGACAACTTTCTCAGCAAACAACCTCAAGTTTACACCAAAGCAAGGAACTTTTACAAAGTTCGATGCTTTATCACCAAAACTTGACAAAGCTTAAAACTTTACTCCGGATCTCCACTAAAGCTTGAACCTTTTTAGCGTTTTTCGACCAAAGGTTGAAACTTTCGTGATTTTCTTCGACAAAGCTTGAACTTTTCACCAAGTTCCAAACTTTCTTCAAGAACCTGTCTCTGATACCACTTGTTACGAAATGAACCTCCTTTTACTCTCGCCTTTAACTCACACCACTCTCGAAAACTTTCGTGCCTTGTCACTCGTTTGTTTATTTGAGAAACACAGAAAAAAGGAGAGCAGAGCAAAACAGAGAAAGGACACAAGAGTTTGTTAACCCGATTCAACCTATCGGTGTGATAGAGTCTACATCCGGGGCCGGATTCAATCCAGGCGCTTTATAGATCGGAGACGAATGCTCAAGAGAGCTACAAGAGATTACAGGTCTAGTATCTCTCTATTACCACGTTCCTTGGGATAGAGATGAGCTGAGTTTTTTTTTTTTTTTATACTCACGTAAAGCTAATACTCTGTCGCGATCAGAGTCTTTGCCACCTTCCCTTCTATCTCCAAAACGCAGCACTTTAGTTTTTAAATCATACCAGCTGAAGATTTGACTTAACCAGCTCATCCAATCTCGGTTCAAACATCAAACCAATGTCTGATTATGAAATTAGAATCACCGCCAACAGGAACACCAAAAAAAAAGTGGTTTTTGCTGGAATATAAGAGGTTTCAATAAAAAAAGAAAACAGAAAATTGTGAAGAACTGGTGTGGTGAGAATAATTTCTTATTTGGAGGTTTGCTGGAAACACGAGTTAAGGAGAATAAGGCAAAAGAGATAGTTGCAGAGATATTTCGGGGATGGTCGTTTATGGCGAATTACGAACATCATCGTCTGGGTCGAATTTGGATTGTCTGGTGCGACTCTGTTCGTATCACGCATGTGTTCAAAGGTAGTCAACTAATTACTGTGTTGGTGAAATTGCAAGACATAGAAGAGGAGTTTCTGTGTTCATTTGTGTATGGATCGAATTTTATGGAGGAGAGGAAGCTGTTGTGGGAGGAGCTTCGATCGCGCGCATTCCGAATCTCCAATCTTTAGTAGGTTAAGATGGATGATTCTAGGTGACTTTAATGAGACATTGTCAGGGGATGAACATTCGGTGGTGGGCTCGATGGTCACACCTGGAATGGTGGAGTTTCAGAACCTGACTCGAGATGGGGCTCTCAGTGATCTAGGCTATCATGGACCTCTATATACCTGGTGTACCAAGAGGACTGAGGGGTTGGTGTGCAAAAAGTTGGATCGGGTGTTGGTGAATGATCATTGGATGCAAAAGTTCCCGGCTTCGTACTGCGTTTTTGAAGCGGGCTGGGGGGGGGGGTGGGGGGCTGTTCAGATCATCTAAGGGATCGGTTTCTTTTGACGGAGGATCAGATTAAACCGAAGCGACCGTTCAAGTTTTCAAATGGGATTACAATGCTACCGCAGTACCAAGAGGAACTGAGGAGCTATTGGGATGAAACATTGCCTCTGTTTGAATCTACATCTGCTCTGTTTTGGTTTGCTAAGAAGCTTAAGAATCTTAAGCTGATTATAAGACAGGGATCTCAGGAGGCTTTAAGTGGTATCTCTGAACGAGTTCAACTGAATTTTCAGGATCTTTGTGCCAAGCAAGAAACAAATTTAAATTTCCCATCAGAACAGGCTCAGCTGGATGAGACTGAAGCTTTCGAAAGATGGGAATCTGCTGCAAATATTGAAGAGCGATATCTTTATCAAAAGTCTAAACTGAACTGGATGAATGTGGGAGACAAAAATACAAAGATATACAATCGAGCAGTACAACTGAGAGCTAACAAGAATGGAATTCAGGAGTTGCAGGATGAGAATGGTTCGTTGATTACGGGGAGTACTGCTATTAAGGAGCTGGCGGTGAATCATTTTACCTCTTTTCTTAATTACGTTCCAGAGGACTTAAGGGAAACAGATGTGAGGGAAATCAAAGATTCGTTGGACTTTCGGTGCTCTGTTGATGACCAACAAAGCCTCGTCTTGGATGTTTCTGAAGAGGAGATAAAAAGGGTGCTTTTTGGTAGGGGTGGGCATTCGGATACTCGGATCGGGTTCGGGTCGGGTAATCCGGATTTTGGGATTTTCGGATTTGCGAAATTAGTTACCGATCGGTTCTTTAAAAATAACGGATCGGATTCGGTTCGGATTCGGTTTGGTTTGGATTTTTAAATTAAGAACCGAAATCTTTCGGTATTTGATCGGATCCAGAACTTAACTAATCCAAAAAACCCGAAATGATTCAAAATATTTAAAAAATCCGAACAACCCAAAGTATCTGTCCGTTTATAATCCTCCCTGCTTTGTCAAACCAAAAATCTAAGCCAAAAAATCATCCATGTGTTCAAAACTTCATATAAAAAGAAGAAAATTCAAAAAACCAAACAAGTTTAACCAAGTTTACATGTTTTGTTCTTGCTCACAAATCCATGTGTTCACAAAATTGAAATAAAACCATAACAATGAAAGGAAAAAACCAGTTTCTTCTTATCCAAGTCTGAGTAGAAACCTTCGGTATCAGTTCCAACCTAAACATTTAGATAACAACAATCAGCAGCCGATTATAAAAAAATATTACCACCACTAAGAATTGTAACATTTGAGCTACTAAATTTACCTCACAATCCAAGTCTTGAAGATCAAGAGACCTTGTTCCTGGGTCTTCTAATTCAAGTTGAGTCGAGTATTGGACTCTGCAAAATCTGTTAAAGAGTTAAACAAGGTAAAAAAGAATATGCAAACAAGGTAAAAGAGAATGTTAACAAAACAAATACCTTTTTCAAGCTGGTCAAGTTGTTCAATCTCAGCAAGCATTTGTGCATTTGTAACAAATGTTCTCTCACTTAACTTAATCTCTGCTTTCATCCATTGCTCACAACACATCAAGACCTCAATCATATAATGAGTTAAACAACTCCTATATGGATCTATGATTCGGCCACTAGTACTAAAAGCACTTTCTGAAGCAACTGAAGATACTTGCATAGCTAGAACATCTCTAGCTATTTCAGATAATATAGGGAACTTACCACTGTTGACTTTCCAATATGACAAAACATCATACTCGGTTCCAGACAAAGAGCTTTTCTTTTCAGTTTTTTCCTTCAGGTATATATCTAGCTCATCTATTACATCTTCAACTCCTATTTCATCAACCATTTCCTGATACACATTGTCCATCCTTTCATATCCGAAATCATCATCAAGGAAATCCATGTGGTCCTCATTATCCACTGCAACATGATCGTGACCACTAGAAGAGGATGCCTGAGTTGAGAGAGATGATGGCACAGGTGTTTCTTTCTTAAGCCGAGTACTATACTCAGTCATTAGAGATCTCATAACATCATAGACTGATTGATACAACCCCTTAGATTCTGCAGTGTCCCCACCGTAAATCCTTTCAAAACAAATCTTAGCAAACTGCATTTTCTTGGTCGGATCTAAGATACTAGCTACTATAACCATCTTATTGATGTTTTTCATTCCATCCCAGTACTTATCAAATTTAGCAAGCATCTCCTGAGCCTTAACCTTCATTTCGAAGTCCATACCGTAGGTTATTTTCATCAAATTTCTCTGTATAGTCACTATCTCACCATAGCACTTATATGAGCAAATAGATGTTGATGCTGAGACAACCAAAGTGGAGTTGTAGAAAATGATTAGAAACCTTACTAACCTCTCCACTGAATTCCAATCCGTTGATAAAGGTGGTCCAATCCTCTTTGCTCCACTCTCTAATTCCATAAAGAAATCAGTATACAGCTTATCTTCACGTTCCATTCTATCAAAAGCAACTCTGAACTTAATAGCCTGTTGTAGCATAAGATATGTTGAATTCCACCTTGTCCTGACATCCAAAGGCAAGCTCCCCTTCGTGATCTTTCCTGAGAGAACCCTAAGCTCAAACGAATTTAATCGAGTAGTTGAAGACCTCACATACTGAACTGCATTCCTAATCGCAGCAACCTTATCTCCCAAATCATCTAAACCCTCCTGCACAATCAAGTTGATTATATGTGCAGCACATCTCATATGCATGAATTCTCCATCTAAAACCAGTGCCTCATTGTGAAGTAAGCTGAATTCCTTCTGAAATCTTCTGAGAGCAGATGTGTTGGCCGTCGCATTGTCGACTGTGATAGTGAATATCTTCTCTATTCCCCATTCAGCCATACACTCAAGAAGAACATCAGCTATTGTCTTACCTTTATGATCTATGACGTGTTTAAACCCAATGATCAGCTTCTTCAGCTCCCAATTTGTATCAATAAAATGCACTGTAACCACCATATAACTCGCACCAGTAGGCTGAGCTTTCCAAATGTCAGTTGTGAGAGACACTCTTTGCTTAGAAGTTGCAATCAAATTCTTCAGAGCTGCTCTCCTTTGCACATACATTTCCACGATCTCTCTTGTAGCGGTTCTTCTAGAATGAGGTTCGTAGAGATTAACCTTGTTGCAGAAGTATTTCCAAGCTAAACTTTCAACGAAAGCAAGTGGCAATTCTGCCAACACTAACAACTCATTTGTAGCTTCTTTGAATACAGCCTTTGAAACTCTTGCTTCTGCCAAATGCCCATCATTAGTAATGATCTGTGCACCCTTAGCCTTAGCTAGTTTCCACGCCAAGTACTTCTTGCAGCACTTCAAATGGTTTTGCAAGTTTGATGTCCCTTGTGATGATGCACAACTGAAATCTCTCAGACAATGGTTGCATCTGCATTTGTCACGGTTGTCTGGTGCTCTCGTATAGTGTTCCCATACCGGAGATCTTGTACTTGGTGGTCTCTTTGCAGCTGATGGCTTGGAACTAGCACTCGAGCAATTCTTCCTTTTGTGTGGATTTGTTGGGATTTCTTGAGTTCCTTCTGCCCCATCATTTTCGTCAATGTTAATCTCCTCTGGGTTTGATGAAGAATCCATCTACACATGCAAAATAAAATTGTCAACAGTTTGAACAAGTAAGTTTTCTTGTTGAAAACTATCGAGTTAAGATAATCAATCAAACTATCCATTTCATACTCAGTTTTGGTTTATTTACTCAGCTATATTATAGTCAGCTATACTTATAGTCACTTTTCGATATTTTTTCCCTTGTAATATAGTTAACTATGTAATATAGTTAACTATGTCATGAAAACTGATTATAAGTATAAGTATAGCTGACTTATGAGACATTAAAGTTAACTATACTACATAACTAAATAACAGATGAAAATCGCTGTTGATTACTTAGACTCTGATTTTAAATAACTATTTCTAAATAATCTGATTGTAACTAGCTATTTCTTGTTGGAACTTTGTAAGCTGGTTGATCAAGCTTTAACAAATGGAGTTAAAGTCGCTGTGTGCAACACTTCAGATGAGAAGGCGGTATGATCAATCAGGTTCTACTACTTCAGTTTTCAAGGCATAATAATCTTCACCATGCATATATATATATTATCAGTATCATGTCTCTATGCGTTTTCTTTAAGAAGACTAAAGCAGTTGAGTTATTAACAATAATGTTCTCAATATGCAAAACTGTTTTAACTTTGAAATATTTTGATAAGAAAAATGAGAATCACAAAAGGAGACAATGAAATCGAACTCACATAATCAAAATTAAGAGTCATTGAAATCACAATCGACGAGAAAGACAATTCAATCTAGAAGACCCAATAAGCACATGATCTTAACAAGTTGTTTCAAATCGAAATACTGTAAACACATACCTTTGAACGATTTCTTGAAGTCGCTGAAAGAGGAGACGGCGAACGGTTTCGATTTAGGGTATCCAGTTTGTCAATTTAGGTTTTCGGAAGCTATATCTTAGCAGGGGAGTAGAAATCGGAAGCTCAATATGCAGAATCCCGCAAAAAAAGAATGTAGTTTCCAAAAGAAAATTCGGATATGTTCGGATATCAGTTTGGATAACGGATCAGATCGGGTAAAAACCGATATCCGAAATTTAGAAAAAATAGATCCAAACGGGTATTTTAAAAAGTTAGGATCGGATCTTTTCGGATTTTTTCGGGTCGGTACCGGATCGGTTTTTCGGATCCGGATTTTTTGCCCACCCCTACTTTTTGGTATGGCTGCGAATAAATCGCCTGGACCTGATGGATTTATGACAGAATTTTTCAAAGAAGGATGGTCAGTCATGGGTAATGATTTGGTGGTTGCTATATCATCGTTCTTTGCAAAGGGTTTTCTACCGAAGGGGATTAATTCAACAATTCTTGCTTTAATCCCAAAGAAAGAAGGAGCAGTTCTCATGAAAGATTACAAGCCCATAACGTGCTGTAATGTCATCTATAAGATCATTTCGAAGATTCTCGCGAATCGTTTGAAAGCGATCTTACCTCGATTCATCAGTCCAAACCAATCAGCTTTCGTCCAAAATCGATTACTGATTGAAAACCTACTTCTGGCTTCTGAGCTTGTATCTGGGTATCATTTGGAATCGATCTCATCCAGATGTGCCTTGAAGATCGATGTGTCAAAGGCGTTTGATTCAGTTAATTGGGGTTTTTATTGACGATCTTAGAGGCGCTGGACTTTCCGTCGCAGTTTATTCATTGGGTTAAGCTCTACATCTCTACTGCTTCTTTTTCGGTTCAGGTTAATGGCGAGTTAGCTGGGTATTTTGGGAGCTCTAGAGGCCTGCGATAAGGCTGCTCTCTATCCCCATATCTCTTTGTTATTTGCATGAACATCTTATCATTGATGTTAGATAAAGCGGCGGCCCAAAGGAGATTTGGGTTTCATCCTAAGTGTGCAAGTTTACAGCTGACGCACTTGTGTTTTGCAGACGATCTAATGATATTCACTGACGGGAAACTAAGTTGTTTGGAGGGAATTATCGGGGTGTTTGATGAGTTCTCAAAGATGTCTGGATTAAGGATAAGTTTGGAGAAATCTACAGCGTATCTTGTTGGTGTCTCAGATTCAGTTAAAGCTAGTATTGCACAACGCTTTGCTTTTGCATTTGAGAGTCTTCCAGTTCGTTATCTTGGCTTGCCATTGTTAACAAAAAAAGATGAGATCTCTGGACTATTCACCACTGTTAGATCGCATAATGGGGCGGTTTAATACTTGGACAGCTCGCGCTCTAACATTCTCTGGGCGACTACAGCTGCTCTCTTCGGTTATAGCTAGCTTAACCAATTTCTGGATGTCAGGCTTCAGGTTGCCGAATGGATGTATTGATGAAATCGAAAGCCTTTGCTCTGCTTTCTTATGGTCAGGTCCGGAGCTGAATAGACGAAAAGCTAAGCTTGCTTGGAAGGATGTGTGTAAGCCGAAAAGCGAAGGAGGACTTGGTCTGAAAAACCTTCGAGAAGTAAACGATGTTTGCATATTAAAGCTGGTATGGAGGATCATTACGGAGAAGGATTCTTTATGGGTGTGTTGGACACGGCACAATCTTATGAGAGGTTCGTCAATATGGTTATGTCCAGAACCTCCTGCTCATACGCCTGGATCATGGACCTGGAAGCAAATATTAAAAGCCCGACATCTAGCTGCAGATTTCCTTGAGGTTGAAATTGGGAATGGACGAAATGCTTTATTCTGGAAGGATAAGTGGTCCCCGTTGGGTATTCTTTTGGATTGAATTGGGGTTCGTGGGTATTTGGATCTTGGGATTAGGAGAGATGCAACGGTTGAGGATGTTATTCTTCGCCATAGAAGGAGAAGACGCAGACAACAGGTTCTAAACTTGGTTGAAGATGAGATAGACAAAGTCAGAATGAGATACAGAGTTGAAGCAGAGGATGTGTTTCTCTGGAAAACAAAGTCGCAGACGTCTAGAAGCACTTTTAATACAAAGAGTACAAGAGAATTAATCAGGGAATCGGCTCCGAAGGTCCCATGGGCACGAAGCATCTGGTTCGCGCATTAGTGCCCAAAATATGCCTTCATATCCTGGCTTGCTCAGATCAATCGTCTCGCAACAGGGGACAAGCTTCATGTTTGGTTCCCGGGAGCGAACACAGCCTGCAGTTTCTGCAATCAAGCGATGGAAACACGTGACCATATGTTTTTCGCCTGTTCTTTCTCGAAAAGAATCTGGACAAACTTAGCACAAAGGGTCTTTTTGCAAGATTTCTCTACGAACTGGAACGACATTGTGGACTTCCTTTCTCTTTCGACGCTGACTGGGTTGAAAGGATTTATTACTCGCTATCTCTTCCAAACCGCTATCTATGTGCTATGACAGAAGACATGGGTCTTCACCATCCCCAGCGCCAAAACTCATCAGGTTTATTGACAAGGATGTTCGAAACCGCTTCAGCTCGATTAGGATTCTGGGTGACAGGAAATATGAGGACGGACTACAACTCAAGTTCTCTGCAAGACCAATCCGCTAATCATATACCTGGTTACATTAATGTGTTATAAATTCTGCTCTCTTTCTTTTAAAAGCTCGCATTTCTTGATGTAGAAAATGTTTTTTTCTTTTTGAATACAATTTAACATTCATTTAAAAAAAATGTAATATATAATATAATAGTTAAACAGAGAGTGATTGACAAATCACCAATTAAAATCAAATCAAAATTAACATGTGTTCAACTATTAATGTATATAAAAACTATTTAATTTAAATTTAATTTTATTAAAAATCAGTAAATCATACACATAAAATAAGTGAATTTTAAATTTAATTTAGAACTATCATAAACATATTAATATCAAATTCGAGTTTTAGTGTGTCTTTTCATTTTTTGGTTGATTTAATCGTAATTTACGAATTGACAATACCAGTAGAAAAAATAATATAAAGTCTTTTAAACATGGGAGGATTACTACACTAACCTTAGAAAGTATCTATATTATTTGTTTGGCGCACTTTTATTTTTTTTACAAAACTAACCTAGCATACCCAAAATACCCTTTTTGCCTTTGTTAAAAAAAACTAATTACGAAAATGCCATTACTTTTTTAATGCCACATAGGCAGATTATAGCGCTGAAAATTTGATAAGTCTACCAGGCTTTGACGGTAGACTTATCAAATTTTGGTCAACGCAAAAAATTTTTCGGTAAAGTTATTAAGTCGATGGTAGATTTATTCGAGAGTTGGTAGAGTTTACAAATGTTGGTAGACTTATCTTGGTAGAGTTTTGACGATGAGAGGTAGATTTATTATGTTTCGGTAGATTTGTTGTTATGAATGGTAGACTTGTCAAAAGTGTTGGTAGACTTGTTAAAGAAAGCGTTGACTTTCTCGCATAGTTGACTTTCTCGGTAGATTTATTGACAATGAAGTAGATTTATTTTCTGAGTTGGTAGACTTATGTCCTTTGGCAGTAGATTTATGTGTCAATACGTGATGGTAGATATATCTGTTTTATGGTAGAGTTATATCTTGTTGGTAGATTTTTCGCTTTTGTGGTAGAGATGTTTGTTATGTGGTAGATTTAAATTCAAGTAAAATTCATTCCAATGAGTGGTAGATTATTTGTTACATGAGGTAGACTTACAGAATGTTGGTAGATTTATTTGTTTTGTGGTAGATATGTTTGTTTTGTGGTAGATTTAAATTCAAGTAAAATTTATTCCGGTGAGTGGTAGATTATTTGTTACATGAGGTAGACTTACAAAATATTGGTAGATATGTTTGTTTGTTTGGTAGAGTTTATGTAATCTGGTAGAGTTATCGTACGTATGGTAGACTTCTTAAAATAATCATGTGGTAGATTAATTAAGTTTGATATTTACAAAGATAACCTCGATCTGGTAGACATATGAGGTGCTTATGGTAGACTTGTATATATGGTAGAGTTATTTTTCATGCTTGAGGTAGACTTAGTTGTTAAGGTTTGGCAGACATTTGACTTTATAGATTGAAATTACTTTTTTGTCCTAAAAGTATTGTCCTATCTACGAAAAACCCCGAGGTGTGGTAGACTTGTTTTGAAGTGTCGTATGTTAAACAAGTTTTGTACATATGGTAGACTTGTTCCATGGTTATATTTGAGTTGGTTTTGTTACCATTAACGTTTTCTTTGCATGAGTTTGCTAAGATTATGTTGGTTAACTGTGATTCGATCACATATGATTATTGGTATTTACGATTTAGATGCCATAATCAATGGTCAAAAATTTCTAACATGAATATTTTTTCTATGATATATATTTTTTCTAAGATAACTTTGCTTTTCATATTAACTTTGAACATATATATCATATCTGTAATAACCATCTCTTAACTTATGATTTTTTTATTTTTATTTTTGAATATTTGTTACATTTAACTCTATTTACATAAACTCTTACAACATCACAATGTCAAATGATTTTAGTCATGTGTTTTGATTAAAATTTGAAAGTAAAGAAATAAATTAAATTGAATAATAACATTACTAGCAAATATGGTAAAAATGTGAAAATGTCTGGGTCAATGTTTTACGACAAATATAATTTGAAAACAACAATATTATCATTTAAAATCTAATTATCATTTTTACAAATTCAAAATACAGATATACTATCAATTTAATAATAAATCTACCATTATTTCGAAACAAATCTACTAAATGCAAATCTACAATTCATAGTAAAACATGTCGGATCGATGCTGGATATCCCATCAAAGATTTGTTCACCATGGCAAAACCCATAATCTGTCAGAAAAAAATAAACAAATACTGTCATTCGTATATTAAATTCAAATATATACGACTGATAAATCTACCATAAATAACTAATAAATCTACCAAACACAAATCATTTTTCAAATAAGTTACCATTAAATGACTAATAAATCTACCAAACCACATCGTTTTACAAATAAGTCTATCATTAGATGACTAATAAATCTACCAAATGACATCGTTTTTACTCTAAAATAATTTTACCATCAAATAACTAATAAATCTACCAAACCATATTTCGTTTTCTAAATATCTACCATCAAATAACTAATAATCTACCAAACTACATATCGTTTTTCAAAAAAATCTACCATCACATATTATGAACTTTACAACAAAAAAATACAATAAATCTACCAAACTACTTATCGTTTTCCAAATATATCTACCAAACTTACATGAAACAAAAAAAATTAGGGTTGCGGGTTTTACAGAAAAAAACTTACGCCGCCGTCAACCTCCGGGACACCACCATTTCTTCGAAACAATATCTGTCCAGTGCGGTTGTGCGCGATGCGGCGAGAACGCCGCTTAAGAGTCGTGCCAATATTTCCGAGATCTCTAACACCAACAGTAAAACTCCTCCTCCGCCAAACAGAAAGTAGAAGACGAAGGGAAAGAGGAAGACGAAGAAGAAAGAAGAAAAAATAAGAAAAATGAGGATATATGAGAAAAAAAACAAACCTGAACAAGTTTCTGAACGGCGATTGAGACAAGATCTGTGTGGATCTGTGAAACAAAAGGAAAGCTGTGAAGAGAAAGCTGCGAAAAAAGGGAGGTTGTCATGTTATGAAGAAGAGCAGCTCCATGGGAGAAAAAAAAAACGGCGCAAGAGAAAGAGAGAGAGAAGAAGATGAATTAGGGTTTTTTTTTTTTAGATTTTGGTTTTGTTTTTTTTGTTTTGCTTTTCTCGTTTTAAAAAAAATGTTTTTTTCGTCAAAAAAAATTTCGATTTTTTAAAAAGTTTTTTTCGAAATTAAAGTTTTTTCGAAAAAAAAAATTATAAAAAAAAATCATAATGGCATTTTCGTAATAATATTCAACATCTGGATAAAATGGACTTAAACCAACTTTATAAGGTTAGTCGAGTAAGCCCTTCAATATGTTAGGTTAGGTTTGTCATTTCATTAACCTTAAAAGTTAGTCTGAGGAATTTTCACTTTAAACATTTGTTCTGGTTGCTCCAAGCTCTGGACGCTGCCATCAAACACATAAAATGGTGGCTCTTTGCCCGGCAAAATTGAATCCTTTTCTCTTATTCTTTCTTCTCTAAAATGCCAATTTCAAGCTTAAAAGTTTGAAAATTTTAGTCACTTACTTTCTAAAAAATTAAACTTTAGATAGTTATGAGAACGGATACGAGGAATGGTAAATTTAAAATTGATGGATACAGTATGAGTATAAGATAACAATAATATAAGATAAATATTTATAGTATAAAAAAAAATACCACACCTAAGTTTTAAGGAACCCTCATTTAGCCATTCATCACTATAAAATCTATAACATACACGGCACCAGAAGGAAAAGCAGAGGTTCAGCGAGAGCCATATTGTGTCTAAACCGCCGACCTAACCCGTACACTGAGGGCAAAAGGGACGTGCCAATGAGCGGTCTCGTAGCAAGCAGAACATGCCAAAAAAATTGATGAGACCATCAGAAGTGTGACGCAAGCGCAAGATTCAAATCCATTCAAGTCGGATTGTGGACCGACCCACCCGATTCACTATCTGCAGACCGACCCGGTATACTAATCTAGATCAGGTAAAATCTTATAATTACTTTACCCCTTCCAACAAGGAGGGGGGGGGGGAGACACATGTTTTAGCTATCCTAAAGTTCATAATATCTCTCTAGATACTTGTGAGTCTTAGAGGATAGAACTTTATACTTTTTGGTCATTGTTCCGACCATCTCTTCACTTCATCTCCATGGTGGAGTTCCTAAGACGTGGAGCTTTTCCACCAACAAACTCCTCTTTGTCTTTTTTTCACTACAAAAAGCCCATCACCACTAAAGATCCGAGTTGATTCCACCTTTATCAGGAACAGTCAACCCACTTTCATTCTTTAGTTTTCTGATCTCTTTCAGCTCTTCGATTAGCCACTTAGTGGTCTTTTTGGTTGTTTTCTGACTTGAGCATCAGAAAACACACCACCCCATCATGTTTTTTGGGCCTTCACGTGTTTTTCGGTTTTGCAGGAGACTTGCCCCCACAAGAGGATCAAAAATCTCCTAAACAGTTTGGCTCTAGAAGGAGAAGGGCAACACTCTCCGAGGCAACATTCCTTTTTCAAGTCAAAAAGCACTAAAACACTCAGATCTGGGGGTAATAACCCAGAAACGCAAACAGGAGAAATTCGCACAAAGACCGGCGGTGACCCAAACATGGAGAAAGTTCACAAGGAAGAACATCAATCCCGGCGGAGCGACACCTTCCCGGAAAAGGATGAGCTAAGTGGTTTCCGGCAGCGAAATAAGGAACAAGGACGAGGGGATGACCCGGGAGCCGCAAAAAAGGACGATCTCGATTTGGCTAAAGACTCGAGCGGGAGGTCGGAGAGACGCGGTCACTAAATCCGTTTGACCGACACCCCGTTCAAGCAGATCACGAGATGGAGAGAGGTGGATGGGTGGGTGCTGCACGCGCGTTCGACCGAGGGCGTGAGCAGAGACGACCTGGCGACAACAGACGGACTCAAAACATGGTGGACATATCATCAGTCCGGTGGACATAGTACCGGCAGCTGCTCCTCCCTCAAAGAAGAGCTGATCGCCTCGATTCATCACCCCTCCATGCGATATTTATTGTCAGAAAAATTACAGAAGAAGCTGACGAAGCAGGAAAAGGATGTAGGGGGAACGAATGGCGTTAGACAAGATGAAAAGAGTCTGAGGCAAGAAAAGGTAAAAGGCAGAAAAGGTACGTATGGTCACGAGCCTCCCCAAGCAAAAGCGTTGGAGAACAATTTATGACTAACATCCTTAGGGTTCGATGTCATGATCACCTTGTTGATAGGCCAAAGGTGGGTTGAACAAGTTTTGGTAGATCCAACTTACCCCTTCAACCTTACCTTTCGGGAAAAATTAGGGGACATCAGGAAGGAGTGGAAGGCGTTCCCCCCCCCCTCAAGGAGGACTCGAGCAGCGTAAGGACGAGCCTCTGGGTTTCCAGAGGAAATCGCACTCCCTATACGAAGGGGAAAAATAACAAAAATATCCACCTTTTGGGTGATAGGGGGACCAGAAAAGTACTCAGCACGACTAGGAAAACCATGGATCAGCGAGGTAAGAGCTTCAATAGCAGGGCTGAGACGTCGAAAGGAGCCCCCAAGGAAACAGGAAGAAAGAAAGTCCCTGGAGCACAACAACCCAGGCACGGGTGAGAAAGAAAGAAGAGAAGGACGAACCCGTACGAAATAGGGAATAGATCTCAAGGAAGATCAAAATCCAAGAATCAAAAACAAACAGCGCTATAAAAAATATACACATACAGAAGAGAGATAGGACACAAGCACAGGATAAGGATGGTGCAAGTCCAACATACTCAAGGCAAATAATATGTAGCAGAGCAGATACACAAAGAAATGTGTGACGACAAGCATCGGCAACATAAGAAGTTCAAAAGAAAAATGAGAAAAGCGATGCAGAACCTCCGGCAAGCCGCCGCTTCCTGAGGTCGAGGGGTAGAGATCATCGTGGAGGCCGCAGCGGTCAACCCGGCGGGCGCTTACTGGGAGGAAGTGTAGGAAGCCCCCAAACGACCCCGCTGCTCGTCAATAAAATTCTGATGGTGCACAAGCTGTCCCCTGGAAGCCTCCAAGGAATCCCTGTCTAAGCAAGGAGGAGAGCGGGGAAACCGTTTGAAGACCTGAAGACCAAAGAAGCAGAAGAAGGGGTTCATAAGAAGGGGCAAGAAAACCCAAAAAATCACACAGAGTAGGGGAAACTAACCCGGGAAGAGGCTAACAGATCGACCAACGTCGGACGATGGACACCGGGAGAGTTCGACAGCCAGGGCCAGTATTGGTCAAGAAAGGTTCTATGCTTTAGGGCTTGAATCGGTGTTAGCCTTTAATAAGGAGAGAAGGCTCAAGGGATCACGTGTGATGTTTAAGGAAGAAGAGAGTTGGTGTCCGTACAATGGTCCCCCCTTGGCGCGTCGTTTACACTTGGTCTTGTGACCGTTGGAGCTGTCACTATCTCTCGGGATCCATGCTCAAGACTCACATGTTTCCTTATGTCTCTAACCACTTTCTTTTGTATTGTAGCTTAGCTAAACCTAGTTTCTATTCTGTCTCCTCTATATATGTATCAAAGACGAGAATGAATAAACACACTACTTTGGGAACTCTTTCTCTCATCTCTTTTGCACACTCTCTCAAATCTCTTTATTCCGCTTAGTCTCTAAATATTCTAATATGGTATCAGAGCGATTGGTTCCGATTTCCTGAGTTTCTTTTCTCTATTCTTTAAACCTTATTCTCTAAATCTCTCATTCTCTAGTTCGCTCATCTCTTATTCTCTTGTTTCTCAAAACCCCTCAAGAACAAAATGAGTTCAAACGATGCAAACACCGAGATCTCAAAACCGGTGGTGATTCCTGTTATCCTCAAAGGAGGAAACTACTTGTTGTGGTCTAGAACCACAAAGACGGCGTTGTGTGGACGAGGGCTTTGGAATCACGTCTTAGAAGAACAGATTCCCGAAGAAGACGCCACCAAAGACGGAAAGAAGGATGAAGAAGCCAAAGCTGTGGAAGCAAAATGGTTCCAAGAAGACCAGACCGTGCTTGGCATCATTCAAAACTCCCTTGAGCCGACGATTCTTGAAGCTTACTCCTACTGTGAGACAGCAAAATCTCTGTGGGAAACTCTCAAGAATGTGTTCGGTAATGATACAAACCTGAGCAGAGTCTTTGAAGTCAAGAAGGCGATTAATGACCTGAGCCAGGAAGACATGGAGTTCAAAGCTCACTTTGGGAAGTTCAGATCTTTGTGGGCTGAGCTAGAGATGCTGAGGCCGAGCACTTTGGATCCTAAAGTTCTCAATGAAAGGCGAGAGCAAGACAAAGTCTTTGGACTTCTTCTCACGCTAAACCCCATCTTCAACGACCTCATCAAGCACATTTTGAGAGAGGATAAGCTCCCAAGCCTTGAAGACGTTTGTGCAAGTATCCAAAAGGAGCAAGGTTCTATTGGTCTCTTCAAGAAGCAAGAGCTCATCTCG
The DNA here is from genome assembly GCF_000478725.1 of Eutrema salsugineum. Classification (NCBI taxonomy): domain Eukaryota; kingdom Viridiplantae; phylum Streptophyta; class Magnoliopsida; order Brassicales; family Brassicaceae; genus Eutrema; species Eutrema salsugineum. Next base: position 8,800,584 of record NW_006256547.1, on the reverse strand, counting down.
GCCAACAAAGGTGTCTTTAAACCCGATGACAGGAAGCCATGGATCTGTGACCATTGCAAGAAGAAGGGTCACATCAAAGATAAATGTTGGATTCTTCATCCTCACCTGAAGCCGAGCAAGTTCAAGGATGCAAGAGCTAGCTTTGCTCAAGAAGGAGCCGGTGCATTGACACAAGGTGGAGATGGTGCCATGAATGTCTCGACTGAGTTTGTGAGAAAGACCGACCTTGAGGCTCTTATCAAAGCCTTAGCCGCAAAACAGTCTGGTATCACCTTCTTCTCTAATAAACCTAAAACCGCTTTAGTTGTCGATTCAGGTGTATCTCATCATATGATTAGTAACCCTGAACTGTTAAACAACATAAAACCGGCTTTAGGAAATGTTGTGATAGCTAATGGTGATGGAATTCCCATAGAAGGAACTGGTAACCTAAAGTTATTTGATAAAGATAGTAAAGCATTGTTTGTGCCTAAGTTCACTTCTAACTTATTATCGGTTAGTAGAGCTACCAAGGACTTAGACTGTTATGCGATATTTGGTCCTAATGATGTTCACTTTCAGGATATTAAGAATGGGAAGGTACTTGGAAAAGGGGGAACCAAAGATGATCTATATGTTCTCGAGGATTCTTCACCAAGCGACTCAAATGCTTTCTCTTTTAATTCATGTTTTTCTGCAAGTTTGAACTCTATTTGGCATGCTAGATTAGGTCACCCTCACTCGCGTGCTCTTGAATTAATGTTACCTGATGTTGCTTTTGATCACACAAGTTGTGAATCTTGTATTCTTGGTAAACATTGTCGAGTTATTTTCCCTAAATCATCTACTATTTATGAACATTGCTTTGACTTGGTTCATTCTGATGTGTGGACTTCACCTTGCATGTCTAGGGATAGTAATAAATACTTTGTGACCTTCATTGATGAAAAATCAAAATATACCTGGATAACTTTACTTCCCTCTAAAGACTGTGTATTTGAAGCATTCACAAACTTTCAAAATTATGTGACTAATCATTTTAATGCCAAGATTAAGATTCTTAGATCAGATAATGGCGGTGAGTATACAAGTCAAAGATTCAAAGAACATCTAGCAAAGCATGGCATCTTACACCAAACCAGTTGCCCTTACACTCCACAACAAAATGGAGTTGCTGAGAGGAAGAATAGACATTTAATGGAGGTGGCCAGGTCGATGATGTTCCATACAAATGTGCCTAAACGTTTTTGGGGAGATGCTGTCTTAGCCGCATGCTATCTCATTAACCGGACCCCAACAAAATTCTTACAAGACTCATCACCATTTGAGGTACTTAACAAAACTAAACCCTCATTAGATCACTTACGTGTTTTTGGGTGTGTTTGTTTTGTGTTTGTTCCAGGTGAACAGAGAAACAAACTTGAGGCCAAAAGCATAAAGTGTATATTCCTTGGGTATTCAACAACTCAGAAGGGGTACAAGTGCTATGATCCTGTTAATAGCCGCACTTATGTGTCCAGGGAGGTCAAATTTCTTGAGAACCAGGGATACTATGACAAGAAGAATTGGGAGAGTCTCAAAGACCTGTCAAGCTCCCCATCAGATCTCGCTACCAGTCTGCGGTTCTTGCTGGATCACCTTGGGAACCCAGTCCTGCCCAAGCAAGTGCATAAGCCGGTTCCTACAAGTACTCAAGAAGAAGCTGAGCCGGTACCATTGAGTTCAGAAGTAAATTAAGAAGAGGAGCAGAGTCAAGAGCCAACTCCAGATGACTTAGAAGTGGAGGCAGAGGAATCAGTCCCACAAGAACAAGGAGAGGCGGTTGTAGAGGAACCTGTTCAGCCATTAAGAAGAAGTACTAGGCTCATCAAGGATCCATCTAATTGTATTGTAGAGGAACCTGTTCAGCCATTAAGAAGAAGTACTAGGCTCAGCAAGAACACCAGAGTCTACTACAATAGTCAAGCTGTAGCTCATCCAATTCAGGCTGTTTGTTCTCTTGCCTTGTTGCCCTCTGATCATCAAGCGTTCATGGGAAAAATTGAGGAACACGAAATTCCTCAAAGCTATGAAGAAGCTAAAGACAAGAAGGAGTGGATTGAAGCTATAGGTGACGAGAGAGGAGCTATGGAGCGCAACCATACTTGGGATGAAGCCGAGTTACCACCAGGGAAGCGAGCTGTGAGCTCAAAGTGGGTTTTCACTATCAAGTATAAGAGTAACGGTGAAATTGAGAGATACAAGGCTCGGTTGGTTGCAAGAGGGTTCACTCAGACCTTTGGAGAAGATTATACAGACACGTTTGCTCCGGTTGCCAAGCTCCATACTGTAAGAGTAGTCCTCTCACTCGCTACTAATCTCTCGTGGGATCTGTGGCAAATGGATGTGAAAAATGCATTCCTTCAAGGGGAACTTCAGGAAGAAGTGTATATGACCCCTCCTCCAGGCTTAGAGGATATTGTTGCACCCGGTAACGTTTTGAGATTGAGGAAAGCTATATATGGATTGAAACAATCTCCAAGAGCCTGGTATAACAAGCTTAGTACCACTCTGATGGAAAAGGGGTTCAAGAAGTCTCACTCGGATCATACTTTGTTTACCCTCCAAAGTTCTCAAGGTCTGGTGGTTGTTCTTGTTTATGTAGACGATCTTATCATTTCTGGAGATGACAAGGAGGGAATTCAGTCTACAAAAGCCTTTCTTAACTCGGTATTCGACATTAAAGACCTCGGCGAGCTCAAGTATTTCCTTGGCATTGAGGTGTGTAGGTCTCCTGAGGGTCTCTTTCTGTCTCAGAGGAAATACACAGTTGATCTTCTCAAAGAGACAGGAAAACTTGGAGCTAAACCAGCCAAAACGCCGCTTGAAGAGGGCTACAAAGTCAATCGAAAGGGGGAGAAATCAGATGAAGCCTTCAAGGATGTATTTAGGTATCGACGACTTGTTGGCAAACAGATCTATCTCACTCTCACAAGGCCATATCTCTGCTTCGCCGTGAATCAAGTAATCCAACATATGCAAGCTCCGACAGTGTATCATTGGGGTATGGTGGAAAGAATTCTCAGATACCTCAAAGGGAGTCCAGGACAAGGCATTTGGATGGGAAAGAACAATAATACAGAGATTGTGGGATATTGCGACTCAGATTGGGCTGGTGATCGTGTTGATAGAAAGTCAACAAGTGGGTATTGTACTTTCATTGGTGGAAATCTTGTAACCTGGAAGACTAAGAAGCAAAAGGTGGTCTCATGCTCAACCGCAGAAGCTGAATATAGGGCAATGAGGAAGCTTACAAGTGAATTAACCTGGCTTAAGGCGCTCCTTAAAGACCTTGGCATTGAGCAAGAAGGTCCGATTACAATGCATTGTGATAACCAAGCTGCTATACACATTGCAACAAACTCGGTGTTTCATGAGAGAACAAAGTCTATTGAAATAGATTGCCACAAGGTCCGTGAGAAGATTGAGGAAGGTGTGGTGTTACCGTGTTACACAAGAAGTGAAGACCAGTTGGCTGATATTTTCACTAAGGCCGCAAGTCTTAAAGTTTGCAACAATCTCTTTAGCAAGCTAGGACTTGTGGACCTTAGTCGCCCTTGATCATAGTCCTTGATCCATGGACATCACACTCTTTTTCCCTTAACAAGGTTTTGTCCCATGAGGTTTTCCTTGTTAAGGTTTTTAATGAGGTGATGCTCATGGGTCTTCAAGCTTAGCAATCTAAACAACTTCGATGGCTAAGCTTGAGGGGGAGTATTGGTCAAGAAAGGTTCTATGCTTTAGGGCTTGAATCGGTGTTAGCCTTTAATAAGGAGAGAAGGCTCAAGGGATCACGTGTGATGTTTAAGGAAGAAGAGAGTTGGTGTCCGTACAATGGTCCCCCCTTGGCGCGTCGTTTACACTTGGTCTTGTGACCGTTGGAGCTGTCACTATCTCTCGGGATCCATGCTCAAGACTCACATGTTTCCTTATGTCTCTAACCACTTTCTTTTGTATTGTAGCTTAGCTAAACCTAGTTTCTATTCTGTCTCCTCTATATATGTATCAAAGACGAGAATGAATAAACACACTACTTTGGGAACTCTTTCTCTCATCTCTTTTGCACACTCTCTCAAATCTCTTTATTCCGCTTAGTCTCTAAATATTCTAACAGCCAGGAGACCTCGATCAGGAACGAGTTGAAGCGTTCCCAGTTGACGGACAGCATCCCGACTCCTCTGCTAAATATATGCAAGATAAGATTTCCCGCATAAGGGGGATAAAGCAGAACGACAGACAAAAGAGAGAGAGAGAATGTGATTAATATGACAACAACTCACCTAAAGAGATAAAAGGATCACTCGCCGTCGCCCCAAGAGAAGTTCCCCCAACAACTGCAGGATGGAGAAGGAAAACGGGATTCTGGAGAGGTGGTGGGATCTGGCGGAGACACTCCTGGAGAAAAGGATACGAGGACCTAGACACCGGATCTGACCCTGCAAGAGCGGAAGCCAATGAGAGAGAGCCGTCGAATTCGGCGGAAGATGGGATAAGAAACAAAGAGAAAAAACCCTTACCCAGTGGAGACCAGTCAAACGGGAAGTCAGAAGGGCCTCTAGGAAATCGTCGACAGCAGCAGAAGAAGAGAGCCACATTGGGGGGAGCACCAGTGTCTCCAAGTCCCGGATAGGGACTAAGTCGTATCCGCGGGATCCTGGAGCACCCAGAACAATCTCGCCAAAGATGTTCTCCCCCAGACAAGTCAGAGAGAACCTGGAGAGAATAGATCAGACCCCAAGCCTGGGTGGTGAACTGGCTCAGGGCTAGGGAAGCAGATCGACAAACCTCCGCCATCACCCAGCAGGCCTGGGACCGAAACTCGATCCTGAAAACAGAGACATGGTTCGCGGTAAAATCCTGAGGCGGGAACCAAGGGTATCTGCCATGGCGGAAAGGTCGATATCATTCTCAAGAATAACGGATTCGACCCACTCCATGACTATATCCTAGAAGGCGCTCTCACGAAAGCGAGAGGAGAAGTAGGGAGATGTATCTATCGGGAAATAAAGAGAGAAATTGGATCCACAAAGACTGAAGGGAGGCACGGCAAAGATTATGAAGGAGAGCAAAAAGCATAAGGGGAAAGACAAAACGACGAAGAGAGGGCACTCTCTGAGGGTTTAATGGGAATGTCGCGGGCGATAAGACACATGTAAGACATGCGCGGACCATAATTATGGGAGTAAGGAAACAGCCTGAAGGCATCGGGGAGCAGACGATGCGCAGTGAGATCTCGACACGCGGTCGCAAATAGCCCAGGTCAGGGAAGCTCTCCTCAGAGGAAGTTTAGCAGCAAAAGGTCGACAAGCCCAACAATGATGCGCCCAATCGCAAACCCATGGAGCAAATTCCAAAAGGCCTAAAAACCAAAAACCCTGAAAAACTCAGCCTAACTATAATCCGGCAACGGCAGCAAGCCCAAAGGAGAAGAAAGATTTTCTTACAAAAAAAAATTTCTGAAAGAAGCCGAACCCCAAGGAAAGAAGACCACTCCAGGGAGATGAGAAGATCCCCGGAGAGGCGCATATGAAGAGACAACGGAGTGAAGTCCCAGCGAGGAGATGGAGGAGACGAGCCCGGAGTTGAGGAGAAGATGTAAAGCCTCCCCCCTTCGCAAAAGAAAAAAAAGGAAAAGAATTGAAGGACATGAATTAACCGAAATAATAGAAGACAAAGTTCTCCGTCTCAACTGTCTCCATCGAGTATGCCTCTCCGACTGTCTTAAAAATAATTGGTTACGACATTCGGGATGTTTACCCTGACAAGACCAGTGCAGTGGAAGGTTAGCATGTCTGTTGATGCCGCATCCCTGGAATGGCACCCTTTAACCGGACCATCTAGGGGCATGCGCTCTGCAGACAGTATAAATGTCCACTAAGAACCTAATTGGAATTGCATCACGCAGCCTAAGACTGGCTCCCTTTGCGGATCGGTTTGCCAATTTCAGTGTGCTTTGTGGTTGACGGCTCTCTTTTAGAGAACCGAATATCTCTAAGGGATCGGCCACGAAATATTGCTGGATTGGCAGGGCAGCACCCCCTTTGGGACCTGATTGACGGCCAGGCCATGTGTCCTTCATGTTACGAGCCCGCGGACAGGTAACTCAGGTATCGTGTTCTTCGCGGCCCATGGTCCTAGGTCATTTCATCCACGGTTTTCAACTCAGGTAACGCGTCCTCCATTTGGGCTCCCAGTCCCAGGTCATGCTGTCCACGGATGATGACTCATGCATTTGTGTCCTTCATCGAAAAGGCGTCACACGCCTCAAGTCACAGGGTGACTCAGACAACGCGTCCTTCATCGAAAAAGCGTTACGCGCTTCAGGCAGGATGTCCAGTCAGGTACGTCTAATGAGGGGGGTAAGAATTTGGTCCCAGCAAGGATAAATTCCGTGATGTGGGGGCAAAATTGGAGATAAATTTGATCCTTCTTACGTGGATGAATCATGTGCTTGCACATGGCGTCATGGCTTTTTTGCAGATACGCCCCCATGGGCTAAATTAGGATTCATATTGGCTGTAAGCCCAATACAACCTAAGCATATAGCATCGAGTCTCGAATCCATTCGGATTCGGGAGATCCGACACGATAGACCACTTGTTCCCGGGTTCTTCGTATCTGACAGCGTAGTCCACGCTGTCAGACACAAGGAGATCAGAAACTGAATGGTCAGGAAGATAAGATTTCACTTTCTTTATGTCCTAGACCTAAGCTCAGTGATTCAGAAGGTTTGAGATATAAGGAAGAGTAGTCCGCATAAGTACCTGGAGAGCGGAATCATCCATCTAAATAATCTCGGCAGCCCGGTCCCAGTATCGGGGGATCCGAGCCAGGTATAAGTGAATCCATAAGCGGGAAACATTATCTAAATTTCCCTCCATTCGACAATAGGAATATGCTTTAGTCTGTTTAGTTACCTATACCCTTACAAACCCACTAGATTGGCATTTAATGCATCTTTCTTACGTGTGTCAGGCGACAATGATCTTTCGCAGGAACCAGAGGGAAAAGCAAAGGTTCAGCAAGAGCCATATCGCGCTTGAACCGCCAACCACACTAACGGTGAAAGGGACGCACCAAGGAGCGGTCTCATAACAGGCAGAACATGCCAAGAAAATTTGGTGAGACCGTTAGAAGTATGACGCAAGCGCAAGATTCAAACACAGTCAAGTCAGATCATGGACCGACCCACCTGATTCACTATCCACGGATTGATCTGGTATAATAACCCGGGTCAAGTAAAATCCTATAAATACTTTATCCCATCCAAATTAAAAGGGGTGGGAAGGGGGAGGGGAACACATTTTTTAGCTATCCTAAAGTTCATAATATCTCTATAGATACTTGTGAGTCTTATAGGCTAGCACTTTATACTTTCCGGTCATTATTCTGACCATCTCCTTACTTCCTTTCCATGTTGGTCCCTAAGTCGTGGAGATTTTCCACCAACAAACTCTTCTCTTTTTGTCTTTTCACTACAAAAAGCCCATCACCGCTAAAGGTCCGAGTAGATTCTACCATTCACAGGAACACTCGGCCCATTTTCCTTCTTTAGTTTTCGGATCTCTTTCTATTTTCCGATTAGCCACTTAATAGTTTTTTTGGTTCTTTTTTGACTTGAGCGTCGGAGAACTTTCGGAAAACATATCTCCATTATATTTTCCGGGTTTTTACGTGTTTTTCAGTTTTGAATAAAATTTACCCCAAAAGAAGAACCCAGAATCATCTAAACAATTCTTTTTAAAGTATAAAATGAAGATATCTATTTAACTTCATTTTTGAGTTACTCTATTTTAAAAATAAAAATAGAAGTTTGGTTCTTGCTTGTTCGGATCATATAAACTCACATATATTTCTATCATCAGTTGAATTTGCTAGAAATATTTTACTATCCTTCTCCGAATTTTAAAAGCTAATTATTTTGCTTATTATTTTGTCTAAAAACCAAGATTCTATAATGTTTCCGAAATTTGACAAAAAAGTTCCAATGACATCTAACCACATAGAATATATATCCCACGTCGTTTCTATAATACAGGGATGTTTCAGGTTGATACCATATCAAAATTACAAACACCTAATGAAGAACCAAAACAAAGAAGAGAGGATAATTAAAACAAATGAAGTGTTCTCTTTTCTTTAAAGGGGAGAAGAAGTGGTTTTCTCATTGATGTGTAAATTTATTTATTGATTAATTAACTGATCTAACGAACTCATAACTGATTAAAAGTGTGTTAATCATGATTCACATAATCTACGAATGTTTGATATGGAGTCACCAAGTTAAAAAAACCTAAGCTAAGACTGTTTTTTCATTTCATAAAACGAGTTATTTGAAAAGCTAAATTGTTGGTAAATGATCAAAAAGGTGGTTAGTGGTTTACTATAATTGAGCTTATCACATGAATTCACAATGTGCAGTCATAAATATGCAGACTTGTTGTCACTTAAAAGTTTTGCTTGATCTGCAACACATATCATTGAGATCGAACTGATGAGACCAGAGTAATTCACATGTAGCTTTAGCCATACGAAGCAAGAGGGAATAACAAAAGCCAAAATGATAAGATTGGCAACAATTTTTTATACTAAAGCTTAACAAAGAAAAAAGGAAAACAGAATCGTAAAAACAAGTAACAAGTCAAACTAATGATTCTTCAACGTTGCTAATACAACAGCTCCAATGAACAAACAGAGGCTTGCGTGTATATAGTTCCTGACATAATAATCCAGAAATCTTGTGGATATAAAGTGTTTGGTTTTTCTACACTGAGTTAAAAACCGTTACATGGATATAAATAAAGCTCTTACTCTTCTGTCTCTTGCAGCAAACAGTAAATGATATAATATTAATCAGTTCCTGCTCCAGTTTGAAGCAACTCCTCAGGTATAGCAGCTGGGTCCAAGTCCCAACAGTTTCCAGGCACACCGCTAGTTTCTTCTTTTAGAAACCAAGATGGCACTTGATGCGAAAACCGCAGCATCTCTCTCCTCGGTATCCATTTTCTACTCTCTTCCTCTCTCCTGCAATAAACGGTTTTGTAGCCATCTACTTTCACAAGCGTGGCGATGCAAACACCAAACTGTTCAGAGTACTCATCAAGGATCTCAACCATTTCGTACTGGTGCCTCACTTCATCTGGTGTTGAGTTGTTCCAGTTTGGTGACCAGTTCTTGTACACGGCCCAAATCTCTCCGGTTTTGGGGAATATTCTAACACAACCACCTCTTCCTGTCTTCTTGTCTTTAAGTAGATGGGAGAATATGTTAACGTGGTCAACTATGTCAGTGTTCCGTATCCTGAAATGTCCGCAAGACTTTGTAAAACCGTACTGCACCCATTTCATCGTACCAAACTCGATGTCGGTTTTGGAGCTCAAGTAGGCTATGTCAATCTTAAAAGGTTGAACCGAGAGTACTTCCCGGATTACGCAATATAACCGTGGCATACCATCATCTTCATCATAGATTGCCCATATTTGCCTAGCCTCAAAGCACTCTTCCGATCTGTTTTTATCAAAGTCATGGAAGTCGGAGTCTGGAACTGTTATTGGTCCGTGTATTTTCCGAATAGATTGAACACAACTTCCTATTTTGGATACTTCATCTCCTACCTTGGAGAAGGCATTTATTTCATCAATGGGAGTCACGTCTTCTGTAACCACCGCTGCTGCTGCCACTGAAGCCAATCTCATCATCTCTAGTCTTTGCTGGATATGTGTTTTAGCTTTGTTGATCAGTAGTTTCCGCGTATCCAATCCTGTTGCAGCAGACCACCGTCTATTTGAACCATAAGTTTGGCCAGGATGTTTAAACTCATGTTCCATGTTTCCATCCAGATTTGCTGCTTTCGATTCAGGATTAGATTTTGCAGTGTTCTCAACAAATCCATTACCAGATGACCCCAAACCAACATTCCTCTTCTTCTCAGGTCTACTGGCCTTAATCACGGAAGGGTCAGCAGACCAATTGGATGGCCTCGGATATATCATATCAGAGGCTGTACTTTTCACCGAGCTTGTCCTGTTATAGCCTTCCTTAACTTTCTTTCTTCCCTTACAGACGACTCCATTGGTGACCTTATAAGGATATCCATTGGACACTGAAGACATGCGGTTTGACTCCAGACTCCCAGGAGATGTTCCCACGTATGAGTTCCAGTCATATGACTCATTGGTAACATATTCATATCCATGTGCAGGATACTGACCTAAGAAATAAGTTGAATTGGTAGGCATTCGTGAGACAGCATCATAGCCATGACCTCCATAGCCATTACTTGTTGTATTATGAGGAGGAGGAGCATATTGAATCGATGTACTAATAGGAGCCGGTCCAGTCTCCACAGCGATAAATGCTCCTCTGCAGTTCTTACACGAAAGACGCTTATTCACATACTTCCGCAGATACTCATACTGAACTTTGCAAGAGGTGCATACAGTCCAGAAAGTATCAAGTCTTTCTGAAGCTGGTGGAGGACAACAATCGAATCCTGCGTTTGTCTCAGGGACATACTCTGTGCTGGTTTTCTGTACCACCATGGAGTCAATAAGTTTCTTTCTTTTGTAATAAAAAGTGCTTTTCTTAAACTCGTTAGACAGGAACGACCATGCTTCTGATATGATCTGGAAAGCCCCGTTAGCTCCAAGACATTTGTTCTTGTCTGGGTGGAGCAATACAGCCATCTTCTTAAACTGTTTTTTCACTTCTCTTTTCCCAGCTGATGGTTTTAGTCCAAGAACCGCGTAGTAATCGATTTCACCGCTGCGTTTGCCATGAGAAGCTATATAAACTTCGTACGTTGTAAGCATCTGAGATAAACCTTCCAAATCTGGAAACAGTGACCTCGCTCTCAATGCATAGCTCCTCGCGCCAGTAAAATCTTTTTCTGCGAATCTTCTCTCAGCGATCTGCTTCGCTCTGAGAGCCTCTTCTCTGTATGCTTCCATGTAGAATCAGGTCAATTCTCACCACCAACAGTTCTTCAAAAGGAAAATAAATACTGTTCCTAAATCGCAGAAAGTTGTCCACTTACAAGCACCATAAACATCATCATCTGCAACAATTCACCAGAGTAGAATCATAATCTTCTTCAGTCACTACAACATAACCCAATACTCAACCAAAGAGGTCAAAAGACAACATTCTGACACCAAACAGCAAAATATTAAAGAACAATGCTTTGTTCAAACTTGAACTAGAATCAGCTTTGATAATATCAAGATTAATCTCAAACCTTCACATAGAAAGAAAATCTACCAGAATTTACAAAAAACCGTCGAGTAGATTTGAGAATTTACGCATCTTGAAGTAAAAAAAAAACTTAAATTTCTCTCCGTTTTCGGACAAAACTATCAGTTGAAACAGATATGGCGTCAAATGTAAGGTACTAACTTCAACAAAACAAAACCAGATACATTAAAAGCTACTTTGAGTTCGCTAATATCTAAAAACCTAATAATCCACAATCGGAAAACAGTAAAATGTCGATTTCATCAAGAGAAAATGAGATTAAGCTAGAGATCTTACTTGTTTATGTGCAGAAGATGGAAAAAATGCTGTAAAATCTATCAATTGAGATTCTTCCTCCAGAGCTAGAGCAGATCAAGCCTAAATCACAAAGAAATTGTAGATCCACTACACTGAAATTAGGGTTTCCGATGAAGTGAAAGTTGTACAACACTCTTGGATTCACACATCGCGAATGAATTTGCCGGCGGAAAAAAAATCTCGAGATTTGCCGTCGATCGGAAATCGAAAATCGGAAATCGAAAATTTAGGGAATTAACGATAAATAAAAATAGGATTTGTTTTTGTTTTTTTTTTTTTGGATTGGTTAAGTAATTTTTTTTCTCCAGTGAAAGTAAACGATGCTAATTTGCAAATAGTACTTTATGCTATCGTGCACTGTAATGAGCAGTGCGCATTTATGTATTTTTAAAAATATATTAAAATCATATATCTAAACATTTTTATTTTATATAAATTAATGGCATAATAATACATAAATCCTTATGGAAAATAATCAGATGACCCATATTGGAGGTAAAACTTCAAACATGAAAACTAGTCTCCCGCCAATTCGCAGATAGTGGATTAGTTTTGGTTAGTTTTTTTGGTTAAAGAGTCTTCATTAATTAAAAGGAGTAACAACGATTGCAAAAAAGAAAATAAGAACAACAAGAAAAAGAAAACGAATCTGAAGGAAGAAAACACAAACGAATAGTACAAACAAGATTTTGAACATACGAACATAAACTCTGAAAGCAAAAGATTCGCCCAAAACAAAGAGAACGAAATCCGGCCGAACAAGGACCACGAAACTTCAGGCAGATTGAACACCGATTAGGAGAATTGAGAGTCGGAGACCACATACAAACGTCTTCAGGCCACAGCTGGTGAGAAAAGAACCAGAGCTGTCACAGCCGGTGAGAAAACAAACCAGAGCCGCAACACCTTCAAAACCTAGAAAGCAGACATCGAACACTCTTCTCGCAAAACCAATCACTCTCAAAACAGGAACCAAACAACCAATCCGAGAGGCTAACTGACCAAGGAAGTACAGACACACATAGAACATAGGGCGTGACTAAAGACGGAAAGGAGGAGAGCTGAGGAGACAAATAAATGAGGCAGGCCGAAAACTGAGGGAGAAAGACGACGCCACTCCACACAAACAGGGGCCGAGGAGAGACACGGGTGAAAACCGCCGGAATATTGAGATCAGATCTGACTGTTTTCCTCGAGAAAGCCACGAATCTGAGACCAACATCCGAGAAACACCACCTACAAGATCCTAAACAAGCGCCGCATCTTACCTCAACCAGAACCGGAGACAACCAACACCCACGGAGAAGCCCCCCCTGAGAGAACACGATGAGCCGCCGCACTCTCCCACCCCGAACAAAGACCGCCGTCCTCAAAGCAGATCTGAGAGAAGGAGGAAGATAAGCCACCAGCATACAAGCCGCACCACTCAAGAAAAGCCACCTCACCGAGCCACCGGAAAATCAAGTTCACCAAGCGCCGTTGAAACCCGAAACTCCGCACCAAACCACACCCGAAACCGAAAACCAGCAGAAAGGAAATAAAAGAGAAAACCCCTCTCACAGCATTGGCGAAGAGCCGGAGACCGGAGAGGGAAACGGTGAAATTTTTTTAGACGGCGGCTAGGGCAAACTGCTTTGGGAGAGAATGCCGCTCAAAGGCCGAAGAGGGTTGGGAAAGAATATCATACAAAAATTAGTTTTAATTAGTTATGGACAATGTTTAAGAAATTCCTAGGCGTTAAACTTTAGTCAGACGGCTAAGTTGGATAAATTTAGCACCTAGCAAAAAAATAAAGATTAAGCGATGATTATTTTTTGATTTTTATTAATGCATTATTATTTATAAATTTGATATAATATTGTGTTTAAGATTAGATAAAATACATGGAAAACATGTATTAAGTCTAATATATTACATTTTTTTCTATAAAAATATGAACACAAGTAGAGTTTGGCTCATCATATTTTAGAATCTACTAAGTTTTTATTTTTATTTAAAAAATTTAAGTTTGTCAGAAATTAATTGGTTTAACTGGAAATCAATTAATGGATGTCAAAAAAAAAAAAAAAAACTGGAAATCAATCGGCCTAGATGGAGATTAACTGGATATCTGATTTATTGATCCGATTAATCATAAATCGCTATGGTCTACTATTGCTGAGCACCTAGGCGACCAGCTAAGTGGCTGATTTTTAGAACAGGGTTTATGGACCTTATAGAGTTATCAACATGATACTTATGCCATATTTATAAAGTTTGTATAAAAAAATAACTTTTAATACATAAAAAATAAAAGATATCTAGACAAGTTTGTCTTAGCCACCAAAAAGTGCTCTTTGCCTCTTTAGTGCCTCTCGGCGTTGCTAGAGAGCCTTTCGTGCATATGTACTTCACCAATGGTCGAGGGATGTGAGGCGAAAAGAATGATCAATCACTACAAGAAAACAACACATATTCCTACGAAAAATATCATCAGAAAATAGTAGGAAACAGACATTTTCTACCAATTTTCGATGAAAAATTTCGGTAGCTTTTATGCCGTCGGAAATTATAAATAGTCAGAAAATGGTAGGAAATTTCCTACGAAACTTTTGGTCGAAAATTTTCATCGGAAAATTTGGTCATAATATCGTAGGGCATTTGCTACTACTTTCCTTCCATTTTCCTACGAAACATTTTCCTACGAACATTTTTCCTACCATATTCCTACCATTTTCCTACTAGCTATGTAAAAACAGTTTTAATTCAATTAATTCCAAAATTAAATAATTTAAATTATTAAATAAATTCTAAAAATTAAATCTAAAATTAATCAGCTAATTAAAAACTAATTAAAAATTAATTTTAACTAAATATGAAACTTCTAAAACCTAAATTATATTAATTCACTCAGTATTTTTTATATTTAAAGTATGTCACTATTTATAGAGCATATTTAGCGTGACTTTTACTCTGGTTTGTCGATGTGGAACTTTTCCTATTTCTTTTTTTGACTGATTTTGGTAGAAAATTGATAGGATATTTAAATAATAAAATAGTTGGTTTGTAGGAAATTGATAGGTAATTTTTTACATATTTTATTTGTGTGGTTAGAAATTTCTGACGAATTTCTTACCATTATCACAATAATTTTTTTTAATCGATTTTCTATCATTTTCTGATCAGATTTCCTACGGATATTTTTTGGTTGAATATTGATAAGAATATTTTGACTGTTTTTCAACGATTTTTATTGATAAAAAAAATCTTATTTTTTGTTATAAATTCGTAGGAAAATGATAAAAAGAAATTTCTAACGAAAATTTTCGTAGAAAAATTCATAAGAATTTAGCATGTTTTCTTGTAGTGAATTGCTTTCCACGGTGGTAAGTCTCGTCTAAGCGATTCAAGTGATTGATGGTGACAATAGGTGTGTTTACTCTGACTAACCTTTTGGCAGGTCAGAAGCCTAGGTTTAATTTTCCCTAGTCAGATTGAAGGTCTGATCTGATGTTTGATTAAGTTTTGTGCTCGGCGAAGCATTTTCGTTGGTCTAACAAGCCAAACACATCATACTCAATTTTTTATAAAATATATTTATGTACTTTTTTCGAAAAAAATACATTATACATTTTTAAATTATTGGATAAACCATCTAATTATTTTGTGGAGCATGAGAGTCTTAGATTATCGAGACAATCAAACGGCTCAAGAGCTGTGGGATTCCGCTTATTCCCATGGGCCATAGTGGACTGCAGGCCATCGACGAGAAGATTTTAGATAGAGTTGAATATTGGAAATTGATTTTCACTAGAGTTAAACCTTCTTCTTCAATTGGACTTGTCATAATTAGTGGTGACAAATTAAAGGTTACATCTGGGTCGTTTAAACATATTACTCACTTGTCAGTCATGTGGTCAGCTGTTATAGATTTGGGTCCTGGTTTGAAAATAGTGAAGATGCAAACAAGGCTGGAGCAGCACGTGTAGCAGTCCGATTAGCTCTGGAACTGACACGGGAAGACTTGCATAGCAATCTACACACGTGGAGGTGAGCTGGAGCTGCAGGACGTGCTGGACACTTCAAGAGACGAGAAGCTGACGTGGATAGAAAGCTTGGAGTATCTTGGAGGATCTATGAAGACAATATCGAGTTTCCTCTATCTTAGGAGAAGATAAGGAAGGTGAAGATTCTCATGAAGATTTGGTGTAATCCGAAGGAGAATCTAGGCGAGGATCAGTCGCAAGTCCTATTGAGTATAAATAGGCGTGTTAGAGCTAGGTAGGGTTTTTAACACAACTGAGAGAATACTTAGCAAAGGGTGAGCGAAAATCTGTGAGAGTTTTTGTGAGCTAGTGTGCTAAGGGATTTTGGTGAGAGGTTCTTGAATCACGTATCGATTCAAGAACAAGTGAGACTAGTGTAGCAAATCAAGGCGTGTCTTGAGGTTGCTCTAAATCGGGTTCTGTATACTTGTAAGTTACAAACAGATTTACTAGTGAAGTATCTTTGAAGAGAAAAATCCATGTGTTGTGTTCTGTGTTAGTTCCCGTATTACTACTCTTACATTTTCATTTGGTATCAGAGCAGTCATCTGTGTGTATTACAAACAGGTGAGATCCTGCGGAGAAAATGGAGAGCTATAAGGAAATGGTGAACAACTCCAGGATCATCCTGGATGATGGGAACTACGGGTTTTGGAAAGCTAGGATCAGATCCATGATCAAAGGGATCGATCTATTGGCATGGAAGGCAGTAACTGATAAATGGGAAGAACCACTGGTAGCTGATGCCAACGGAGTCTTTCATCCAAAACCAGAAGAAAGTTGGACTGAAGAAGAGTCAAAAAGAGCAAAGTACAATTCAAGGGCGTTGACTACCATTCACACCAACATTTCAAGGAAGACTTTTGAGCTGATTCAAGGTGTTGAGACTGCCAAAGAAGCATGGGACATACTTCAGATGCAGTACGAAGGAACAACAAAGGTTCAAAACTCCAAAAAGGACATGCTTGCTTCTCACTTTGAGAATCTAAATATGGAGGAGGATGAAACCATCTCTGAATTCAGTTCGAAACTGAGTGCTCTGGCACAAGAAGCTGTGGTGTTAGGCAAGAAATACAAGGACAAGAAGCTGGTGAAGAAATTCTTGAGGTGTCTGCCATCGAGGTTTATGGGGCACAAATCAGCACTCAGTGTGTCCAGTAACACGGAGAACATGCCATTCAGTGAACTCGTGGGCATGCTGAAAGCTCATGAGATGGAGCTAGACAGTCTGAAGAAGCCTAAAAGTTTGGCTCTAAAGTGTGAAAACCGTAGCACTGAAGATGAGGAAGACAATCCCATAAGTCTTCTGGTTCGGAGGTTTGATCGTGCTTTGCGGAAAACTGGGAAATCTCAGAAGAAGGTTGCTTCCTTCAAGAAGACAACTGAAGGGGACAAGCCTAACAGAAAGAGTGAGGCACAGTGTCATGAGTGCAAGGGATATGGACATTTCAAGAATGACTGCCCAACTATCAAGCGACGGGAGATTCAGTGCTATGGCTGCAAAGGATTTGGACACACTTAGCTGGAATATGTCAACGATCAAAATCGCAGGAAGGACAAGTCCATGTTGGCTGAGGAAGAATCAGATGATGATTCAGAAGATGACTCAGTCGAAGAGACAAACAACTTCGTGTCATTTATCGGGATTGCTGAAATTGAGGAGGGACAGCAGTCAGAGTCAGAGCCTGAAGAAGAAAAGGAGGATGATCTCATGAGCAGCTACAAGGAAGTACGACATGTCCTGGTTAGTCTCAACCAAGAAAACAGTGAGTTGAAGAAAGAAAACCAGAGACTGTCTGAACTAGTAGACAAGCTCAGCAAAGATCTCGAAGCAGCAAATGCACTTGGCCAGGTAAGTGTCAATCTGATCAAGGAGAAGCTCGAGTTAGCCAACAAATCTGAAGGTCTGAGGCAGCATTTAAAGGTTGAAAAGCGGATATCGGAGAATCTGGAGTCAGAGCTAGATCAGCTAAAGAAGCAGATTCAGATGTTCGCAGGAACCAAGCAACTGGACAAGATCCTGAGCTACGGATGCCACGGCAATACGAAGCATGGATTGGGGTACAATGGAAAGGAACAGAAGAGCTCAGATGAAATCAAGTTTGTTTCATCAGGGTACAACCGGCCTGAAGATCAAAGACCTGTCACCAAACAGCGAAAAGGACGAGAGTGCTATTATTGTGGCAAGATCGGACATATCAAGGCATACTGCTACAGCAGATGGAACAGGGTTCAGAAACTAATGAAGCAACGGAAGTTCAGCTGGAATGGACCCACAAATCAAGTCTGGCTCAGGAAAGAGGACTTGAGGTTCGAGCCTAAGGGACAACAGAAGAAGAATTCTTTCAAGCCAAGAGAATTCACTGTCAAGAGATCCTTCAGGGATGATCCAATGTCAATGCTGTGGCATGGATTCAAGTGCAACATGGCTCAAGTTGAGAGCGACGAAGACGAGTAAGATCCTTGGTACTTCGATAGTGGCTGCTCACAGCACATGACTGGGAACCGGAGCTACCTCCAAAATGTTAAGAAGATTAAGGGAGGAAGAGTCACGTTTGGTGGTGGAAGTGTCGGTGCTATACAAGGAAAAGGCATTACAAAAGACGAAGGTCAGCCTGATCTAGTCAATGTATACCTAGTACAAGGACTTAAGGCGAATCTTATCAGCATAAGTCAACTGTGTGATGAAGGGCTGATTGTGATATTCACTAACAAAGGATGCAGAGCAGTGAATGATGATGGACAAATTATCCTAGCTGGAGAAAGATCGGGCAACAACTGCTACATGTGGAACAAGTCAGGGTCGGTTATGAGCTGTTTTACTGCCTGTGATAATCTGCAGTTGTGGCATCAGCGACTCGGCCACATGAACATCAGGAATCTCAATGATCTCATCTCAAAGGAGAGCATTAGAGGAGTTCCAAAAATCAAGGGAGGAGATAAGTTTGTGTGTGGAGCATGCAACCAAGGCAAGCAGGTGAAAGTCCAACACAAACGAGTACCTGATGTACAATCCAAGGCACCACTTGATCTAGTTCATATGGATCTGATGGGGCCAGTTCAGACAGAGAGTTTGGGAGGTAAAAAGTATGTATTTGTGCTGGTTGACGACCACTACAAGAAAGATCGGGTTTTACATCGGCATATATCGACGTAAAATCGACGTAAAAGAGCATTTACGTCGAATTAACAACGAAAAAAAATCGTCGTAAAATCGTCGTAAAATTACCAACTCCGGAAAATCGTCGTAAAATCGTCGGAAACTATTCGTCGTAAATGCGACGTAAAATTTCCAACGGAAGTACAACGAAAGAACTCCATCATAAGAACGACGTAAAATCGATGTAAAATTACATCGATTTAACAACGATTAGAAGACGAACAATTTCAATTAAGGGAAACTAATTTTTTAATTGTCGATGTTAAATCGTCGTAAATTTTCGACGTAAATCCGACGTAAACTTATTCGACGTAAATTCGTCGTTAAATATTCGACGTTAGATCGACGTAAATTTACGACGAATTTACGTCGATTTATAAATTATATATTTAATTCGATTTTAATTTAATTAATGAATTTTGAAAATAATAAAAAATTAAAAATAGAAAAAAAAAACAATTTAAATTGAAATTTAAATTCAAAAATAATTTATAAATAAAAAAAAATTTAATACAAATTGTTTTTTACAAAAAAACCTAATCTACAATGTGATTTCGTAATTGTCGAGGTTCAGATCGACGTCACGAGGAGGCTCTCCGTCTTGGCCGCCCGTCGTTGCTGGGCCGTCGTTTCCCGTCTGCACTACCGGAGCCGAAGACTGACCGCCCTGCGTCTGCTGGTCCGATGGTCCAGTACCGGAAGTACCACCGGTCTCAAAAACCCTTCGTGCTCGCTGTTGCCTGGCTCGGATTGCGGTGGCCAACTGCGGAACCGCTTCCGCAACGATGTCGAAGAGATCATGTATCTCGGTGAGCTCCTGCTTCTGGGCCACTTGCTCATGCCTGAGAGTGGTGATCTCAGCATTGGCCGTAGCAAGCTCCTCGCGAAGCTGACTCGGATCCTCCTGCGTGCGGAATCCGGAAGCCGAGGCGGCAGGACAATCTCTAATAGAGCCCATCCCTAAGGTTCGGCCCTTTTTCTTCGGAGCAACCTACAAATAGAAAATAAAAACGTTAATTATTTATTAAGTAATAAATATAACAAATTTTAAAAAAATTGAAATAGATCATACCTCTTCGAAAATCTGGTCTTGCTCAGCGACGGTCAACGGTACTTGGATAGTACCGTCAGGTGTGGCCTGGGTCTCCCGCTCGGCGATCCGCTACATAGCGGCATTGTAGATCTCCTCGGACCGAGCGTCGACAAAGCTCCCGTCCCTCTTCCGGTAAGTGGTCTCGAAGAGCTTCGTCATTGGAGGTAGTTCTCCTCCGTTCTCTTCGGCCTACGAATTAGTAAACATTAGTCAAAAATATTTAATAAATTATAGCAATAAATAAAATTAAATTAAAATAATAATTACTTACCATCATGAGACGTCTTCCCGCAAAAGATATTTGGCCAGAAGTGTGCGGGGTCACTAACTTCTCACCAGTCACCGGATCGACCCGGTTTCGGACGGCCGAACACTTAGCAGCGGTGGTTTGGGCATGCGGGTCCAGCCAGTACGCCTTCAACCCGTTCCAACAGGTAGTGGACATGGAGCTCGGCTTTGCGTCGTCGCCGTCGGTCTCCCATTTCCGCTTCCAATCGGAAACGGTGTTGACTAGGCGTTTCTGCGCCTTCAGCCGGAAAGCTTCGCGGACCGTCTCGTTGATCCCGATGTCCCAGTTCCACCGTTGCTGCAAAAGAAAACGAAAAATTAGATAAATAATATAAAAGTAAGATTAATTGAATTTTACTACAATTTAAAATGATATAAATAATATTTAAAAAATATTACCGCAAAGCACTTGTACCAGGTGTCGAACGTTTCTTGCGACACCTTGCTCCAATTGTAGTGCGGCTCCACGAAATGACTCTTAATTGTGTGGGAAACGCTCCGACCGACACAATTATCCAAACTAAACCTATGAAACAAAAAAAACTTATTACATTAATATTTAAGTAAATTAAAGCATTAATTTAAAAAATATAAAAAACTAAAAAGTTTACTTACCAATAAGAGCCTGGTTTCGCTTTTCCGGGAACCAGACGTCGTAAAGCCCCCCGTCCCGGTAGGGCTAGTAAATCCTCAACCGTAAACTGGGCATACGGATGAGGAGGGGCGGGTACCGGTTCGGCAGCCGGCGGTGGAGGTGGTGGTGGAGGCGATGGTGGAGGCGGTGGTGGAGACGGCTCCACGGTATTCAGAACCTGGGAGGCTCCGGAAGATGAAGGGACATCGGTCCCGGTGTTTCCCGAGGTAGACGCCCGGGAAGAGTGTCCGTCCGCCATGAAATTGATGTAATGCGTCCTCCATCGAGTCATCGTCTGCAAAACCGATAAAATTTTATTTTTCAAGTTAATTACAATTAATTTTTAATTACGATCCTAAATCTAAGAAATTCCGATCCTAAATCTAACAAATTCCGAGCCTAAACTAATTCCCGACCTAAACCGTTTGAATTTCTAAACTATTTAATAATAAAATAATTTAAAGTAATTAGAAAAAAATAATTACCTTTTTTTGCGTCAAAAAAAGGAGGAATGCAAGAGAGGAGGAAGCAGAGAGAGAGGAAGGAGAGATAAGCGACGAAATGAGGAAGGAGTGAGGTCCTATATATAGAATTTATATTCGTCGTAAATTCGACGTAACGATTACATCGAATTTACGACGAATCCGTCGTAAATTCGTCGCAAAGGTCCCACCGTATAACAAAGCGAATAAGACAAACACACGTGGCTGTATCTGGGCTTTGCGACGATTTTACGATGATCCGTGTTATTCGTCGTAAAATCGTCGTAATGTTACGACGATTTTACGACGAATCGTATAAATCATAAAAATTAAGACGGCTGTGTATCCACAAATCATCGTAAATTCGTCGTAATATTACGACGAATTTACGACGAATTATACCAAAACTGATGAAATTCAAAAATTGAAATATCCATAAGAACATACAAGCATGTCTATTCATGATAAATGTGGTGTATATAACTTTCTAGCATGTTTACATAACTTAATGAAGAATTTAGTAAGATGTAAGATAAATCCATACATCTTGTGTAAATGTATATAACACCTTAAGATTACTTGATAAACACATATATGTCAAATTTTGAATTTTTTTTTTTTTGTTTAGAAAGTTGTTTTACCTTATGAGATGGTAAGACATTTCATTCTCTTCATCAAAATCCCCCCTAACCCCCAGAAAAGATAGATTATAAGATTTAGGGGTTACATTTCGTCGTAATCTCGATGGTATATTACGACGGATTTACGACGATAACACCCCATTCGTCGTAAATTCGTCGTAATAAAACCACATTTCTACAAGTTCCTGAACCTTATACTACAGACCCTTATATAATACATCAGTTTACTTAGGAAAATAAACCCAAAAACCATTCTGTAAGTTGGGAAAGCTAAACCCTATAGGGTTTAGGGTTTGCATTTTACGACGAATTTACGATGAATTCCAAAAAATCGTCGTAAATTCGTCGTAAAAGTCAACATATGTCCAAGTCAACACTTTAACAAATTTTCATCAACATTTAATTAGTTTTCATTAATTGGCTTTAATTTTTCAAAAATTAAAATTTGACAAATGTTACATTGAAACGTTCAAAGCATGCAATTAAATGTCAACATATTTAATTAGTCTTCATCAACATTTTGCTCGGTGTCCTCATCATCATTGTCATCATCATCACTGCTTGTTTGAAATTCGTCAGCACCTTCTTCAGTGTCGTCCCCATGTAGATCTTCAACTTGTCGATTACGTGGATCAATTAAAAGAACATTTTCTTCAACATCCGGTGCTGTAATGTCGACACAATCATCTTGTTGCATTGGCGGGAGATCTACACCATCAATTATACCCCTTGGAGCAACTTTGACAACCGCCAGCCATGAAATTCCCGTATTCCGAACTCGAGGATATGGAACAAAGGTGACTTGTTCTGCTTGAGATGCAAGTATAAAAGGCTCGAACTTATTGTATCGCCGAGATGCGTTTACATCTACCACTCCGAATTTGTTAATTCGCACTCCACGACCTACCGTAGGATCAAACCAATCACATTTGAATAGAACAGTTTTCATTCTGACTAATCCGGGGTATTCCCCTTCAATTATCTCTTTGATGATCCCATAAAAGTCTACTTCACCTCGTACACAAACTCCATACTGCATATGTCATGTCATCATGCTCGACTTGACCTTTTAACCACAATGCATAATGTTGGTCTTTTCGCTTGTTAATTTCATCTTCTGAAACACCGTCAATGCATTCTCGGACTTGACTGACGAAAGTGCTGAAATTTTAAAACATTGTTAAGGACATTTCGTCTGTTCAATCAAATTTTAATAATACATGGTTATAATTATGTACCTCTCGTAAGGTGCCAATTCCTCGCAATTCAGAAGTATATATGTATGTGCGCTGTGGTAGTCTTGTTCATTTGACCAACAAGTTTCTTTTAGTTTCCCACTTAGACGTCCAATTGGTGAGAATATATCAGGCACACCTTCTACTGCGTAACTTTGTCCTACACCCTCATCGTCGTAACGTCTTGGAGCCCGTTTGCGTGTACGAACCTTTGGAGCAAAGTAATAAGACGTGAAATGAGAAGTCTCTTCTGTCAGACTTCCCGCCACGATAGACCCTTCAACTTTTGCTAAGTTTTTGGCCTTACCCTTCAAATGCTTCATAAATCGTTCAAACGGATACATCCACCTAAACTGAACAGGTCCTCCTAACTCTGCTTCATGAGGGAGGTGTATAGGTAAATGTTCCATAACATCGAAGAAAGCAGGTGGGAATATTTTCTCTAAATTGCACAACAATATTGGAATATTTGTAGACAGTTGTGCAACTACATCTTCTGATAATGTCCTTGTACTTAGATCACGGAAGAAAGCTCCAATGCCTCCTACTCCAGTTAGGTACACTGGTGGAGGGAGACGAACCAATTTGTTCTTTATAAACAAACGCCTATTTCTTCTATATTGATGGTTTGGTGGTAAAAACCGACGGTGGCAATCAAACCAACAGGTTTTCCTACCATGTTTAAGCTGAAATGCATCAGTCCTATGAAGACAATAAGGACATGATAACCTCCCAAGCGTTGTCCAACCTGATAGCATTCCGTATGCCGGGAAATCGCTTATTGTCCACATAAGCACCGCTCGCATCGTAAAATTTTTACCACTCGAACAGTCATATGTTCGTACTCCAACATGCCACAACTGGTGTAACTCATGTATGAGTGGTTGCAAAAACACATCAAGGGCCCGCTTCGGGTGATTTGGACTAGGGACTAATATACTTAGAAACAAAAACTCTCTTTGCATGCACATATCTGGAGGAAGGTTATATGGCGTAAGAATCACAGGCCATAATGAATATTGCCTACCAGACATACCAAATGGACTAAACCCGTCAGTGCAAAGACCAAGATAAACATTTCGCTTAGACCTAGCAAAGTCTGGATGTACGGTGTTAAAATGTTTCCAAGATTTCCCGTCAGACGGGTGAGTCATTTTGCCATCTGTTTGTGAATGTTCCGCATGCCATCTCATCGACGCAGCTGTCCGTTCGGATTGATATAGTCTTTTTAACCTATCAGTGATAGGAAGATACCACATTCGTTGGTAAGGAATCTTCTTACGCCCAGCAATTTGCGGTCTATATCTTGGCTTTTGGCAGAAACGACATTCTTCAAGCTTCTCATCATCTCTCCAAAAAAGCATACAATTATCAACACAAACATCAATCATCTCAGAAGGCAATCCAAGACTAAAAACCAGCTTCTAAATTTCATAATACGTTTCAGCAGCCAAATTATCATCTGGCAAATACTCTTTAATAAGATCTGCCCAATCGTTCATGCAAACTTCAGATAGATTGTGATCAGTTTTTATTGTCATCATCCGAGCTGCCAATGATAATTTTGATAAACCTTCCCTACATCCCTCGTACAGAGGCTGTTTTGCTGCGTTTAACATATCATAAAAGCGTTTCGCATCTGTATTGGGCTCCTCAACAGTATCAGCATGTGTTTCATGAAATGCATCAGTAATCATTTCATGCATCCTATCATGATCTTCACCCTGAACTTGACTACTTTGATAATCATTGGACGCTTCAAAATCCACATGTTCTTGATGATTACTACTACTCCGTGCAGCCATCTGACCACTACTTTGACCATATCCCTCTCCATGCTGATACCAAATAAAGTATTGGGGCATGAACCCTCTATTCAATAAATGCTGCCAGACAGTGTCAATAAGAATATGTTTCCTATTTTTGCATTTCACACAAGGACAATACATTTTGCCGCTTTCAATTACAGTTTCCAGAAGGCCGGCTTGGTACATGAATATTTCCAATCCGTTTTTGAAGTCTTCAGTCAACGACCCATCACCATTTTTGGGCGTATACATCCACTTTCGTAGATCGTATATAGACATTTCAAAAAAAAATATTTGACTTTTTGTTTCTGAAATTTGATAGAAATTTCAACTACTAAAAATTTTACTTAAACATTCAAAGACTCAAAAAATTTGTGTCTTTATATGTTTTTTTGGGTTGATGGAATAATGAGAGAAGAAAGGGTATATATAGAATTTTTTGTTTGGTTACCAACATATTACCATTGCATATTTACATCAAATTTACGTCGAAATAAAATTTACATCACATTTACATCGATTTTACGTCAATTACAAGATAGAGGACAATTCGTCGTATTATCGATGTAAATATTACGACAAGATTACGACGAAATAAAATTCGTTCTTTATTCGTCGTAATATCGTCGTAACATTACGACGATTTTACGAGGGTTATTTTTTACGTCGAATTTACGATGAAATTTTTGATCGTCGTAAATACGACGTAATGTCGTCGTAAATTTACGACGACTACAAATCGTCGTAAATAATTCGACGGAAAAGCCCCTCTTTCTT